>NW_011494739.1:7165057-7170532 GCF_000754665.1 Bison bison bison
CTTCCAAGGAGTAAGCATCTTTTAATTTCATGGCTGAAATCACCATCTGCAGTGATTTTGGAGCCCCCCAAAATAAAAGTCTGACACTGTTTCCACTGTTTCCCCATCTATTTCCCATGAAGTGATGGGACCAGATGCCATGATCTTCGTTTTCTGAATGTTGAGCTTTAAGCCAACTTTTTCTCTCTCCTCTTTCACTTTCACCAAGAGGCTTTTTAGTTCCTCTTCACTTTCTGCCATAAGGGTGGTATCATCTGCATATCTGAGGTTACTGATATTTCTCCAGGCAATCTTGATTCCAGCTTGTGCTTCTTCCAGCCCAGCATTTCTCATGATGTACTCTGCATAGAAGTTAAATAAGCAGGGTGACAATATCCAGCTTTGATGTACTCCTTTTCCTATTTGGAACCAGTCTGTTGTTCCATGTCCAGTTCTAACTATTGCTTCCTGACCTGCATACAGGTTTCTCAAGAGGCAGGTCAGGTGGTCTGGTATTCCCATATCTTGAAGAATTTTCCACAGTTTATTGTGATCCACACAGTCAAAGGCTTTGGCATAGTCAATAAAGCAGAAATAGATGTTTTTCTGGAACTCTCTTGCTTTTTCCATGATCCAGTGGATGTTGGCAATTTCATCTCTGGTTCCTCTGCATTTTCTAAAACCAGCTTGAACATTTGGAAGTTCACGGTTCATGTATTGCTGAAGCCTCGCTTGGAGAATTTTGAGCACTACTTTACTAGCATGTGAGATGAGTGCAATTGTGCAGTAGTTTGAGCATTCTTTGGCATTGCCTTTCTTTGAAATTGAAATGAAAACTGACCTTTTCCAGTCCTGTGGCCACTGCTGAGTTTAAGTAGTGGAGGTGATGGAATTCCAGTTGAGCTATTTCAAATCCTGGAAGATGATGCTGTGAAAGTGCTGCACTCAATATGCCAGCAGATTTGGAAAACTCAGCAGTGGCCACAGGACTGGAAAAGGTAAGAGTAGATGGATAGATAGATGTGCAAATATAATCAGAAGAATAGAAGTAGAGGTTACTGTTTGCCAGCATGTTCCATAATTCATTAGCAAAGATATTTCAATTATTTTCATTTTAGTCCATTTAATTGAAACCAGCATCTTCCATTTCCCATTGGACTGCTTGGAAAGAGTGTTGTGGTAGAGAGTGGTCTGTATGTTGTGACAGATCAGATACAAAACTGAAGCACCCCTGGGCACCCCAGCAGCTGGGGGAGCTTCAAGCCCCTCTTCCCAGCCCTGTCCTAGTGAGGGGCCTTCTTCCAAGGAGCAAGATTCCGCTTCCCTGTGTCTGCATTGGTCCCCACTCAGTTTGGTCTCTGTCCATCACATCTGTGGATTTGTGGACCTCTCTCTGTTTCCATGTGTTCAGGGAGTCCTTGGCATCTGTTTCTGTTTTCCAGTCACACTGTTAATATTTGCTCTCATGCATTTCTTAAAATGGCACCGCCAACATTTCTTTAGTCAAAGGTCAGCACTGGAACTGGGGTTTCTTTAGGAAAAGTCGGAATGTGAGACAGGAGCCCTCGAATGGGCCACGATCCCAGATGGGGTGCTGGCCCCCAGGGCCCCCGCACTGCCCTGCCTGCACCCTAGCACAGAGCATGGCTGCTGAGTGTGTCTGGCGTCCTATGACTTCCTCAGACAACTGCCCATCTCCTCTGCTGACAGGGAACATGCCTCGAATGAAAGTTCATTAGTCTATTGAAACATTACAGTTAATCGTGAAGCTAGTCCCCAGAATTGTCAAGTTCGTATTTCCATCTGTGCCTGAGCACAGCAATAAAGAATGTTTTTGGACAGGTTAATTTGCCTAAAATACCATGCAGTCAATCAGAGTAACAAAGTTGTTGATGCCCGCATCTGTCAAAAGGGGCTTTCATCACTGCCGTCCTCTGGTTGCACAAGTTGGCAGAAATACAGTGAGCGAGAGTGCCAGAAATGCCGTCCAACCTGAAACACGCAGCAGCTAGGGGCTGTGCTGGCGAGGAGGGTTCTACCGTTCAGAGTCCTTTTTGGAAGTAGTATGTAGTCACTGAGGTTAGAGACGGCTTTAATGTTTGATTCACACTGCTGGTATTATTTACATGTGTTAATTTTCTATTTTACTTAATTCGTTGCAGATGAAACCCCTCTTTCAAATGAAGTATGTGTGCTTCTGTCTCACATAGGTGTTTACTTTGAAAATAAAGATAGCTCGTGTCTATGTCCATCCTCAGTCACTTCAGTCGTGTCTGACTCCTTGCGATCCCATGAACTGTAGTTCACCAGGCTTCTCTGTCCATGGGATTCTCCAGGCAAGAATACCTGAGTGGGTTGCCATACCCTCATCCAGGGGATCTTCCCAACCCAGGGATCGAACCTGAGTCTCTTAGGTCTCCTGCGTTGGCAGGCAGATTCTTTACCAACTAGGACCACCTGGGAAGTCCAGATTACATGTATACACTATAATTATTAATATTAAAGCAGGGTCTCCAAGTTCTCTGCTGGCATTATTGGGTTAGTCATCTCACAATTGGGTCCTATCCTCTCAGGGAAGGACCAGCCCTCTAGGACTTGCAGCAGAAGACGTGGAAAAAGAGAAGTTTGACTGTGACACTCTTGTCCATAGTTTCACACAGGACAGCTGGGAGGAAGTGATGGATGGGTTTGCCTGTCTCGGTCCTGCTGACCATAACAGATTCCACAGACAGGCTGGTGAACAACAGTATTGATTTCTCACAGTCTGGCAGTTGAAGTCCAAGGTCAAGGGGCCAGCAGATTGGGTTCCTGGTGAGGACTCTACCTGGCTTCTCACCATGTCCTCATAGGACAGGGGACAAGAAAGGCAGGAAGCTTCCTCGTGTCCCTTCTAATGAGGACGCTGATCCCATCGTGGGGGCTCCATCCTCTGACCTCATCACCTCCTGAAGGGCTCTGCCTCCAAACACCATCATGCAGGTGGGTCGGGGTTCCAACATACAAATTCAGTGGACATACGCTCAGTCCATAGTATGCTGCACTTAACACAACACTACACTCTGTCAGCCTGTGCATTTGTAGAGGGGACACACTGACACCAAGAACCAAGTTGTCACCTAAAGTGTCTCCAGACATCGCCACTTGTCCCCTGGGTAGGGGCAGAATCACTGCCAGTTGGCACCCTTTGTTCAAGTTAGAAGTGATGAGCAATGGGAGCGGGCTGCAGACAGAAGAGCCAAGTACCTCGGGGGTTCAGTGAGGAGCTGGGCCATGAGGATGGGGGCCGGTCTGTCACTTGGAAGCCACTTGGGGCAGTGGGATGAGTCTGAGCTTTCAGTGCGGACCACAGTATCTAAGAATCTAATCTAATTTAACCAACTAAGAGGCACGCCTCTGGAGCAGACTGACATCTAGACTGATGACACAGGTATTTGGGTTGAGGGGGGACACAGGGTCAGTAGGGTCAGGTGAGAGCTTGAACTTCGGAATGGAATGGACCTGCCCTCACATTCCAGCCAGGCCCTGGGCCAGTTGGTGGCTGGGAGATTATGGAACATGTTTCTGAGACTCAGTTTCCCCATCTATGAAACAGAGCTGGGTTGATGGGAGGATTAAACAGGCTCACACCCACAGCAGAGTGGAGGACACCTTGTCGCCAGCAGACCTCTTGTCCTCCTGTCCTGGGACACGGAACCTTCCGGGAGAACCTTGGGGTTTACCTTTCTCCACACCAGCTGGAGCCCCCTTCTCAGCTCCCTTTTAGAATAAATATTGAAGGTGCTAATTCCACATGTTTCTTCCTTATGTAGATTCCGCCCTTTGTCAAAGTGTTTAGGACTCCCACCACAATAGAAGTGATTTCAAGAAAAAACCAAACACCTAAAAATGCACAATTGCCTGTAATTAAACCACAGAAAGAGAGCCCTATAGGCTAATTGAGAGTCCTATCCGATGGCTGCATTTTCTGTTCTGTACATCAGCACTGTTTGTTGAAAGTGTGTCAGAGCTGATCTGTAGGGACATTCTGACCTGTCACCTTGCAGCCCTGAGGACCAGCCATCAACAGGAAAAGCTGTTTTAGCAAGTCATTGAGTGTAAAGTGTTTTGTAAACAAAATAAAATCTAATCCGGAAACATGGTTTATCCACTGTCTTCAGGAAATCTGACCCTGGCAGGACCTACTCTAAGAGGTCATCCCCACCCCAGTACAGACCTCATTGTAAACGGCTCTGGAACCAAACAACTTGGGTTCAAATCTGGGCCATGTCCTCACTCTGGGTCTTGGGGCAAGTCTTAGTAGCTTATTCTTCCTGCTGTTGCAATGGGGCTTCCCAGGTGGCATTAGTGGTAAATAACCCACCTTCCAATGCAAGCGACATGGGTTCGACCACTGGATCTGGGAGATCCCCTGGAGGAGGGAATAGCAAACCTCTCCAATATTCTTACCTGAAAAATTTCATGGACAGAGGAGCCTGGCAGCTATAGTCCATGGGGTTGCAAAGAGACACGACTAAGTGACTTAGCATGCACACATACCTGCTGTTGTGTTTCCTTATCTGTAAATTAAGGGTGATCAGAGTCTTATCTTGAAGGACACAGGAAGGATGAAACAAGAAGCCCCAAGCTCCCAGTAAATGTTCCATGAAACCATCCTTCATCATGCTGCTCTCACCTCATGAGCAGGGTGCAACAAAGGAAAGCTATTATCCGTCTTTCCTAAAACTCATCCCTAAAGCCACATCAAGGAGTCGTGGGCCCACAGTGCCCTACTGTCCAAGTCTCAGCATCAGGCAATGCTGAATTTGGGCTTCTTGGTCTCCAAGTGCTTCCCTGGGAGGCAGATGTAGCCCACACCAGGCAACCTTGCACTCTCCCTTCCTGACTTCCCGGTAAAGTGGTTCCAGACAAGGTTGAGGGTGTCTGGAAAGGACAGTGTCCATCAGGTGGAATCCAAGGCCAGACGGGTAGACTCTGAGGCCAACGCCCTGTGCCCACACCCAGGGGTGTGAAGATGGGGATTCTCAATGCAAGGATAAGGGATAAGAAAGGAAAAGACAGTGTCAACTTCAAGGGACAGAAAATCTCTCAAAAAATTGCCCAGAAAATCACCCAGAGGGAGCCGTGGGAGCTTCTCTGATGAGGAGAAAATGAAACCAAGAGCTTAGAGACGTGTTTGCAGAATTGGGAGGAGTAGGTGAGGCCCAGGTAAGAGGGAGCGGAATGCTGGCTTCTTCCCAGAACTGATCTCAGGAGATCAGCACCAATCCAGGTGACCGCAATGAAGCCGTCTGCAGAACCACAGCAAAGGAGGCTGAAAGAGGGTTGACCAGTTGGTCAGGGCCACACAATTAATAAGTTGAGCTCAGTTATATATAATTGTGCACTGTGAGGGAGAAGGCAATGGCACCCCACTCCAGTACTCTTGCCTGGAAAATCCCATGGATGGAGGAGCCTGGTGCGCTGCAGTCCATGGGGTGACTAGGAGTCGGACATGAC
>NW_011494739.1:7170632-7213809 GCF_000754665.1 Bison bison bison
AGCAACTTCACTTTCACTTTTCAGTTTCATGCACTGGAGAAGGAAATGGCAACCCACTCCAGTGTTCTTGCCTGGAGAATCCCAGGGATGGGGGAGCCTGGTGGGCTGCCGCCTATGGGGTCACACAGAGTCAGACATGACTGGTGCGACTTAACAGCAGCAGCAGTGTGCTGTGAGGTTCCACTGAGCAGTGGGTGCTTTTGTTTCTAGGTCATGGGGCTGGGGTCTTCCTAGGCCATCAAGTTGCCTTTTGAGGCTCATGCATCATTGGTGGGATGTGTAAGCATCTCCAGGACAAGACCCACTGAGTCTCGAGGACCAGAGAGGAGTGCCGCTGTGTGGTGCCTGGAGTCCTCGCAGGACTCCCCTGGTGGTGCTGAGATCCCCAGAGGCACCCACCCTGGGCAGAAAACACGAGAAGGGCCACTTTTAACAAATGTGTTTCTACTCTGGGTGTTTAATTAGTAATTCATTCAACACGCAAATATTTAATAAGAACTTTTCCCTCTTCTGTGACATCAGAAATCTCTGACATTTGCTGAACTGACTTGGCATCTTTATTAAGGATTTGTATTGGAGGCGTCCACAGTTTTGAGCAGTCTGTGTGAGAGTTTGTTCCAAAGAGATTGTGTGGGTGTAGGAAGCAGGGAAAACACAGGGCTATATTAGGGTCAGAAATAATGATCATCTACTTATCAGGAGAACCAAATATCAGCAGATCAACCAAAACAAATCTGAAAGCAGTGAAAACAACATCATTTTAAAGAGGGAAAAAAAATGGGGATTTTTGTCTGTTTGTTTTTCAGGGTCTTTCTTTAGACTCAGCTATCTAGGCAGATACTCAGGGCCTCCATACGTAAAAAGCAGAAGCTGTCACAGACTCCAGGGGGCATCACCAAGTGCCCCCTAAGCGCTGTGCTCGCCCTGATAACAGGGCAATTTTGGTCTTATTGCCCATTTTTCAGATAAGGAAATCAGGGAATGGCTCCTGGGCCACTCAGCTTCTGCAGTCCCATCAGGGGTCCCTGTCACACCTCCCCACGCAGCACAAAGGGGGTTTTCATCTCACTTTTGGGCCTCAGTGTTTCTCTGGCCCCTCGAATGGCTGCCTTCCTTCCAGCATCTCTGAAATTCCCCCACCGCCACCCCCACCTGCCCCCACTCCCGGGGATCTGTGCGCCTCTCACACATACAGTGTCCTCACCCCAGGACCAAGGTCAGGCCCTGTGCTCACTGTAGAGAGAGGCGCCACTCACGTCACATTCTGCTCCTTGTCCCCGACACGTATGCAACTGGACACCTTCCCCAGACAGGCCCTCTTCAGTGACAGCGTTGCGGGCTTGCTCATCGGCATCCAGCTTCCCCACTGGCCTCCGAGGTCTCCGGTTCATTTTGTAGTTTATCTGTTTGTCTACGTAACTCAGGCTTCACGAATTCATATTTTATTTGTATGCACTGAAGGCCGAGCATGGGTGTGAGTGCTCCTGCCAGGAGCCTGGCTGGTCTTCCAGGTACAGGAGAGAGAATACCATCACAGACCGGGAGGACCCCCAGCCCCACAGTCTGTGTGTCCAGCCTAGATGAGAGTGGAGCTGTTCAGGCCCAGTACTGGGCTTTCACACTCGAGTGTGAGAAGCAGGGATACACTCACACTCACCTCTGCATCCAGACCCTCCCGGTGTGGCCACTTGACCACATCCCCAGAAAGATGTGTGAGGTCAGGAGTAGACAACAGACCCCACACCCCCCTCACCTCCCTGTAGGGTGGGATGGTGTCCTGGACACCCTTCACCCTGGTTCTGGGCAGTGCACTGCATGCAGGGGGGCTTAATAAATGCTTCATGAGTGTCAGCTTGCGCTTCTCCACTGAGGCATTGCAGACATGTCTGGGCTCTCTCTGCGAGCACCTCTGCTCCTGAACCAGTGGGCAGTGTCTCAGCTGGGAGCCCAAGGCTTGTCTGCAGAGCCCAAGGTGCCATCTGGTTTTCAACCATGTGGGAAGCAGGAGCAAGGGGCTGGATGGGTGGTCACCCTGCTTGCAGTGAGAGAGCAGTGGCCACCAGACCTGAGGAGCTCCCTGGCTGCCCAAGTCCCATGGAACAGCCACCAGGGGCTGGAGTCAGGATGCTCTGGGCTCTCGGCTGTGCCAGAAATGAAATAAAAAAGATAATTCAGAGCAGGGTCTCGGGAGTAAATCTGCCAAGACAGACGAGTCGCAATCAAAGGCTCGGCGGGTCCTTATCTGTCCCCCACACGTGTCACTGTGGTGCTTGGGGTTGGCTTTAATTATTGATATTTCTTTTTAAGTTAAAGATGAATTTGTGACGGCTGCAAACTTGGAAGATTTATCTTCCAATTACAGGGAGACCTATTAAGAATGATCACTGGAGTCAGCCATGTTCCCAGAGGTGGCCGAGGCCATGGGGAAGATCCGGGATTGGGGCTTCCCAAAAACCATGCTGCTGTCCACCCTGTGTCCTGACCACGTGGAAGTGCCGGTGCCACGTGTATCCCTGAGTGCCCTTCCTCATCGCAGCCAGACAGACTGAGCCCCTCCAAGTTCTCTACTAGAAGATCTCGGTCTTTACACAGGACTCTGCTTCTCCTGTTGGAGACAAATGCACTTTGGGGTGATTCTGGCATGGAAATTGGGAACACATGGAGCCCTGGGATAGGGAGCCCTGTCTCATCCCAGTGTCTGCCTTTCTCTGGGCTGCAAGGAGGGTGACTGCCTCTGACAGAGCTCTTGGTGCCCACGGAGGCCTGGAAGGAGACAGACTCAGACCAGGACATCCTGCAGAGTGAACTCTGAGGCAAATTTGCCCCAGACCCTGGAGACCCCAGCCACCATCCCCAGGCTTCCTCACCAGCCCAGAACACAAGGATTCCAGATTCAGCTGCAGTCCTGCCTCATCCACCCATCCTCCCATCCTCCCAACCATTGATCCATCCATCCACAATCCATCCTCCCATCCATCCACCATCCACCCATCCTCCCAACTGTCCTCCCATCCATCCATCCATCCTCCCATCCACCATCCTTCTATCTCCCATCCATCCATCCTCCCATCCACCATCCTTCTATCTCCCATCCATCCATCCTCCCATCTATCCATCCACCATCCATCTATCCACCATCCACCCATCCATCCATCAGTTCTCCCAGTCATCCTCCCATCCATTCAGTCTTCCACCCACCCTCCCATCTTCCCAACCATTCATCCATCCACACACCATCATCTACCATCTACCAACCATCTATCCATCCATCTACCTATCTATCTATCTATCCTCCCATCCATCCATTCTCCCACCCATCTTCCCATCCATCCATCCATCCTGGACCCAGTTGCCCAGGAGGGATATGTTGTGGGTCTTCACTGTCATCCCCAATGAGGCTGAACCCAAGGGAAGCAGCTTTGGAATTCCTGAAGTCAGAACACAAGGAGGAGTTTGCTCCAGGGGCTCCCCACTTTGCACACACCTGGGACCCCCTTCTTCTAAGCAGTGGAATTGAGGGTACCGTCTTTCTGGCTCCTTCTAACACCCTTCCTTTCTGCCCTTCTAACACCCTCCCCATATCCCCAGAGCTACCAGGCTGTAGGCTACCTCATAGACCTCAGGGCAGGTGGCTGGACAAAGAGAGGCCTCAAAGCTGACACAGAGGTCTATTTCTCTGCTTGGAGATGTGGGGGCTTTGGGAGTTCTGCCAGGGGCAGGGGAGGGACTTCTCCTGAGCCCAGAAACCACATCCTACGACTGCCATGCAGAGCCAGGCCTCCCAGGCACAGACAGCCACGCCCACTGCTCTGCTCATCAGAGCTGGCCTCTGCCCCTGGATGTGAACCTTGCTGTCACTCTGTTATTTTTTCTCTCATCTCATTTCCAGTGTAAAAAGCCGCTATCCCTCATTTAGATCCTCACGCTAAGGGCTACTGCAGAATTCTGGAGGCGTTGACCCTCTGCCTGCCCACTAGGAAGGGGCTCCAGGGGACCCTGAGATGGAATGTGGGGAAATCAAAACCTTCATAAAATGTCTGTTTCTATTCAGTCTAGGAGACTTTGGCTCAAACCATTAAAAATGAGAAAAAGAAGTTTCTCTTTTGGAGAGAGATCTGCCAGGGCTCTTATTACATTGATAAGTCAAGTGTGGTTTTTAAACTGGGATTTTTGCTTGAATAATTAGTTTTCTCATTTACCAACTGAAATGGAATCTCCATCTCTGTGGAGTTCGTTCGTCTCCTGTGTCTCCTGTTAGACCCTGGTGGCTCCAGATCATCTGAACACATTTTTCTGTCTCTCCCCTCTGAGCCCTGTTTGCAAGTCTTCACATAGTTTTCAGCCCCTGCTGCACTCAGGCTGGAAGGCAGAGGATGGTGGTCACTGGCCCCCACCACTGCCCCCCTCCCTCTCCCTTCACCACCTCCCCCAGGGCCTGATGCTCCCAACTCCGAGCCCACCCCTGACCCCTTAGACATTGAGACTCTCAGTCACTGGACATGTTGGGGGCCAACCACCTGAACTCATAATGTGATGTGTCCAGCTGCCCAGGAAGCTTTGTCCAGGCTTTACCGGAAGAGTCTACAGCTTGAGCCTGAGTGGAAAGGGTGTCAGCCTGGGGGCAGGGACAGGATTCCAGCCACTCCTTGGCCAGCCAGCTGACGTTCTGTGAGTGACCCCCGTACAACCTGGATTGACCCCCCGCCACCCCACCCCTGGATTGCAGGGAGAGATTCTGGACTCTCGTCCACTGTAGGCTCCCAGATCCACCATGGAGACCAGGGTGCACTGAGTCTTCCTGTGATTTTGCAGTTTGTCTTGACTTCTTTTGATTTTTGCTTTTCTTTGTTTTTGTTGTAATACTTTTCTAACTTTTTTATTTTGAAATGGTTGTAGATCAGTGGAAAGTTTCAGGGATAGTACTCCCCACCTCCAGTGGCTAACACCGCCCACAGCTGTGGTACACAGTCACAACCCAGACATTGGCCCATCATACATGTGGATTCATGCAGCCCCGCAGCAGACACGGAGCTGTAGCAGGGCCACAGCCACCTTCCTCCTTCTGCCCTTACAGCCATACCAGCAAGGCCGTGGGTCACTCACTTCCCACCCAGTCTCCTCCCGTAGCATGTGAGAGGCTGCATTGCACACACGCCCCCACTTTCTGCCTGACCCTGAAGCTTTAGTTCTTCCTAGTAACCACGACTCTCTTCCTCTCTCACCACCCTGTGTCAACTTGTCTGCTAATTCACCTTCTTCCTGTCCTCTTTTTCATTTTATTTTTCTCCCGTGTACTCTTCCTCACATCTTAACAAGCACCTAAACCTTACAAAATACTAGCTTTGTTCTCCTTCAGTATAGAGCATCTCTGTCTTTAGAAGAAAAATGACATAAAAATAAAGAGCATATTGACTAAATTTGAATGGCTGCAAAATAAGGCTGTCTTGAGCTGGGAGATATCAAGTCCCATTGGGGGAGTAAATTGATGACAAATCATGGAGATGCCTCCTGAGCTCACAGTTTACTTCTTTGTTGCTCTGATGCTCTGAATGGCCCACCATTTCCTTCACAGCCTCTGAATTCCCTGAAATGTGTGCATTACAACATATAGAATCAGGTTTTCAGGCTGAATCGGTTAGGTTTGGGTTTTTCCCTATTTGAATTGTGGATAACTCTTTTCACTTAGACTTGGTCTCTCTCGATCTGGTTGGCAGCCTCCCCTCCCAGCACCTGGACTCAGGGTCTCACTAAGAATCAGGACAGTCACTCAGCCCTTTCCTTACCCTCGGGTCACCTGTCATCTCTCAGTCGATGTCCTTACATGACTTTGTCTGAAATGGACCATGTTGCTCTCCACAGCTCTGAATGGTCCGTAAGAGTCATTCTCTGATTTACCCTCGTGTAAGTTCTCAGGCCACACTGGTAGCCCGTAGGATGGATCCTTTCTTTGGTCATTGTCAGCCATCAGCTGCAGGTAGAAGTGATGGGTCCTCTGGGCTTTGGGGCACACCCTCCACTCACCATGGAGACCTGGCCCAGCCTGGTGCCCAGGCCAGTGTAGCAGAGACGCCTCACATTCCCTTGAAGTGCACTGCCTGTGCAGACTCCGGTCTCCCCTCTCTGCCCTCTTGAGTTCTGTGCTTCCAGAAAGGGTTGGTTTAGGGTGTTGCTTTGACATTTGGAATGATGCAGTGCAGAACAGAGGCATACTGTGGATGTGGGAGCAGAGGGGACCCTAAGAATTGAACCCCCCTAGAAACTCTCAGAGATCCGAGAGAGGCTCTGAACTTCCACAAGTGTGTGATGGGGGTTAGAGCCAATTCAGGTCCCAGGTGACAGGATGATAGGAATTATAAGCATCTCGTGGTGTCATCATGGGAGTGATGTGAACTGTCTTGTGTAGAGCATGGAAGGGGCATGGAAGGATGTCACAGGTGTGGCTGCTGTGGAATGAATGAACGAACGCAGGAATGAACGCACAAAGGAGACCATCCACCTGGATCATGCTTCTGTGCAGGACATTCTACAGCATTTGGCAGCCCATCTGAAGCTCAAGCAGGGCAATGGACTGAAAATGCAAGAGGGGCATGAATTTATAATACAGGTACCTGACCCTGCTTCAGTGGTAGTAATCAGTGCAATTATGATCTGTGCTGTTAAGTGCCCACAGATCACACGGGCCTCCCAGAGTGCTCTCCATCCCATCCTCCTCCCAAGGGAGCCAGTGTGGGCCAACCGCTGGCTCCCTCTGCCAGTGCTGCAATCCAGCCCGGCAAGTACCATCAAATTAATTGATTCCTTCCCCCAATTGTGTCAGATTGCTGCTCTGTCATTTCCTTTGTGTGCTCACTAACTATCCAGTGCTCACAGTTCCCAACCTGAAATAAAGCCACTGATGATATTAATTTAAGCACATGGCCTCTTCAAAGACATGATAAAGAAATCGGGTGATAGGTCATCGTGATTAAAACTGGAGTTTAACATGACGATTGGGGGTCAAGGATAAATTGAGCTTCTACTTGTCCAACATGGGCCATAATCCTGCAAAATTCTAAAGGAGAAGAGTTCATTTTTCCTTAAAGATCCATCTCGGTCTCCACTGGCAATTTATATTCTCAGCGCGGAGCTGAAGGCATGAGCTTCTCAGGACCTCTCGGAGCTGTGAGCAGCATCTTTATTTCTTCGTGGACTGGGGGTTAGCTGGCCAATTATTTTATGTCCTTTTTTTGTATTAAGGATACCACTGTGAACAAAAAACGGTCTGGTTATCTGACAATGAAAATGCCCATCTTTGTCATCTCAGAGCCGCTTTGTCAGATGCTGAACCCAAACGCAGCTCTGTTTAGTCATAATTGCCTTCTGTTCGGTTTTGAAGTAATTACTTTCTTATAGGAGTTTTTGCCATTTTATCTTTGTGGATGGTTCACTTGGGAGAGCTGATGGGAAAAAGAAAGCCATAGATCTGGCGTCCCCAAGAAACGGTGCAGCTTTTGATGTTCAGTGTAGATTTTGATAGAGAATCCCAGAGAAAATAGCAAGATCTCTCTTTAGCTGGAGGAAAGCATGTGCTCAAAATCGTTTACTTTTCTCGCTGTTTGTGACATCTGAACAGGAAAGCCAGGCCAGCTTTCCTGCACGGAGAGATTTAAAGCCAGCTCATCAGAGCACCAATAATGATTTCAGTTGTGTCTCTGTGGCCAAGCTCACCATGACCCCCTAAACGGCCCCCCTCCATCCCCAGTTGCACCAGTCCAGCCTCCAGAGGGGAAGGCGAGCCTGCACTGGGCGAATGCAGACACAACCCCGAAGGCAGTGTGCTTCCAACGGACCAGCCACCCAGCCCCATGCCAGCTGCAAGGGCCAACGCCATGGCTGCCCCTGTCCAAGGGGATTGTTGGTGAGCTTAGACAAGTGTACAAGCCGTCCCACCATGAGGAAGGTGAAAGTAATCTCTCGATGTGAGTCCCCGTCACAACCCAGGGGAAGATGAGGGATGCCCCGGGGGAGAGGGATCTGAACTGCTCTGTCAGACTTGGCAGGTATCTGCAGGCAGAGTCATACAAGAGCCTTGAATCCATACGTGTTTTTCCTACTGATAGAAAATTCTGCTTTCATCACCCAGCAAACTCAGCGCAGATTAATTAAACATGAGATGGTGATTAATGTTTGAAGAGGAGCGGGAGTTTGGGCTATGCTGTTGGTCTGTCTCCGGGTGAGTCTTGGTTCTGCTCGTACTAATGACTCCTTACGCTGCAGGTTTCAGCTCCGGGTTCAGGGACAGGGGTGAGAGTCCATGCTGGACACCAGGCGAAGCAGCCACTCAGGGGATGTTTCCTGTGCATGTCCATCTCCACGAGGAGCTCGGCGGGCAGCCTTGAGTCTGCTCCCCCGAGGCTCCTGGTTGTACCAGGAGGTCCATGTAAGTGGGTGTTCAGGTCTGACTTGCCTCTTGCCTGTGCTTCATTTTCAGGCCACTCTTCTTGCTTCATTCCATTCCTCTGAGACTGGTGACATGCTCTGGCAGCTGTGATGGAGGGGGTCCTGGGAGCGGGTCCTGAAGCATCAGAGGGGAGCCTGACAAGGAGGCAGCTTGACAGGGGAAGGTGCCAAGAGCAGGGCTTGCTGGGGCCTTTCACCCGTGGATGAATCTGGGGACACTCTCAGGCTTTCCCCCATTTCATGATGGGTGTTATTACTGGCAGTAGTGGCCCTTCTCTCTTACCAAGCAGGCAGCAAACGTCTGGTTGTGAGCCCACCACTGCAGATTTTCTGACCATGTTCTCTGACTTTGAACCTGCCCTTTCCTGATCCCTCTGCGTTTTTCTCCCTCATTTATGCTGTTCGCCGACATTGTAACGCTGTCAGTATATTGAGCCCCTGCTATGTTGCAGAAGTTAAAGAGAAAACGTTATTCTGACACTCGTTAAAGAAAGCAGAGAAGACTCTGCTGGATTCAGTTGCAGAAGGGGAGGCAGACCGACCTGACCTCCAAATGCAGCAGGGAGAGCTGGGGATGCACGGCCGGCGGGCAGAGTAGGGGATGATCCCAGAGACGAGCTGGATGAGATGACAAGGGTGGGGGTTCTTGCCAAAGGCAGGCCAAGGGGTCAGATACCAAGGGCGAGGGGAATTGTCCATAAACCACCCAGCAGGGTTCTCTGATGAAACCTGGGTTTGGCAGGCCAAGGTCCAGGCCAAGTAGAGAAGAGGGCTCAGAGGACCCTGATGAAGGTTTGGTCAGAGGGAAGCCCTGGCCTCAGGTGTGCGTTTGAGTCCTGAGAACAGACCGTATCATCGCCCCTGCAGATGTGGAGGCTCGCACAGAGCCATGGGGGTTGGGGAGCAAGGGTTCAGAGCCGGCCATGGTGACCCCATCTCCCAAACCTGGCCACTGACCATCCTGCCCTTGAAGTGCTGGTCCCAGATCTTGGTAAGGAGTCACTTAGCGAGCCTGTCCCCTCCCCCAGATTGCATGAGAGCTCTGTTGATGAAGGGGAACCGGCTGGGCTTGGCATGAGTTCCAGCAGAAGCAGAAAGGAGAGATCATCACCCAAGCAGCTTCAGCAGGTGGGGAGGTCCCACCAAGACCCCACTGAAAGCCAGGGAAGCCCTAAGCAGGGCAGGAACTGTGTCCCTCGCCTCTTCCTGTGGCCCGGCTCACTTGCCAGTTTCTGAGACTCTCTACATGTGAGTAGGCAGCCTCCCACCTTCCAGGAGCAGCAGACCTGACAAGCCAAGGTGAAAAACCAGCCTCCCCTGTCCTGCAAACACCCCAGAAAACCGGCACTTGAAGCTGGATCCCAAAGACAGAGGCACTCAGGGAGGACTGTTATGGCTCGGACACTGAGGAAGGGACTCCCGTCAGCTGTTTCGAGACTGGTGAACCTAAGGTGCGCAGTGTTCCTTCAACCTCCCTCTGGCTTAGGAACCCCCCTCCACCTCCTGAAGAGCACCTTCAGAACAGCTGAGGATTGCTAAATGCCATAAAAGTATGTGCAGCAGGAAGTGAATGCCTTCCAAGTCAATAGACAGCAGTTCCAGACAGCCACGGTCTTCATTAAGCCCAGAGAGAGGCGGTGTCAGACAGGAAGTGTCATGTGTCAGAGCAAAGTGGAGGCGTTAAGGGTGACTTAACCAATTGCCTTGTCATGAGGAATCCATGACTGTCCCACCAGCAATGAGAACATCCTGGGGAGGTTCTGCTTCAGTGGTGCAGAAGGAAGAACAACGCTTGGTCCTCAAAGAGCCCTGAATCCCAGGAGGGGCCCCATGCACAGAACACCCACCCCACAGCAGCTCCACCCCCTCAGCTCACGTCACTGATTCATTCCCAGAGGCAAGGAGAACTCTGCGAGCTCAACAGGTATGCTACTGCCAGGCGTGTCCCTGACCTTGGGAAGCATGATGAGCCTTTGATGTTGTTCAAAGCAAATTATTTTTAAAATATAAATAAACCTAAATTAAAAAAAACAAAAATGGATACGTTGATACAAGTATGTATGTGCACGCTCAGTCATTCAGTTGTGTCTGACTCTTTGTGACCCCATAGACTGTAACCCACCAGGCTCCTCTGTTTATTTACTTTTCCAAGCAAGAATACTGAAATGGGTTGCCATTTTCTTCTCCATTGATTCAGATACACTTGTCTTTAAGAACCCTCAATACAAAAAATATATGAATGTATACAGGGGATACACTGCAGGGTTTTTTCCTATTTATTTTACAAACAGAGCTTTCACTGCATTAGTCTGCTCAGGTTGTCATGACAAAACACACAGACTGGGCAGCTTAAACAGAAATTCATTTCTCATCTTTCAGAGGCTGGGAAGTCCGCGATCAAGGTTCCAACATGGTAGGTTTCATGGTGCAGCCTCTCCTCCTGGCAGGGTAGTAGCTACCATCCTGCTGTGTGCTCACATGACTTCTCTAAATACAGGGAGAGAGAGAAAGACAGATCATAAGAGCTCTGGCATCTCCTCTGATATGGAGACTAATCCCTTAGGTCCAGGGCCCCACCATTGTGACCTTATGTAACCTTAACAACATCCTTAGAGGAACCATCTCCAAACACCATGACACTCAATTTACACCCAACATTTCTGTCCCTTCAACCCAACTAGAGTCTTCGTGCCCTGGTGTTTCTCTTTTTCCATGTTTTCTATAATTTCTCTTGCCGGTCGCAAAATGCTGTAACCATGTGATCAGGGTCCACTCTTCATTGCATTACTGTTGCAAGGCATTTCTAGAGGGAGCTCACCATGAAGGGTACTGCCTGCCTCCCTCTGAGGACAGTCCAAGTATAACTGTGGTCATCATCATGCTGACTCACCGAGGTCACACCAGCCCGGCCACTGGGATCCAGCCTTCTCTGTGGCTGCCACCAGATCTGGACAAAGCCCACGGGACACGGGGACTCGCCTTTTGCATTCAACCACCATCCTCTGGCTGGAGCCCAAAGTCATGGGGTGGGAGGTAAGGTCAAAGACATAGGCCAGGCTCAGTGCTTCTGGGCCCTCATGTGCCAAGAATGCAGCCTGGATCTTGTCCTAAATGCTTTAGCTCTCTTTCTCACTTCTTCTTCTTTTTTTTTTTCTTTTTTTAAGAAAAGCCTTCTTCTTGCTACTTCGTTGAACTGAATTTTGAGATTCTATAAGTTGTACATCCAGGTCACAGTTTATAAGTTGTCAAAAAACTCCAGTTGAGAAGTGAAGAATTGATATTCTTGCCTGCAATGGAGACAGGGAATCAAGAAACTCTGCATTCATTACAATACCTCGCTTCCTGCAGGGAGAGTCTTGCAGGCTTGGCACCTGCCACGAATGGCTCAGACTTCAGCTCCTGCTGGAGCAGCTGAACAGGGGCTCCATGTCAGTGTGGGAAGACAGAGTAGCAGGAAGTGTGGGAGAACTTGAAGGAAGCGTCTGAGCTTGCAATTGCTGTTTTGTTGTTTTGTCACTAAATCGTGTCCGACTCTTTGGGACCCCATGGACTGTAGCCCACCAATCTCCTCCATCCATGGGATTTCCCAGACAAGAATACTGCAGTGAGTTGCCATTTCCTCCTCCAGGGGATCTTCCCAACCCAGGGATCAAACCTGCATTGGCAGGCAGCTTCTTTACCCCTTAGCCACCTGGGAAGCCTTTAGTGCAGCTAATTCAGGGATAAGTGTCCTAGCTGTGTCCTCCTGGGGGGCTTGTACCTTTCCTGGTATTATGGTCTCATGAATCACTTATGCTTGCCTCTTCATTCTCCACACAGTCGCTGAACAATATTTTTATAATAAAAATTAGGTCAATCACAGCTTTGCTCAGAATCCATCAATTGCTTGGCATCACATTAGTGAAGTGGGCCCTGGGCTCTTCAGCATGGACTCCAGGCCCTCCATCATCTGGTGGCTGCACTCAGGCCTGTTCTCCAACACGGTCACAGTGTCTCCAATTTCTCTGAGCAGGCCAAGTGCCTCCTAACCTCAGAGTCTATGGCTCATTGCTGCCAGAATGCCATTTCTCCTGCATTTCACCTGGTAGGTACTTCTCTCTTCAGGATGGTCACCCCCTCCAAGAAGCCTGCCCTGACCACCTCAGGGTACGTTAGACCCTTCCTGCCCCACTGTGCTCTTTTCCCTTACAGCCCTGTCTTTGCTCTGTGCGTTTCCCCATTCAGTAATTATATGTATTACAATTATATATTTATCATTCACGATGAATCTCTTCACCAGGCCATAACCTCCATGAGGACCAGTACTGGGTTTTATTTACAACTGAGTTCCTAATGCTTAAGATGATGCCTGAAACATAGTAGGCAATCAGTATATCGGGAAGATCCCAAAATGGCAGCCCACTCCAGTATTCTTCCCAGGCAAATTCCATGGACAGAGGAGCCTGGCAGACTACCATCCATGAGATCATCGAGAGTTGGACACAGCTTTGCAGCTGAGCACGAATGCTATACAGAAAAACTCTATGAATCAGTATATACCTGTTGAATGAACGCTGTGTTTGCTATCTGCTGTGACACGTGTGTATAGATTTGAGTGTCTATGTACTGGGTATCTGGACACATGGACAAATGCTGACTGACATTGTCATTAACTAGTTCATTTAATATTAGCCAGGAAAATTTATTATTAAATATGTCATCCTTTTTCCCCAGAAAATATTTATTGGACATCTACTGCATGTCAGCCACTACTCCAGGCAATGGGATGTAGTCTTGATAAGAGAGACTAGTTCTCACCTTTTAAAAAAAACTATCCTTTTGTATCAATCTATGATCATCCACATGCTATGTTTATACTATATTTTCAGAGGTTTATTTCCATACTTAAAGGTAATAGTAAGCTTTAGTGCTGCTAATTCAGAAATAAGTCGTATTTTGTTAGTTTTTCCAAAAGCTAACAATTAACTTAGGCTCTGTGGCTGGTGTGAAAATTATTCCATTTAGATATCAGCAAGGGTTTTGATCAACATATCCATACACAGACTGTCTGCATAATTATGTTCTTAAAGGGTCCTTATATTTATTTCCACCCAAGACTAACATCAGACCTTTACTGAAGGAGGTGTTAAAACCAGTAACATTCCAGAGAGGACATTTGGGTTCTCTCCCAAGTTAGAATTGTGGTTTGCCAAAGCAGTGACTTCTGACTGTGTCTTCATATTTGGGGAATGACAGTTGCATTTTGGTGGGTGTTTCCCAGACTCACGGGTGTTGATCTTGCTTGGGTCTCCCCGCCTGTGTGCAGAGCCTCCCAAGAACAGGTGGATGCACCTGTTACTGCCCTGGTTTCCTTTCTGCAGCTTCCTTACCTTGTCACTTAAGACCAGCAACTTATCTTAACAGGGGCCCTCGGTCCAGTCAGCCCCTCACCTGGTCAGTGCATGGGTGTGGACTCAAACCTCTGGTGTTCTGGTGAAGTCAGAACTCAGGCTTCACCTCGTAAGAGCCCTGTGACCTTGGAGAGGTTGCCCCACCCCACAGATGAACTAAGGGCCATCTGGTCAACCCCACTCTAGGGACCTCCCACCAATCTCCTCTTCTCTAATTTAGAGAATCCTAAATTTTTATCTATGCTCATTTATTTTCCAATGATTTAGTGATTTTAATACCTCTCTCAGGCTTTTCTGTGTTCCCTTAGTCTTAAACACAATTGTGAAAAGGGATATTCCTCTTTTAATTCACTTACCTTTGCGATTGTAGATGGCAGGTGTTAGGGGAAGAGACCTCAGCTCTGGGGTGAGAGGCAGGTCCCAGTATCTGCTGTCCAGATGATGCTCAGAGGAGAGGAGAGTCCCGCAGCAAGGGGTGACGCGTGCTGGGTAGAGAATAGAAACTGACCTTCCACTTATTTACTTAGAGGATGTCCTTGGTTAGGACTGCAGCCTGCAATCACAGAGAAGAGAAAAAGCGAACTGAATAATATGAGGTTTGAGTCAATGTCAACATTTTTTAATGTCACCATTTCTTTAACCTTTTTAAAGTACATAATAGACATTCACGGTAGAAAAAGTGAAAAATACAGGGAAAAATCATCCATAACTCCAGGATCCATGCAAAACTACTTTTACATAGTTTTATGCATGTTCTTATTCCCATAAATTACATATATATATATATATATGTTCATTTATTGCAGTGGGGTGATACTCTCTATGTTAAATAGTAAGGTGCTTGGTTCCTCAATAAACCATGTGCAGCTATCCATGTTATAAATTTACATCATCATTTTAAATGACTGGATACACTACTATGAGGAAACTGTAATATGACCAGTCCTGTATGACTGATGTTTATGCTACTTTTAATTTTTCAATATTATAAATAATGTAATAATAAACAGTCATTTTTGCATTTGTCTGTTATTTCCTTGGGATAAATTCTGAAAAATAGAATTATTGGGTCATAATAATGGACATTTATAGTATTTTTTAAGTTCTATCATATTGTCCTTTAGAAAAAAACTGACTATCTGCATTCCCATCATTAGTGTTTGAGAAAAATTCCTTCAAATCCACGGAATCTTGAAATTTAATTTTACCTGACGATTGTTCCCAGGCTAATGCTTGGCATATTAATTCATGGAGTGATTTTTCATTTGAAAAAAAATGCATTTTCATTTCCTATAATTAAGCCAAAGAAAGTTCAAGAATTCTATAGAAGCTTTTGTTGTAAATTAGTTGTGAATTTATATTGTGTGAAAAGCAATGTAATGTTTTTTTTAAGTCATATGCATAATTATTTGATTTTCAACTGGCTCTTTTGTAATTTATTACACAACTGTATTTATTAGATGTGTGTTAATCCATTATTGAGTTTCATTTGGCATCTATAACACTTACTAAAAATGTTTACCAAAAATGACATAAAGCAGTTATAGAATCAGGTTGAATAATAAAATCAGCAGCTAAAGTTTTATAGGGAGTGTGACCCACCCACAAAAACCTTGACTAGAAAGGTCTTCAGACCAGAGGACTAGGTGCTCTAGATGGATCCCCCAAGTGGAGCAGCGGTCACCCTGGCTGGCAGCTCCCAGCCACCTGTGGAGACAGGTGACTGGCTTGGGGAGGCAGGCGGGAACCAGGGGCACCAAGAAGGGCTTTTCTTTTTATTACACTTATTGAAGCTTTGATCCTTTCCTTAATAAGAATAGCACATCTGTCATTGTATAAGGCAGTGTACAGTGCGCACTATGCACTCGTGTGCATCTCAGCTTAGGCAAGCGGCCAGGAGCAAACAAGGAAACTCAGGCAAGGCTCCTTGCTGGTGAGAGGCTTCAGGCTGTGTCTCATCTGCTTTGTAACCATGTGTGCCCTCCAGTTTTTAATAGATAGGTTGCTGTAGAAGTGTGACCATGATTACAGTACACACGCACACACATACACACACACAAACTCTTTCCTTTTGGCCTCTGCACCCAGCACGGGCACTAGGGACCCAGCTCAAAGAAGTGACCTATGTCCCAGGCACTGCCTGGCCTCTCTGACCACGGGCGTGTCCCCCTCTGCGGAGGTGAGGCCCCTTCCCTGGGCCCAGCCTCAGCAGAAGGTCTCAGCCAAGCAGGGAATCTCATCCTTTGTCATCCCATGGGTTTGTGCATCCCATGAGCACGTCGGCTCTGGAAGCGGGCTTGTTTGCTCACCTGCTCATTCCTTCCTTCACTCGCTCATGTGCTGACTCTGCTCTAGGTGTGGGGTAGGGAGAGCACAGGGAACAGCCAGAACAGGTCCCTGGCATCCCATCGCAGGGTCCCCGTGAGCAGTGGGTGCCCAGCACAGCACAGATAAAGGCGGGCAGCTGATAAGAGGAACCAGGGGCCAAGAATGCACCTGCCTGGACCAGGTGACCCTGTTCCTGTTTGGAATGACTCTGTTCCAAATGTCCGAATGTGTGGGGCCTAAAAAGTGTGGCATCAGCCCTCATGATAGTCACAGGCAATGGGACATCCTCTCATGTGAGAGCCGGGGAGGTTGCAGGGGCTGCCCTCCAAGCACGGTCCTCCCTCAGTGGAGTGATGGGCCCACTGGGAGGGGAGGACTTTGGAGAGTCAGACAACGTACCCACGGCAGGGTTTGCAGATTTGGAGACAAGGCCCTGGCAGGCAGACAGGGAGGTGGACCAGGGCTGGGGTTGCCTGTGCTGGCCAGGTTCTCCCTCCATGCTCTCCAAAGGGCCATGGCGTAAGAATGCAGCGAGTTAACTTAGCCACTAATTTCCGGTGCCTCTTGTTGTTTCTAACCCCAGAAACACTCACTGGAGACCTGCCAGGCACGGCTGACAACAGCCGAGTCCCACTGAGGCTGCCGCAGAGACCCCCAGCATCTAGAACATTCTTGGACCAGAGCATGGCCTGACAAATGTGTGATTGAATCCATTTACAGGACAAGTGTCTCAGGGACATGTGGTCAACCATGGATCCTTCCGAGGACCGCACTCCCTGCAGCCGGACCTGGTGGACAGCCCTTTTTCTCCATCCCACACTATGACTCATGAACATGCAAACCTAACTGCTGACACCAGAGCCAGCTCCTCTCCATGCTCTGAGTACAAAGGAGGAGGTTTGCCCACAAACAGGCTGCTTCAGCAGGGTCTCACAAGGCTACTGGTGCACATTTTCATAAGTGTGTTTCTGAGTGATTCGAGGCATTGGGGGTTATAAAGATAAACCCACAAGATGACTTTCAAAGCAGCTTACAAATGCCTATCTGATGCTATTAGTTTTATGTCCTTTTCTCTCGCTTATCAAAACCCATTCTGAAGCACCTCTGATGAGGCAGATAAGTTGTTCTCTAGTTTCCCAGATTAGGAAAATGTAGGACAGGGTTGTCTGTGACTTCCTCAAGGTCACAGTAAAGGGAAAAGCAAACCATTGCTCTGGAGATCGTTCCAGAAGGCTCAGAAGTCTGGTCTCTGTGTGTGCATCCAGGTTCTGTGTGTTGCTGGAGGGACATTGAGCAGAGGGTCTCGAGATGAAGATGTTTGCAGAATATTTAGTAATATAAACGTGGCCTTCACCTCATAGTGGAATGTAGCATGGCGTGGGATTTGTGATGGACCAAAACCTGTAGTGTTAAATCCACGCTGGTGAAAGAAGCTAATCCTTTAAAAACATACTGATGTGCCCTCCTGTGATGATGGTGGGTGCCTGGCTGTGGGCAGGATGCATGGACCAGATAGGTGGGCAGCCCACCCACCACCGAGTTTCTGAGTCAGTAGGTTTGGGAGGGCCAAAACTGTGCGTCTGTCAATTCCCCGGGGCTGGTGGTCTTGAAGTCACTCCAAGAAGCACCATCTTAGTCCACACTTGCTCTGTTAGTTGCTGTGCAGAATTGAGACAGTACGTGTGAGAGCTCTGAGCACAGGACCCAGCCACAGAGAAGGACTCTCAGATCCTACTGGATGAGTCCCTGGAGGCACCTGTCTTTAAAAGCTTGCAGAGGGACTTCCCCAGTGGTCCCATGGCTAAGATCCTGCACTCCCAATGCAGGAGGCTCAGGTTCAATCCCTGGTCAGGGAATTAGATCACACATGCCTCAATTAAAAAGTTCGCATACTGGACCTGCAAGAATTCACAACTAAGACCTGGCAAAGCCAAATCAATAAATATTTTTAAAATTTTAAAAAACAATGTTTTTTTAACTTGCAGAGAAGATCATGGCCACTTGCCTTCCAAGGAGCTTGTCCCCTGCAGTCAGCTGAGCAGTGGGGTTGCTCACCCCCGGGGAGGTTGGTTTCCACAGGCACAGTCCTGGGGGCCCCTGGTGAGGGTCAGCTCTCTACACAGAGCCCCAGGGATGGGGTAGCTGCTGGGGATGGTATTTGCCAAACCCACCATCAGGGGGACCTCCCCGGGAGGCTGGACATGAAGAAGGCTGGGGACCCAGGGAGCTGAGGCTACAAGGGGAGTTGTGAGGAAGACCACAAAGCCAGAGAAAGAGAGTCTTCCCATGAGAGGAACCAGAATGAGCTACAATGGCTGTCTCCTTGGAAACCTCGTAGTGACATGCTTAAATTGTGGGAAAGTTGACCACAGCCACGTACCTGGGTTTGCCACAGATGGGCACACACGTGAGTTTTTAAAGCCAGATTCTCCTGGGACTTACCTCCAAGGAATCACTTCCATGAATGACCCCTCCCCCAGCATACAGGCTAGTACAGAACCCCCTCAGGGTCTCCCCAGTCCCCCGAGGTCCCTGCCTCCCCATGCAGAGCTGTGCCCACCTGCCCCTTCCCTGTCTCTTCTACCAGGAGCCCCCAAGGAGACCCCCAGCCACTGTCTCCCTTTATATCAAAGACCACCCTGAGCCTCGGTGGTCCAAGCTGGCAGATGATCATTGATGGAATCTGCAGACACGTCAGTGGCCGGGCTAGGGCCAAGTGTCTGGAGGGAAGGACAGTCACCCTCTGAGCCCCATGGAGCAGAAGCCTGGCCTGAGTGAGACAGGGCAGATGGGGACCATTTGGAGAAAAGTGTGACTCTTCCTTGGTAACGCCCAGAAGACAGGGTAAGACTCCAGGCTGTGAACCACCCCCGGAGGGGAAGTGGGATCTTACAGGGTGGCCGACTGCCTATGCGCCTCACAGAGGCACCCAATATTGAGCACTTAACAGAAGTGTCCAGTGCGAAGTACTTAGATGTCCTGAGTACTCCATAAGGGTGTCCAATACTGAGTACTTGGGGTTCTGAGTACTTAGCAGAGTTAGCCAGTACAAAGTACCTTCAGGTCCCTGAGTACTTAGCAAAAGTACCCAGTACTGAGTACTTAGGAATACCTGAGTACTTAGCAGAGGGCCCCAGTACTCAGTACTTTGGGGTCCCTGAGTACTTAGCAGAGGTGCTCAGCATTCACATCATCCCCTTCCCTCCCAAGCCCACCCCTCCCGTGACTGCCCTTCTGCAGGGGGCTGATGGTAAGTCCAGACAGGGAGCCTGCGTCACTCTGGGTAGATGTGAAGACACCAGCAGGCTCCGTGCAAGATTTGGTGAGTGCACACACTGGGAGAACCCTCATGGCCCAGGAGCCATGGTGATGAATAACTCAGGCTCTCAGAATCTGTAAATAGCCTCCCACCTGGGTCTGCCTTTGATGTTTCATTCAGGAAACTCTCGCTTGGTCCAGGCCTGTTTTAATTTGTCTCGTTCCCCCTGCTCTGCTACCACTTCCGTGAACACGGGCTGGAAAAGCTGCTCATTATCGAGCTTGAAAAAAGTTATGTCTTGCACTGTCTTTGGTGCTATTCTTGGAAAAATCGTTTTCTGGCCGGGCAGCCTCTAGCTCCAGGCTCTGGCGAGTCTGGGCCTCCTGGGTCAGGGGTGTGGGGCTCCCTCATCAGCGAACCCACTTCCTGGAAGCAATCAGAGGACAGCAGGTGGTAGGACTTCCTACCTGCACAACCATGATCTCAGGAGTTTAATTACATGTGACAGCAAACAGGGCTCCTGCATCTGGCACTCCGGCCTCTCCAGGAATTAGCATTTGCAGGCAAAACCCCCTTCTCCTTCCTCCTGGTCTTCCAGGATGACCCTGGAATACCTGCCACAGCTGGCAGAGAGAGGAGCTATGGCAGGTTCCTGGGCACCTGTGCCCCCAGGCCACTGGGCACTGCGTGTGGCCCTGGCCTTTTCCCACCGCCCTGCCCTCTCCCATGTTTGGGGAACATCCCGAGAGGATGAACTGTGAGGAGTACAGGAAGGGCAGGACTTCCAGGACCCCCCACCCTGCCAGGACGCACTCCAAGGTCCAGACTCCAGGGTGGCCCTTGCTCCCTGAGCTGGACGAGGACCCAGGGGAGGCACACAGAGTGCAGGAGTGCAGATAGAAGAGCCTTAAAAAGAAAGAATCTGCTTTCTAATGCCAAGGCTCGCCTATCTGTTCTGACCACCTCAAGGAGAAAATGCCAGTTCTCACCAAATGTGACTTTGATTCTTCTAATCTCTTTCAAAGAGCAGAATAGACCTCGGGCACAGAACTTCAGCCAAGAAGGAACCATCACAGCCCCACTAGTGACTGCGAGAACAGGAATAAGACCAGGAACACTATCCTTTAGCAGACACTGCACTCAGCCCTTTGGGGACAAACCCTTTAGTTCACAAGACCCAGTGAGATGGGTTATTTTCTTATCCCCATTTCATAGATGATGAAACTGAGACAGAGAGGTGAAGTCACTTGTCCAAGGTCATATAGGAAAAAAAAATCTCCAAAGCGGAATTTCAGCCAGGCAATCCAGTCCCAGAGCTCCTGTTTGTAATCATCATGCACCCTGCCTCCAAGCACTGTGTACTATCGGCCAGAACATAGTAACATTCTTTTATTTCTTAAAATGACCCATTCTTTATAGCAAGTGATGACGGTTTTCTACCAAAGAGAGATTTAAGGACTCGATGGAAAGGATGGGTGTTTGTGTGCATGTGTGCATACACATATATGTGCACATACATGTGTGTGCATGTGGACACACCTACATACATGTATGCATCTATATATGTAATGCATGAGTGTGCATGCACGTGTGTGTGTACACACTCACCTGTGTGTGGGTATGTATGTGTATGGACAGTGATAAACTGAGTCAGTGCAAAGAAAAATAACATCATGCTGATGGTGTGGATGCTGTAACACAATGAGATACCGGGGGTGATAAGAGAAAGCAGGGGCTTCTGGTGGGTGGAAACCTTTCTGGAAATTTCCATGGCCACCTCTGTTCTCTGTGCACTTGGCAGGCAGGCCATCAGGAAGTAAGTGACACATCTAGTGAGTCTCTCTCCTGCCGTGCCCCACCCCCACCCCCACAGGGCCCTAACCCCTCTGCCCCTCCCTCCTCTACAAGTCCAGCTCCCACGCTACACCCCTCCTGGTCTGCATGGGCCCTCCCACACCCAAAGGTCCAGACAGATGGGCCTGAGGCCCCAGGTTCTGTAGGTGACCCAGGAAGCCCTCGGGACTTAAGCCATGAACCCGTCAGAGGGCATGTGTCAGAGTGCAGACCTCAGGGCTAGTGTGAGTGGAAGAGGCAGGATGGTGGATAAGTAGTGACCTGCCTGGCGGCCACCATGCTGGTGGGCATGGTGATTGAGGTCTGCAAATGCTAGACCACTGCTGCCCCTGGATGAGTGGTCCTGGACCCCCCAGGGCCACCTTGGCATCTGCCCAGCTTAGATGCCATCCGCACACGAAAGCACATTGACTCCCCCAGAACCATAGCCACCACACTGGGAGAGCAAGGCCCGGAAGGACCCTCGTTGCTGCACCCCCATCCCGGGCTGGGGTCACACTTGCCTCTGGACATTTTGGTGGTGGCTTCAGACGCTAAAATGAGCCTGGCCTCTTTTCCTGTCTGCTGTGAGTCAAAAGCCAGACCGGAACGGCCTGGGAGGAGGCAGAGGCCACAGCTCGGGCTGGAGGGTGAGCTGGTGCCCCCTTCCCCCTGACCCCCTGCCGTGCTGGCCGTGCACCACATGCCCCTGACCAGCTTGTTAAAATGCCACCACCAGCCTGAGCTGGGAGCTGGGCCCAGGCATCCCCATAAACCCGTGTTCTGAGACAGGGAAAGGCAGGGCCCAGCCTCCTTGAATCGGGAACCCTGGACACAGGTTTTCCATCCGAGACCCAAGCGCCCCATCCCCGAGATGAATCCTACTGTGCAGACAGAAAAGGGTTTCCTTCTCGGGACCCTTTCCTGAAATCCACAGATGCTTCTGATCGGCCCACCTCACTTCCAACCCTCTGTTCATTTACTCCCTGGAAGTCATCAGACACCCCCAAATGGAGACATCATACCAGATTCCCCAACGATGTCTCGTCTTTTCCGTGTTTGTTTGGAGGGTTAAGGCAGCGGGAATCAAAGGAAGTTTCTTGAAATTAACAAATCATCAAATCAGAACAAAAACAAAAAAGAGTCTTCATAATTGAAATTATTTCTACCAACCCATTCAACTAGGGTTGAGTAAATAAAAATCTTTAGTTGCTAAGAGATGGAGATCTCCAGGCAAAGATGTCGCTGGCGGTGGTGGCTGGTGACCGACGGTCAGGAGGTGTGACGTGTAGAACAGTCCTACCTGTGTATGAAGGTCCGGGGCGCATGTGCTCTGCTGAGCTGATGAAAAGTCTCGGTCGCACACCGTCAGCCAGAAGGCAGTAGCATCCCCCGGGGGCTTGTGGAGTCTTGGCTTCCAGATCCAAGTAGCTGCCATCAGGGCATCACTCAGTGTAATCCAGACACGGTTTGTGCTGGGCACTGGTCATGCCAGACAGCTCACTCCTGAAATGGACCCAAAACTCTCTGATCTTGGATCAGTTTGTCATCATCGTTCAGTCACTCAGTTGTGTCCTACTCTTTGCAACCCAATGGACTGCAGCATGCCAGGCTTCCCTGTTCTTCACCATCTCCCAGAGTTAGCTCAAACTCATGTTCATCGAGCAAGTAATGCCATCCAACCATCTCAGCCTCTGTTATCCCTTTCTCCTCCTGCCTTCCATCAGTTACATGACATTAAAAACAAATTGGTCTGAGTTTTCAGCCATGGGTTTGAGAGAAAAGCCTGTTTACAAGCATACCAGATGGGGATGACTTCACATTTGGGATTCACTTTGGTGAGTCCCTTCTCCAGATTCTGCCTCCACCAAGGTGCAAGATCCCTGTTGGGTCCGCCGAGTGAGTGATAAACACCTCCCGTGAAGTGTGCCAAGCAGGGCTCATGGGGTCTGGAAAGAGTGCTAGAAGAGCTCTGGGATGATGGGGAAGCAAGTAGGTGATCCCAGGCAAGCTCCTGTTTGTTCATTTTTGATGAGGTGCACGTAGCCAAGGCAGCCAAACTGGCTTATGATACATGGGGGTCACATAGCATCAGATTTATCTCTGACCTTTGAGTGTCTGATGAGCAGGCTGGCAGCTTGCTCATGCAAAGTTTATACAGTGCTCTGACATGGAGCGGGTGAGTTCGTCAGACTGTCTGCATCTTAGAGTGATCTTGACTGACGACAGGGAGCAGAGAAAACAGCAGCGGGAGTGAGGGGTTCCCAGCGGCTGAGTGTTAAGGTCACATGCTGGGAGGTTTGTTCAGGGCAGACAGGGCAGAGGCCACGGAGGGGAGGGTCCGAGACCCACATCCAGCCCACTTGAGGTGGACACTGTGGCCTGGGAACCAAAGTGTGCAGACAGGAACCGCAAGCCGTGTCCCAGGCTTGGCTGGCCAGCCAGGTGCTTGAAAGAGTGAATGATAGAGTGAGTCACAGGTCACAGGAGGGAGGCTGTGGTGCAAACATCATGCTTATTCTGAGCCCACTGGGAGCCACTGAGAGTTCTATCAGGAGGGTGGGGTCTGTATTCAATTGCACTTGAGTGGCCTCTGCTCTGGCTCCTATTCTCAAGCTCAGAGGAGCTGGAGAGTAGCAAGAAAATGAGAAAGGACAGCCCATCAGAAAGTTACCCCAGGTGACATGTTCCCAGAGAAAGGCCCTTTCCTGAAATTCGAATCTACCTCTGAGCTGAAGCGATGCTTCTCCCACTAATGCTCTTCCTTTTCCACAAAAGGAGGATCCACACCCCCCTCCCCTCAGCCACTAAAGGCTCTAGTGAAAATAACATGTGGCAGCCGTGTTTATAGACAAACACTGATGTGGAATGGGCGGCCCCGACCCAGGTCATCCGGAGAGACCAGCACCTCTCGGCTTGGGCAGCACCCTTCCCAGGAGGAGCTGCTCTCACCACAGGACGGACACGTGGCCCCAGGAGGTGGAGCTGGCAGCAAGCGGGCATCAGCAGGCTCTTCTGTTGAGGCAACCAAAGCACAGCCCGGAGCAGCCTAGCGAGCAGGGTGTCTCTCCTGGCGACTCCCCGGCAGGCCTGGCTGAAGGAACCGCTGGACCCGGCACTCGGGAGGTGCCCAAGACACTCTGGCTGATTCCCCTCTGTTACTCCATCCTCGGCCTCAGGCAGGCCCTGCCTCAGGTGGGTCCCACCCTCCTGAAACTTCCATCCTTGGGCTCCAGCCACCCCAGCATCAAGACAGGAAGACGCGATTGCCCTGGAGAGCCAGGGCTGCCCACTCCTGGTTCACCCAGCATCATCCACTCTTGCTGAGGAGCAGGTCAGCCAGGAATCTGCACCACCACTGTGGCTTTTAAATGACACTGGGAAGACGCTCTGTGGAGCCAGAGGTGGTGACTCACCAAGTCAGAATCACCCTCCACCATGGGAAGTTGCTGGAGGAGGTATGAGCTGTCCTGATCAGAGGCTCGAAGGGAAAGAGCCTCAGAGTGAAAGAACCGGTTGAGATGCCCACCAGGACTCTGAGAATCACCACGAGGAATGGTTCTAAGGCTCTAAGACTTGGGATTCTTCCCGCGTGAGAATCCACCAGCGACTCGTCATCCTGCACTGTCCTTCTGAGGTCATCTTGCAGATCTCTCCCACTTACCGAGCCATGAGTTGAAACAGAAGTCACCATTGTGTGTGCTCAATCAGTCGTGTCCGACTCTGCCACCCCATAGACTGTAGCCCACAAGGCTCCTCTGTCCATGGAATTTCCCAGGGAACAAAACTGGAGTGGGTTGCCATGCTCTCCTCCAGGAGATCTTCTCAACTCAGGGTTCGAACCCACATCTCCTACGTCTCCTGCATTGGCAGGTGGATTCTTTACCACTCAGTCATCCTGGGAAGCCCAGGAAGTCACCACTGCAGATGCTTAAATCAGCCTTTTCAATAAACAGATAATCAGCTGTTTAAAGACAGGGAGAGAGACTTCTTGCTCCCCCGTGGTTCCAGAGAGGTACTGGGAATGACGTCATCCATCAGCCTCAGCAGGGTGTCATCCCAGCCCGGGCAGTGGAGACTCAGGCCCTGGGGTGGTTGGATCATCCAGACAAGGGTCTTGTGTCCCCAATGGGGCTGCGTGTGGAGTTTTCCTCCCGAGGAGCTCCACCAAGACAGGGAAGAGGTTCTGTCAGCAGGAGAGGGGGAGCCATCGAGAACAATGTTTATCCAGGAAAAGGTACAAAGCGCTTGCCTGTGTGCATGGAGGCCGATGGAGCTGCTGAGGAAGAGCCAGGCTGTGCCCGTGTCCCTGCCGAGCTGGGCTGTCTTCTCAGCTGGGTAGGTGGGAGGTGAGGGGCCGAGGAGTGAGTGTGCAGCCCGAGGAGGAGAGGGTTCTCTGTAGGGGGTGGAGGCTGCGAGGATGTGCGGGAAGAGGCAGCAGTGTGGTGGTCAGGACTGAGGGGAGCAGAACAGGTGCAAGTCACCCACCTTGCAGGGAAGGAGCGTCTCAGTAGTTATTTCCCTCAGGTTATTCTAGTCTTCTTGGAACTAGAAATAACCCAGATGGCACCTAGGCGTTGTGTCCAGACTCAAGCTCAATGTGGTACTCGTGGCGGGCAGAACAAGGGCCCTCCAGGAGGTAAATCTGACCCCCAGAACCCGTGATGATGTCACCTGACGTGGCAAAGGAGACTCTGCAGGTGGGAGTAAATTCAGGAGATGATCCTGACTTATCTGAAAGTGCATGTGTTACTCACTCAGGTGTGTCTGACTCTTTGAGACCCCATGGACTGTAGTCTACCAGGCTCCTCCGTCCATGGGATCCTCCAGGCAAGAATACTGGAGTGGGTTGCCATTTCCCTTTCCAGGGGATCTTCCCAATCCAGGGATCCAAACCGCGTTCCCTGCATTGGCAGGCAGGTTCTCTACCACTGAGCCACCTGGGAAGCCCAAGTAAATACTTTCAAAGTCACAAACAATGTAGATAAACATTATATGCCATATATTGTGGTGGACGTCTCAACATCTAGTAGCCAGGAAGGAGCCGTTCAGTCTAGCAGTTTTGGGGTCTGTATGAGTTTTTCCTGGACTGACACATGGAGCGTTCCTCTCCTCACCGCTCAGCCTGGTCACCTGTCTCCCGGGGGACAGTTCCTCTCATGGAGCCTCAGCATATGCTTATGAAGGACCATGGCCTCTGGGAGTTGGGGAGGGAGCACCCTGCCTCTGATGCCCCCCTTCTTGCCCCACTTCTGTTGGAAAACCAGCGGGTCACGTTTTAGGGGGGGAAAATGTACTTGATGTGAAGTGGCCTCTGAGACCCATTCAACCCGAGCATTTATTAACCAATCTCTTGGCCATGAGACTGAAGGGAGAGAACTCAGACCCCTAATGTGCTTTAAGGAGACTTCACAGGGTGGAAAAACACCCACCCTCACATCCTCACTGCTTTTCCCCTCTTTGAGCCACACACAGCCAAATCTGAGACATAACTGGGTGAGAATTACCTACACATTATACACAGCACTTCACCACTAAGTAGCTCTCTGCAGGGCTCAGGATGCATTTTCCCTTTTGTCGAAATCATACGAAATACTCTTTCTGAATTGTTAAGATTTTCTGCCACGCATAAAAATGAGGCTTAAATCACCCAAAATGCAGCCAAAATGCAGTAGATAATTCTGAGAACTTTACACCTGTGCATATGATTTGAGGAATCTGTTAGTCTCCCACCCCTGAGGGGATAACGGGGTACTGACCTGGGCGTGGAGGAAAGCCATGGTCTAAGCATCCTTGCCCAGAGGTTCAGGGCTGTGGCTGCCCCTACAGAGCCCCCCAAAAGAGCCTCGTGGGTGTAAAGAAGGTCAGGGCCCTTCGCAGCCTCGAATGGGGTGCAATTGGTGTGACTACACCAGGGAGCTCTCTGTCTGCTTCTGGAAATGATTTCTTCGTTAACGACTGTTTTCCTTCCTGAGGAGAAGGCAGAGAGAGATCTGAAGTTTGCATTTTGCAGGTGTGGGTGACACTGTGAAGTTGAAGCCTGATCATATGAGCCCGTGTGAGCCGCCAGGGGTGACAGAACTGTACATCTGTGTCCCCGACACAGGTGAGTCCCTCTCCCCAGTTCTGCCTGGCTGGTGGGGCCAAAGACCAGGCCCCCAAATCACCATCAGCACTCACCCCCTCACACACAAGGGGTTCAAAAAATAGGCAAACAAAAGACAAAGAGGCCAAGTTGAGGTTTAAATTCATAGACACCACGGTTTGGGGAGATGAAGGAACCACGTGAACGCCACCCAGTGCTGGGGAGCGAGGACCCCAGCCCCAACTCCACGGGGCAGCGGGGCCACCTGAGGCTGTTGGCACAGACCTGCGGCTCCGTCCCTGGGGTTTCTGACTCAGTAGGTCTGAGGTAAAGCGTGAGGATTCTCATTTTAAACAAGTCCCAAGGTCTTCCCTGGTGGTCCTGTGATTGAGAATCCACCTGCCAACGCAGGGGACGTGGGTTCAATCCCTGGTCAGAGAAGATTCCACATGCCATGGGGCTACTAAGCCAATGTGCTGCAACTCCTGCAGCCCACCCACCCACAACAAGAGAAGCCCCCAAAATTAAAAATCCATGCACCGCAACTAGAGAGTAGCCCCCTTGGAAATTTCTGGTTGATTCTAATCTGTGCAACACTGTATTACTCTCAAATTTGTCGGGTTTATGGCATTTGTCATCAGAACTTCTTTTTTAATTGTGGGACAATATGGCCATAAACAAATATACTGAAAGTGGGTATTAGCTGCTCACCCAACCAGCTTCACTCTTTCTTTGAAAAAATACACTGTGTGAAAAGATGCATAAGAACAAATTGTGAATGGTTCTCTCTTGGCTGGTTTTCTAAAACTCCAGCATGTTTTTCTATAGCTGGAAATGACAGATGGGAGTCTATTAAAATAAATACAGAGTCACCATGCCATTCGGGGCTGGCAGCAGGACTCACCTCCTCTGATTCCGATGCACTATTTTCTCCCTGGAATGTGTTTGTGTGAATTTATGTGCTGGGTATAAATATGCGGAATGTGAGCAAGTACACACAGCTGTATTTCCACGTCTGTGTGGTATAGGGCATATGATAAATCTTGAGATCCATATGTTAGTCTTGTAAAATCCTGATCTTTGAAAGTAGTGAGTAATAGACATTAGGATGGCAGAGGGGAACCGTAGTCACAGAGGAAATAATCTGTTTCAGAGACTGTATATATGGCACAGAAGGAAGATCGGGCAAAGCCTCTCACCCCCTGCACCAAGCAGCGTGGGTTGACTTTTGTCAAGTGGTCCCCTGCATCCTGGCACCCTCACACTGCAGATGCTGGACTCAGAAGGCACATGTCCCGAAAAGTATGACTTGGTGGTGGTGGGAGGGCAGATTCCTGCCCACCTGTGGGAATATGCAACACCAAGCTTTGTGACCGTCCCGCAGACAGGTCAGCGGGTCAGAACCTTGCTTGTAACTCGTCAGCTGCCAACATAGTGGAACACATACTTTATATCATCATTGTTCAGTCGCTAAGTTGTGTCCAACTCTTTGCAACCCCATGGACTGCAGCATGTCAGGCTTCTCTGTCCTCCACTATCTCCCAGAGTTTGCTCAGATTCATGTCCGTTGAGTTGGTGATGCTATCTGACCATCTCGTCCTCTATTGGCTCCTTCTCCTCCTGCCTCAGTCTTTCCCAGTATCAGGGTCTTTTCCAGTGAGTTGGCTCTTCCCATCAAGTGGCCCAAGTACTGGAGCTTCAGCTTCAGCATCAGTCCTTCCAATGAATATTTAGGGTTGATTTCCTTTAGGATTGACTGGTTTGATCTCCTTGCTGTCCAAGGGACTCTCAAGAGTCTTCTCCAACACGACAGTTGAAATACTTTATATAATGAAGTGTAATCTTCAAGTCAAATATTAAAATGTGTTTGCTTGCCCATAGTGTAAATCTTTCTGGAGAAGACTGGCCTCGTAACACCAGCGACAGGTCACAGGCCTTTTGCCCTGAGCTAGGCTCTGTGCTGAGTAAATGACCCTAATTAACAGCCCTATTTTCAAGAGAAGATTTTCTTGCTGCCTTTGGGTGTGACGAATGGGGGCCTGGCTCTCATCCACAGTGGAGACAGACAGAAGGCCGTCTTACCTGGCAGGTGTCTCCAGTGGGGCTGGGATGGTCTGCCCGGCAGCGCATGTGGGATGTGTCCACCCCTACTCAGATTCCTTAGCCAGGATGACTCACACCTGCTGTTTGGCAGGGATGTAGACAGAGTCCTTCCAGACAAGACCCCCACCCTCCAACACACAGCACTCTAGAAACCACCAAACAACTCTAGAAGCCACTGACTTCGAAACAAAACCAGCTAGACAGCCTGGGAGGGTCCTTAGAGGGCCCCCAGCGCAGCCCCTAGGAGTTTCCAGCAGTCACTGAACTCATGTCTTTGAACCTCCTAATCTTAAACACGCCCATGAAGTAAGTCAGATTTAATATGAATGTGAGCGGGGGTGTTGCTGGCTGAGCCTGTCTCAGATCCTTTTACGGAATATACTTTATCACCCCAAAAGGAAAGCCTGTGCCCACCACCCTCACTCAACAGCCACGGTAACTTCGGTCTCTTTATTTCTGTAGAGTTCCCATTTCTGGAGATTTCTCCCAAACGCAGTCATGCAACATGTGCTCCTTTGTCTCCAGCTTCTTTTCATTTAGCAGAATGTTTGTAAATCTATGTTTTAGCTAACATCATTTTCTGAGAGCCGTATATAAATTCCCACTGACTTCAAAACCTGCCTCCACCTACTGATCTCTGAAAGCATCTGCCACCCCAGGTGTGAAGTGGGGGTGACAGCCCCCCAGCACAGGATGGGAACTGAAGGAGAAGACTGCACACCAAGCCGTTCCTGCTCTGCCTGCCTCTCCTTGAACTTGGGACGTGTCAGGCCTCCCGGGAGAGAGCACGTGCTTTCACTGCCCCTGCTTACCTGCCACCTGTGTAGACAGTGGTCCTTCCTATCATCTTACTTCCAGCCTGGACACAGCCTGTGCAGCTTGGGGTCTTGCAATGGTCATTTCCACCTTGGATGGTATGAGACCATCCTCTGGACCCCCTTCCATTGCCCTGACCTGGGTCACTAAGATGCCAACCGTCTTAGAGCTCCAAGATTCAGCCCTCCCGGGGTAATCCCTCACCCACTTCAGAAGCCTCAAATGCTCCAGTGTGTAACCCTTCCCTTATCCTGGGCAGTGCAGATGGCCCTCTGGATACCAGTGGGAGGGCACCCTCGGGCCATTTGACATTCCAGATGGCAGCATCCTGGGAGAAAAGTTTTTCCTTCCAAGCCCCTCTCCCTCCTTTTATCAGAGGAGATTTTGCAGTTACTAAAGATTCTGATAAATACTGAAGGCAAAAATAAGACCCATTCTAGCACCATCAGAGGTGGTGGGATTTTTTTTTCCAGTGAAAATAGACCAGTGGCGTCTGTACTGATAATTTTACATATTTTTCTGCCAAGAGAATAAGGGTCCTGCCAGCTTTTCCTAAAAGAACCAGAATTTTCGTGAAACTCCTGGAGTTTTACAAACTGCTCGTGAATTTGATGACAGGTGGTCTCCCTGCTGGGCCGTCTCCCTGGTTAAGTGTTTGCCCACCCCCACAGCTGCTCAGCTCAGGAGACCTGCGAGCCTGCTAGAGACTAAATGTGTGTGTCTCCCCCACCCCCAGTTCACGTGTTGAATCCTCACCCCCAAGGTGATGTGTTTGGAGGTGGCCTTTGGGAGGTGATGAGGTGGTGAGGGTGGAGCCTTATGAATGGGATTAGAGCCCTGATAACAGAGGCCCCATCCACCACATGAGGACGCAGCAGGCAGATGGGCCTCTGGGAACCAGACGCTGAGTCCTCAGTTGTGGATGTCCAGTCCCCAGAGCTGTGAGGAATAAGTTCCTGTTGTTTATAAGCCCCCAGCCTGTGATATTTTGTGATGACAGCATGAAGAGACTAGGCTTAGAAGACTGTCTGGGAGTGCACTGTGTGTGCATGCGTGTGCACGTGTGTGTGTGTGTGTGTGTACATGTGTGCATGTGTGTGCTGTGTGTACACACATGTGCAAGCACCAGCCGATGGTGATGAGCTAACTACTGACCCCTCTGCAGCTCTCAAGTCAGATTAAATCCTCCTTTTGAAGCCCACCAGGGGTTCTGCTCCCTCCCCACTGACAAATTGCCACCTGGTCTTACCGTTTCATGACCCAACCGCTCAGCTCTTCCCGTGACAGTGACCGTAAACAGGCATCCCTGTCCTGACCAGCCCTGCCCAGTGTAACCGGCAGGAGTGATGCTCACTCGTCCAGCTCTCCCCAAAGGGAAGCACCCCCTTTCCCAAGAGCCTCCGCCGTGACCTTCCCTCCTCCTCGGGCTTCTCTCCCCGATTGTATTTCCGACACCAGACATAATCCCCCGGACAGAACTGGACAGTGTCTTTCTTCCCCTGCTCCCCGCGGATGTGACTTGTTAACTACAGTTTCTTCTCAAACCCGGAGTCTCCTATGTGGTAACTGTCTGTACCTGAGGCGGCCTGAGACAAGGAGGGAAGAAGTGTGATCGTCAGAGATGCAGGCGCTGGCGAGCAGTCTGCCAGCGCCTCCGTCCGTCCGCCCATGGCCGCCGGGAGCAGAGGGCACCTGCTGACTCAAGCCACCCTCTAACCAGCAAGCCTGCTGTAATTCCACCAGCCAGGGAGTTATTTTTAGGAGTAGTTTTAAGCACAAAGAATAACTCTATTTAAAAATAGTTTTGACAATGTGAAATAGGGGAGGGCTTCCTTTCTGGGAAACAAACTCACTTAAGATTCCTTAAATTCCCAAGTAAATGATTTGGAAATTCTTTCTCCCTTAAAGCCTGATCAGAGGGACAACTTGACAGGTAGCATTTATCTCAGGGAGCATCTGCTAGTCCTAGAGCACCTGATGAGGGAGCATTTATTTGAAAAATAGAAATGCAGTCTATAGTCTCCGAGCGTCTGGAGCATGGAAATATTTTCCAGGAAAAAGGCTTAGCCCCCTCGCCACCATGGGAGGGGTGTGGGGGTGTTGTTTGAGGTTGGATTTTGTAGTTTCTGGTCCTTTATTACAGAGCTTCCCATGTGGTGCTAGTGGTAAAGAACCCGCCTGCCAATGCAGGAGACACAAGAGATGTGGGTTCGATCCCTGGGTCGGGAAGATCCCCCGGAGGAGGGCATAGCAACCCACTCCAGTATTCTTACCTGGAGAATCCCATGGACAGAGGAGCCTGGCAGGCTACAGTCCATGGGTTCACAAAGAGTCGGACACAACTGAAGCGACTAAGCACGCACCCACTTTCTTAAAAGGAAATTAACTCCGGTTAGTTAAGGGCTATCAGTTTGGCTATTATTTACTTTCGATATTGCTAGTGGTTCATTTAGGTCATATCTAAGTTCAGCAGACCAAGAACTGGACAGAACACAGGACCTGCTGACTGAGTTGTAACTGAGTCTCAGAAGCCAGGTCTGCAACCCAGGGGCCTGTCCTCCAACCTGGGAGTTCAGAGACCCTCTCCTGAGCTGGACTGTTGCCTTAATTCTAGCGGTTGACATGTGGCCTGGAATATTCTCTTTCTTTAATTGATTGAGTGCCTGTGCTGGGTCTTCACTGCTGCTTCGGCCTTTCTCTAGTTGCAGCGGCGGCTGCTCTCTAGCTGCAGTCACTTCTCTTGTTGCAGAGCACAGGCTTTAGGGCGCACAGACTTCAGCAGTTACAGTGCACAGGCTTAGTTGCTCTGTGGTATGTGGGATCTTCCTGGATCAAAGATGGAACCTGTGTCCCCTGCATTGGCCAGCAGATTTTTAACCTCTGGACCACCAGAGAAGCCCCGGAATATTCTTATCCAACACTTGTGTCTCTCCACCATCATCAAATCAATCACTGCTGTGCAAATAGTCACCAGATCAAGTTAAACTGACCTGCTCTGGTCCTTGTCTCCTTCCAACCTCTTCTGCCTCCCGCCTCCCTCCCCCCTCGTCATCTCCCTCTCCATCCCTGCTTCTCCTCCCTCTCCATCTCCCTACTTCCCCCTCCATCTCCCTACTTTCCCCTCCATCCTCCTTCTCCCCTCTCTGCAGCCCCCTTGCTCTCTCTACCCTGTACTCTGCCCCTTCATTTGACCCCCTCTACCTACCACCCACTGCTAGGATGAACTTAGTTCTAAGTGATGTTTGCTGAGCACTTGTAGAACAGCTCTCATTCTAATAAAAATCATAAGACGGTCTTACCCGCCAGCAGTACTCCTCCCTAGAGCCCTGTGGACAGGGCCTGCATCCTCACCCCCATTCTCCTTGGGCTCATCATCAGCACCACCACAAGGGCCTGTGTCCTAACCACTGCATGGCCCCGCCTCTTCCCAATGTGCCTCCCAGGAGCCCCAACCTGAGCCTACAGCTCAGCAGCACCCCCAGGACCAGTTCAATTAAGTTCAGTCACTCACTCATGTCCGACTCTGCGACCCCATGGACTGCAGCATGCCAGGCCTCCCTGTCCATCGCCAACTCCCAGAGTTTACCCAAACTCATGTCCATTGAGTCCGTGATGCCATCTAACCACCTAATCCTCTGTCATTCCCTTCTCCTCCTGCCTTCAATCTTTCCCAACATCAGGGTCTTTTCAAATGAGTCAGTTTTTTGCATCAGGTGGCCAAAGTATTGGAGTTTCAGCTTCAGCATCAGTCCTTCCAATGAATATTCAGGACTGATTTCCTTTAGGATAGACTGGTTGGATCTCCTTGCAGTCCAAGGGACTCTCAAGAGTCTTCTCTGACACCACAGTTCAAAAGCATCAATTCTTCGGCACTCAGCTTTCTTTATAGTCCAACTTTCACATCCATACATGACTACTGGAAAAACCATAGCTTTGACTAGACGGACCTTTGTCAGCAAAGTAATGTCTCTGCTTTTTAATAAGCTGTCTAAATTGGTCATAACTTTTCTTCCAAGGAGCAAGCATCATTCAATTTCATGGCTGCAGTCACCATCTGCAGTGATTTTGGAGCCCAAAAAAATAAAGTCAGCCACCGCATTTCCACAGTTTCCCCATCTATTTGCCATGAAGTGATGGGACCAGATGCCATGATCTTGGTTTTCTGAATGTTGAGTTTTAAGCCAACTTTTTCACTCTCCTCTTTCACTTTCATCAAGAAACTGTTTAGTTCTTCTTCACTTTCTGCCATAAGGGTGGTGTCATCTGCATATCTGAGGTTATTGATATTTCTCCCAGCAATCTTGATTACAGCTTGTGCTTCATCCAGTCCAGCATTTCTCATGATGAACTCTGCATATAAGTTAAATAAGCAGGGTGACAATATACAGCCTTGACGTACTCCTTTCCCAATTTAGTATCAGTCTGCTGTTCCATGTCCAGTTCTAACTGTTGCTTCCTGACCTGCATACAGATTTCTCAGGAGGCAGGTCAGGTGCTCGGGTATTCCCATCTTTTTAAGAATTTTCCACAGTTTGTTGTGATCCACGCAGTCAAAGGCTTTGGTATAGTCAATAAAGCAGAAATAGATGTTTTTCTGGAACTCTCACTTTTTTGGTGATCCATCGCATGCTGTTAATTTGCTCTCTGGTTCCTCTGCCTTTTCTAAATCCAGCTTGAACATTTGGAAGTTCACGGTTCACGTATTGTTAAAGCCTGGCTTGGAGAATTTTGAGCATTACTTTGCTAGCATGTGAGATGAGTGCAATTGTGTGGTAGTTTGAGCATTCTTTGGCATTGCCTTTCTTTGGGATTAGAATGAAAACTGACCTTTTCCAGTCCTGTGGCCACTGCTGAGTTTTCCAAATTTGCTGGCATATTGAGTGCAGAACTTTCACAGCATCATCTTTTAGGACTTGAAATAGCTCAACTAGGATTCCATCACTTCCACTAGCTTTGTTTGAGTGATGCTTCCTAAGGCCCACTTGACTTTGCATTCCAGGATGTCTGGCTCTAGGTGAGTGATCACACCATCAAGTGCATCTCTTTAACCCTGTCTTTCCTGATGACATATGTAATGCCTGTGACGCAGGGAAAGTTCAAACATGGGGACGTGTCATGTCCATGGGGACGTCTCTGTCATCCCAGCCGCGTGGAGAACAGCCACGTGTCAGGCGATAGTCCTCCGAGAGCTTGTCTTCTGCATAAACTGAAATATGCACAGAGATCATGCGTTTTATTCTTTAAGACTGAAATCCCTCTGGCCGTTCCTTTTGATTCACTCCCAGCATGACTTGCGGAGAAGGCAATGGCACCCCACTCCAGTACTCTTGCCTGGAAAATCCCATGGACCGAGGAGCCTGGTTGCAGCCCATGGGGTTGCTAAGAGTCGGACACGACTGAGCGACTTCACTTTCACTTTTCACTTTCATGCATTGGAGAAGGAAATGGCAACCCACTCCAGTGTTCTTGCCTGGAGAATCCTAGGGACGGGGGAGCCTGGTAGGCTGCCGTCTATGGGGTCACACAGAGTCGGACACGACTGAAGTGACTTAGCAGCAGCAGCAGCATGACTTGAGCCATTGCCCAGGGTCTGTGTTGGCTGAGTTTCTCCTGCCTATATGACCCATGTGTGAGTGGCCACCACTGACCCCCACAACCTAATCAGGGCACCCAGGTGTTACTTTGGCTCCCTTGACTGAGGACCAAGGCTGGGAGCTGAGTGACAAGCAGGTGACAAGGGTGAGAGGCCGGGAGACCTCCAGGAGGTGGTGATGGTGGGTGTGGCCGGGCTGGTTGGGCAGGTCTGTGTCCTTGGAGGCTGGTTCTTGGTGTGTGGTGTCAGACCCAGGGGAGGGGCAGTGACAGCCAAGGGTAAAGGAAGGGCCATTGCACCCTCCCGTCCTCCTGCCGAGGCTCCTCCCTGCAGGACCCCGTGGGTCTCCCGGTCGCTGCTCCAAGTCACTCCGAGTAGCAGGCCTGGAGGGGCCTATCCAAGCACACCTGGTTCAGGGAGTGAGGAGCCGTGATGACCCTGGGGACCCCTCCTGAGCCCACCCCACCTCCCCGTGAGGATGGCTGGCCGTACTCATAGCCCTGTGCTTCGCTGTCTACGGGTCTGGCCTGACAGAGGAGACCCGAGACACTGGCTGCAGGTTTCCAGGTTTTAAGGACCAAGTGGCAGTGTTGCTACAGATTCTGGAAGGGGCCACACTCCCCAGGTCTCGGCCACAGCCAGTGCAGAGCTGCTGTGGGCCGAGCATCTCTCCCAGAGAGGAACCTATTGGACAATTCTCAGACTGATGACTCTGCCCTTCTGGAGGATTCCCGTTGTGACAGCTGCAGTGGGAGGAGGGAGCAGGTCCCAGCCCACCTCACCCACTTGGCAGCAGATATGAGTGTGTGTGTGTGTGTGTGTGTGTGCAAGTATGTGTGAGTGCATGCTCAGTCACTCAGTTGTGTCCATCTCTTTGCAACCCCAAGAACTATATGTAGCCCACAAGGCTCCTCTGTGCATGGGTGTCTCCAGGCAAGAGTACTGGAGTGAGCAGTCATTTTCTCCTCCAGGGGATCTTCCCAACCCAGGGATCAAACCCAGGTCTCTTGCATTGGCAGGTGAATTCTTTACCACTGAGCCATGGAAGCCCATGTGTAGGTATAGATATAAATATATAAGTATGTGACTCCTAAAAATAAATTAGAACCCATTACAGCCTTCCTAGAATTTCTAAGTATAGTGTGCATCTGAAAAGAAATAAAGTCTTTTGTTTCTGCCAAGGAAAGGAAATTCTTCACCTTGTCCTGGTGTAAGGAAATTTCTAGACATGAGGGAAAATGAGGTCCATTGGGAGACAAAGATGTGTGTGTGTCTATAACTATTTATATTTGCTTTCACCACCTGTGTCCTAAAGTTTAATCAAGGAATTTAAGGGATATTTCTTTATTTCCAGGGGCATCAAAGGCATTTTATTTCCTGTCTGGTCAACATATTCCTAAAAGGATCTGTTTTAAACAGATAGGCTGACCTCACACGAATCTCCCTTTAGGCTTAGAAGAGGAAAATAAGATGAGAAAAAACTCGACACCTGTCTACAATCACACACATTTGCTTACCGTGGGCATGTGTTATGCCACGTTTCCTAATAAGCATTTATTGATCAACCAGGATATTTTCTCAGATACACACCCTCGCCAGCAATTCCCTGAGCGTCTGAGTGTGATGGGGCAGGGGGCAAATTTATAACAACTTTACACCATCGCAAAAACCCATCTGTGCTCCCTAAGACTCAATTTGCAGCCACTTACACACATTTCTGCCACAATTGATCAGAAAAATTGATTCAGATTCTATTTTAATGCTCTATTTTCTACCAGCGAGTGAGTGTTGTGGGTTTTTTTTTTTCTCACTAGATTGGGCCTCAGAAATGCCGACTGGATATTGGTCAAAACTTAACACACTTTTCTCAAAGCCCTTAAACTAAGAGCATTGGAAGGTTTATGAAAGGAGGATTTTTTTCAGTTATCTAATTAAAATGAACCATGAGGGCAGCCAGCCCCAGGGAGACTAGGAAGAATGGTGTTGGGGGTTCTCAATGGCTAGCGGGGGACCTGGGGGACCCTATTAACCCACCTCCAGATCTGCTGGTCACTCGCTGGGCACAGCAGATAGGACGGGAAGGGCCCTGTGATGGGGTGGGTCACTCATTCAAGCCTCATGTGGTCATTCTTTCCTTTCTGTGCTCCATTGTCACCTGCTGTTCCAGACGCTGTGTGGGAATGTCTGCCAGGAGCCCAGAGAGTGGGCAGGAGGGGCAGCCAGGGAACTGGGCTTGGCCCACCATCCATGGAAGTTTGGGGTCTACTTGCGATGAAAAGGCTTGGGATCCTCAGAGCAAGGGTAGCAAAGAGTCCCGTGCAGCTTCACCCGGGCCCCTGGGCACACAGGCATCACCGTCGTTCTCAGCCTCTAAGGGCCCATGCTCCATGTTAGCCCCCGGCTCTGTCCACCCACCCTGTGTCACTCCCTGAGATATTGACTTGGGGTTTTCAGCTTCTCCAACTAGAATGTTGGAGAGTAATAGCCGTGCCTGGCCCGTGTCCACTCCCACACACAGACAAAACCAACGGGCATAAGGTGCCCAATAGGACTCAGACAGTGCCAGCTCCCCATAACTGCACCGGAGGGGCAGGATCCAGTGCTACTGGTGAGAAATGAATACTGTTGCTAGCAGCTCCGAGTTTCCCTCCAACTGGAACTGCTTCTCAGATGCCCAAGATGGCATCCTGTTATGAACTTGCAGAACAGGAAGACAAGCCAGCTTCCATGGGAAGGAAACTCAATTGTTCTGCGTTTTTTTAGAATGCTGTATTTTGCAATCCTACCAGCCTGTTCCCTGGTGGCTCAGCGGTAAAGAATCCACCTGCAATGTGGGAGACCTGGGTTTGATCCCTGGGTCAGAATGATCCCCTGGAGAAGCACATGGCAACCCACTCCAGTATTCTTGCCTGGAGAATTCCGTAGACAAAGGAGCCTGGTGGGCTGAAGTCCACGGGGTCACAAAGAGTCGGACACAGCTGAATGACTAACACTTTCACTTTCACCAGCCTGTTCGACTTCCCAGTATTGATGCAGAAGACTAATTTATTTCTCACTTAGGTCAAGGTGAAAATACCAGAGGGCAATGAGGAAGTACCAACATTTAAATCGTTTTTCCAAACAAAATGTGAACCAGGGTTTCAAACTAGAAAGTCAACATGCTTTCCTGGAGGCCATGCATCCTCAGATCATCAGGGGCCCCCAGACTCACTTGGAGGAGGGTTAAATCAGGACCCTGGGATGTAAGAGGCAGGGCCTCCACAGAGACCACCTTGCGTCTCACAACCTCCTGCATCCTTTTGGGACCACAGTCCACCCCATCCCCACCTGACACCATGAAGAGATTAGCGGGCAGTTTTCTCCTGTGCACGGAACACCCTCAGAAGTCTCCGCAGCGCACGGCAACGACGCGCGGGGATGCTGCTGACAGAAGCTAAGTGAAATGTCATACTTGCAGATCCAAGGCCCCGCAGAAGAGCTGGAGTGGGGCTGGTTGTGCCTTCGGAGACTGACAGCTAAATCTTTCATTCTCTCAGCTCCCAACATATGGCACAAAGCAGGGTGTGAAAGATGGATTTCTTCGGAGAGGTGCGGAAAACACGTGCACCGTTCCTACTGCTTGGCTGCAGAGGAAGATCAAAACCAGCGTGTTTTCTGAGCAGAATTTGAATGCTTTGAAGCCAAGTCTGCAGATTGAGAGTGTCAGCACAGAACTAATACCCACATAGAGTAATTAGCGCTTTGCATGGCGGGCGGGGTCACCCAGCAAGGAAACACACACTCCCTCCACCAGAGGTCAGCGGGCAGCCTGGAGAGGCCTTTCTGCTTGGAGGCAGTGCCATCTCAATTTTATGCCACTCACTGTCCACATCGCCCAAGGGATCAGAAGTTCTCAAGTGGCCCCGCAAGCTTGCACCAGGCCCCACTCGGGGCTGCGGGAAAAGCCCTGAGGATTCATAGTTTGGGAGAGATTGACCCCTGATCACCGTCCAGCCCCCATCTTGGTGCTTCTCATCCAGAACCTGAGCACCATGGGTGGCGGTGGTCACGGAGTTAACGGAGACCCCTAGTCAGCTCCAGGCCCTGCGAGGCAGGGTGTGGGGCTGCTGTGTGTTAGGGGACCAGAAACCAGGGACACTCAGGATCTCAGAGCAGCACCTACAAAACGAACGGAAGAAGCCAGCAAAGAAGCCACAGCGTCTGGGAGAGGAGTCGACGCGGAAAACAACTGACCTGACACCTTGCCAACCCAAGAGCTCTTCTCTGTCTTCACAGTGACCTCGCTCCTCTAATCCCTCTCTTGACAAATGACACATGAGAGCCACAGGGTTCCCACTGTCCTGGGCATCAGCCTCGGGGTTTTCTCAGACACACTCCCAGAATCTCCCAGTCCCAGTGCTGCTGACTCAGGGGCAGGTGCCCATTGGCTGAGGGGCTGTCCTGGGCATCACAGGATGAGTAGCAGTGTTCCTGGCCTCTACCCGTAGAGGCCACTAGACCCACCCCAGCAGTGAACCCCCAAAACGCCCCAGACACAGAGCTGAGAACTACTGCCCTGGGGTTTGCTGTTGTTCAGTCGCTAAGTTGTGTCTGACTCTTTGCAACTCCATGAATTGCAGCACGCTAAGCTTCCCTGTCCTTCACTATCTGCCCTGGGTAGACATTAGGAAAAGGAAAGCAGCTTCTTGTCAGGTCCCCAGGGACGCTAGTCTGCACTAGAGCCAGGAGCTAAGCATCTGTAATGGTTTGTTAGCTGGTGACCAACTGAGGCTGGGTTGAGAAACTGCCCTGTTAGTGCATCCTTGCGGGGTTCAAGGATCCCAGGGCCTCTGGGAGGGGGAAACACACCCCACTGAACACCCCCACTTCATGCTCTGCAAGCGTAGCCTCCGAGTTGTGTTGGGGAACCGTGTGTTTACCTGGTCTTTATCTGCAGAAAGGTGACTCTTCCCTCCTGATTACAGCCTCAGCCATGGCGTGATTTATCAGAACCTCAACTGAAAGCATGCAGGGCCTCATAGATGCTCTGACCTTCTCCGAGCTCCCAAGTCTAATTGGCTGGTCACTCCTTCCTTCCGAAAAGGTCATCGCGGCTGGAAAAGCAACAACCATTAAGGTTGGAGCAGAGAGGCCAGTCCCCGAGGTCCACCACCCCCATGGTCAACCTGAGTCCCATCAACCCCCAGGGTGGGGCAGCCCATGACCCCAGAGGGCTTCAGTGGTGGGGGTGGAGGGGCCTGGGGGGATTCATCTCAGCCTCTGGACAGAATGGCAGCCTCTCATGCTACAGGCTGCTGTCAACTGCAGACATTATTATTTTTTGCAGATCAGATGTCACTAGCACCCTGGCCGAGTTATTTTCTCCAGCCCCACCCAATCTTTTCAGCTCCTTCCACCCCTGGGTCTTCATGCTTGTCTCTCAGAAGTCACCCAGTCATCAGGCCTTAAACTGAGATCAGAAAGTGAAGTCGCTCAGTCGTGTCCGACTCTTTGAGATCCCATGAACTCTAGTCTACCAGGCTTCTCTGTCCATGGGATTTTCCAGGCAAGAGTACTGGAGTGGGTTGCCGTGTCCCTCTCCAGGGGATCTTCCTGACCTAGGGATCGAACCCAGGTCTCCTGCATTGCAGGCAGACACTTTACCCTCTGAGCCACCAGGGAAGCCCAATTGAGATCAGAGCTGAGGATAAATCAGGAGGAAAGAGGAGACTTGCGGAAGCGGGTGGGGTGGGAAAGGAGCAGAAAGCCTGGGGCTCTGTGAGGCTTCTGTGATCCTTATGGACTCAGGCGGCCTGGGTGGCAGCTTAGCAAAGGTGAGTGGGACAGGAACAATCCCAGCAGAGCCCTCTGACCTCCAGAATATTCCAAACCCCTCAGAACCCCACTGGGACAGGAAAGCAGGGGCCATGCTCCCAGGGCAGGGCAGCAAGCATGGCCAATTCAGGTGCCAGTCTCTGCATTTTGTGTGTAGCTGTGAGTCCTCAGGCCCATTTCAGTGATGCTGCAATTGTTCTGCGACCTTGATTCAGAGTTAAAGCAACAAAAAACAGCATCTTGTTGTTAAACACGTTCTTATTTATCTGAACATGCATCTCAACACCACGAAGCCTGTCTGTGCCTGAGCCACAGTGTTCCTAGTGCTCTGTGGACTCAGAGACGGGCAGTACAGCCTGGAGAGGGCCCGGGCATGTGTGTCTGCCTGCCTCAGCCTGGCATCTTTTCCAAAACTCCTTGAAAGGTTTGGCAACTAACTGTTGTCAAACTTGATGGAAATTTAGAGTTATTGATCTGCATCTGTCTCTTTCCTCCAAGCAAATCAGTCCTGGTTTTCCCAACGACCTGCTTATCGTGCGAGGTGGTCCCCTGGGCGTGTGCGTGCATGCACCATGCAGAAGGCACCTAGGCTCTTTTCTGCAAACTGAGCGTGTTGTTTTCTATGTGTCTTGGTCAGTGCCAGACATTGGGGGAGAGCACAGATCACGATAGATATCGCCCCTCGTTGCTGATGTCTGGGCAAGCGGAGCATACAGTTCACAGAGCTACCAGGGCCATTGGATGCTGTACATACTGCACAGACCAGGCTGAGAATTGGACATGAGGCCTCCAGGCCCCCATCTTCTCCTTCCTCCTGTATACCATCCACCCTGCTTTGTGCTGGGTCTGCTCTGCGTGCAGGAACCATGATGTCACGGGGCTTCTTTCCTAGTTTGAGGAGCCAAGTGACAAACACACACACACACGTGGATGAAATGGATGGTGGCTATAATTGTTAATGGGGTAAGTGGGCCTGGCGTGGATGGAGGTGTTTGTGAAGTGGAATTTCCATTGAGTAGGAGCTGGGGGGACAACGTGGCTAGGAATGGGGGTGGGGGCATGACCTTGCATTTGCAGAGCATTTAACCCAGTCTTGAAAAGATGCCATCTGTGGGCACCCACAGATCAGCAGGGAAAGAGAAGTATGGCCGAAACAGGTGGGTGCAGCCATCTGGTCTACTATGCAGGACTCGGGAGCCCCTCTGGGCCCCGACTGGACTGTGCCCCCAGGCCCTGTGTCCTTCTTGGCCTCCTTCCCCCAATCCTGTCCTTTCTGTTTTTACTTTAAACAGATAGGATGTGGATATAAATAATATTTACTCAGAGCCACTCTAACTTGTGTTTTTCATTTGGAAATATTAATTGTGACCTTTCAGAACTCCCAATTAAACTTTTCCAATAAAACGAAAAGGTTGAACAAGCATGAGTCCGGGTGAGGCAGGGCAGATTTGTGTAGTGGGGACACTGTCCACTGAGTCCTTGCCCCTGGAGTGGACAGGCAGGCAGTCATGGCCCTC
>NW_011494739.1:7213920-7217909 GCF_000754665.1 Bison bison bison
CCCCTTTATTCCCTGGTGTCCCTGGCCAGTCACTGCCCTCCTGCCAGTCCCGTTCCCTCTGCCTGGTGACACCTCAACCCCAGAGCATCCCCCTGGCCTGCCCATCACCACTTGGGCTTCATACCTAAACCTGGCCAGCTGCGGGCAGACCCACCACGAGCTCTGGGGTGTGTCTTCACACAGAAATGCTTGTTCCCATCTTCTCCCCAGACTCCCTCCAGATCCTCTGGTGGGGCTGTTATGGATTCCGTGAAATGAGCAGAATGCTGTTCAGTCAGCTGGAGAGGCCATGCCCCTTCCAGTCAATGGGGGTGTGGCAAGTACCAACCAGGCTGGGGGACCAGGTTCACCCCACATCACATGAACAGTCAGCCTTTCAGCTGCGGCTTGCATTACCGTCCCACTCCCAGGCCCACCTCACCGAGCAGCAGGAGCTGCGGTGCTCAGTGGACTATCCCCGGCAGCATCTCCATCAGTCTTGGAGCCCGTGGCCAACAGCTGTCCACGGAAGCAGCAGCTGTGTCCTCTCCAGACACTTCAAAGGGACCCTCTGTCAGGACACCCACCCTCATGGGGCTGGCTCTGACCCTTGCAGGGTCCAGTCAGGGCGGAAATAACAGGCGGATTAACAGTGGTGTCACCTGGCAGCTCACTCTGCCCGGGCTTGTGATCCAGCATCTGGGTCGTCTCCAACAGCAGACACTTCAGCGAAGTTTTAAATTAGGCAGAAGCCTGCAGAGCCGCTGGAAGGCTCCATTTGCTAGGGGTTCGCTGGGCTCTCTTGCACACATTTATGTCAACAATGAAAAAGCACATCACCAATGGCCAAATCAAACACCCCAGTTGTATCAAGATTCCCCAGATGTGACGTGCAGAGCTTGCAGCCCCTTGTAAATTCCACGTTGCTTCCTCCCATTAAAGATGCCTAGAGATTTCTCTGCCCAGCGCACTGGCTCCTTGGAGTCCCTCTCTTTCCCTTGGGGCAGAGAGCAAGTCCTCCCATGGCCTGTATTCACACCTGGGGGCAGTGAGAGCAGCCCACTGGGCTGTTGCTCTTGCCCAGAAAACCTTCTCAGGTGATCTGCTCTGCAGGAGGGGCCCAGGACCCTGTCTCAGAGCCGGACAGCGTCAGTCCTGCCTTTAGATTTCCTGCTGATTGAAGGAGGCTAGGGGAGAACAAGGGGATAACACAGGCACCAGCCGTGAAGCTCCGACCATTGGCAATAGCTCAGTCAGCCTCATCTGCAGGAGACCCACATCTCTTAACGGTAACACAAGTTTTCACAGATACAATGAGGGAGGGGAAGGCATGCGACGAAGGCTGGTTCCTTGGGAGCAGAGAAAGTTTAGGCACACCACAGGCTCTAGGGGAGGAAGGACAGATGGAGGGGCCAGTCCAACTAGGCTCTGGGTTTCCAAAGGCAAAGACACAGATTGTCGGGTCTGCGAAGGGATGTGAGCTGAGTCGGCAGAGCCCATCTTCCCTCCAAGTTCACAGAAAATACGTTGGCTCCCTCGCATTTAGCAAACGCGGGGCTAACGTCCCCCCAGGGTGCTGTGCTCGCAGGTCAGATGAACAGTGAGCTTCAGCAGAGCAGGGTCAGGCAGCTGTTAATGATGAGGCTCAGCCCCGGAGCAGTTTCATCTGGCTGTCAGCTCTGGAGTTTCCGTGAACTAGGTAACCTAGCGTGGACTTGGCTTCATAAAGGGAACCCGTGCCTTTTATAAAGACGAAGGACATCTGAGCCCAGGATGGCTGGCTGCCACGAGCTGTGATGATCATGTATCCCCCACCCCCACTCATGCTGGGTGAACCCGTAATGCGGGATGTGTAGAGTGATGTAAAAACAAGTCAAAGGGCAGGATGGTGTCCTCAACCGCATACAGCGCACAGCATCCGGTCCTGGCAGGCAGGGAGAAGGCCGCCCCACATAAGGGGAAACGAAGCAAGTGAGGTGAGCATCCTTCCTGTGCTTGGTCGGAGGAAGCTGGTGCCCCAAGGGGTCAGGACCCTGGGCTTCGAGCAGATGGAGCGGGATGGAGGTCATGCTGCAGGGCTGGAGGCTCTGCAGAAGACAGCCCACCTCTCTGAGCCTCCATGTCCTCCCCTGGAGAAGGGACAGAGGCCCTCCTGGGAGGCTGTCGGGAGCTTTCACTGAAGCATCTGCACTGGGACTGAGAATCCGGCCACCCGGACCCGGATAGGGGGTCACATGTTCCCTGGGAAGCAGCAGACTCGGCCGCCACGGCCAGTGGACAGGAAGCTGGGTCTGTGTGCGTCTCCTCCCAAAGCGACAGAGTCGGGGAACCCAGAATCAGCGCCCCACAGCAGTGTCTGTGGAGCCCTTGTCTCACCTACATCCATCTGCAGCCTGCTCATGCCCAAAGTGGGTGATCAGCTCAGGGGATCACTCCCTGGGGGCCCCAGTGGCTCAGTGAGGGCAGAAGCCCAGGTAAAGCCTGCATCCTTGGTGTCCAGCTCTGCTGGCCACAGGCAGTGGATGTCCCAGGGCTTCCTGCTTGAATGTTCAGAGCTTCTGTTTGTCCCTGCCTCCTGGCGACTCAGAGCAGGCACCCGAGAGGTGTTTGTTGGCAGGAGTGTAGGGGGAAGTGTCCCTCAGGGACTACCTGCCTCTGGATTGAAAGGTGTGACCTGCAGACATGTTGGGTAGATGGCAACCCAAGCTGGCAGGAGCCCAAGTCCAGCAGGTCCAGGCTGGCCTTCCAGCTCCTAGACCGTGTGGCCCCCCTGGTCCCCTCTTGGCAGGAGTGGGGACCCCCTCTCACACCACCCCCTTGGCAGAGCTGGGACCTCTCCTGTGCCCATCATCCCACCTGTGAGCAAATCGCAGGAGACCTGCTTATCTATTATTTTTCATAAATTATGCCTTTGGTGTTGTATCTATAAGTCGTCACCATACCCAAGGTCACCTAGCTTTTCTTCTGTGTTTCCTTCTAGAAGTTTAATAGCTTGCATTTTACATTTAGGTCTGTGACCCGTTTTGAGTTAATTTTTGTGAAGGGTGTGAGGTCTACGTCAAGATTATTATTTTTTTTTGGCATGTGGGTGTCCAATGGTTCCAGCATCATTATTGGGAGAGATATCTTTGCTCCTGCCTGTTGTCTTTGTTATTTTGTCCAAGATGAGTTGACTGTGCTTATGGGGGTTTTTTCTGTTCTGTCTGTTTGGTCTTTCACCAGAACACACAGTCCACCAGTGGCTCAGCCCCTTCCACCTCCTGATCAGGCTGGAATGCCCTCCCCCCTTTTCCCTGCCTTGGCCTGGGTTGAAGCCATCATTGTCCCCTGCCAGGTGATGGCAACGTCCACCATCCTGCAACAGTCAAACACCCTGGGCACACACTGCCACCTGACTCCTCGCCTGGGTACCTCTTGTCCCAGCTCCCACCCCAGCCTCACAGGCCTCCTCTGCGTGGAGCCAGCTGCTTCCCCATAGTTTGCAGCCCACCCCTTCCCTTTGTGTCTCAGTGAAATGCTGCCTCCTCCAGGAAGCCACCTGGAATCCCCCAGCCGAGGCCCCCTTGTGCTTCTCCCTGGCTGCACAGCTGTTTGCCCCAGCCTCACATGGGGTGTTGCTACCTTTTGCTGTGGGCACTGCTCAGAATGGGGTCACAGATGGACATGGGCTCCCAGACTGTTTGTTACAAATCGGGACTAGACGAGCACAGAAATCACGAGTGAGCACTTAGGAACCTGCAGCAACACCCTGCCCACCATCTTCCACAGCAGTTCATCTTTACTGTATGTTACAGAGGCATCAGCATGTGATGGAAACCAAATTAAAAAGCAAAACACTGGGCTTTCAGCAGAATGGACTGGGCGGTGGGGAGTGGGCTTTGCCTTAGGAAGAAGGCCCAGGGCACCTGAGAAGACATGGGTGAGACAGGCTTGAGTTCATGGATGACCCCAGAGTCCATCACCCCTGCACCTGGATGCTGCGGCCGGCTGGCCACATTATGAATTTGGGC
>NW_011494739.1:7218009-7220303 GCF_000754665.1 Bison bison bison
CTCCAGGAACTGTGAGCGAATCTGGGAGGCTGTGGCCAGCCCCAGCCACTTCCTGGGCAGCTGCTGTCCACAGATTCAGTTGGGGCTGTCGGGGACTTCCACTTAGTACTTCCTAGTGATGAGTCATTATCGCCAGCTCCTCTCAAGGTGAAAGAGGAGCGTGGCAGAGGCGCTCCTACAGTTTCTTGAGTGAATGAGGGCACAAGGGCGCTGGGAACTGAACCGTGCTTGGTGCTGCCCTCCCCCCACCCCCAGACGCTCCCGGCGTCTTCACGAGCCCAGAATAGCAGGTACGGCAGGGAGGGGGGCCTGTGTCTTTTCTTTTCCCACAGATGGCACGCGCTAATTACCCTCATTTGTGTGGCACCTTACACCTCTGTAGGCTTTTTTCCAAATGTTGGGAAACAGATCATCACGTCTGTTTCCATAGCTGTGTGAGAGATTCTCCATTAACAGGATTGGGCAGGACCATCTGCATGTTTAGTGAGAAATTCGCCACCAACAGTGAGTTTAAAACTTTGAAAGGAGGGCTGAGTGGGATGTTTTCTCACCTGTGTGTGGGCTGCCAGAGAGGGGCGGGGATGCAGAGACCAGAAGGCCAGGTGGGGGTGCCTCCCACAGCCTTCCTCACTTCTCGGCCAGCTCCCCTGGTCTGGGTGGTGTGCCCAGCCCAGGCTGCTGAAAACCAAGCCAGAGAACTTTCCAGAAAAAAAAAAAAGTGGTGGCAGGAAGCTCCTCTACTGCCAGCTGGTCTTCAGGCAGGTGAACTCACTTCGGGAGCCTCAGCGTCTGGGAGAAGCTACAGCCGCTGGGCTCACAGGGGTCCAGTCTTGCAGAGTGACTGTGAGGGCCTTGCGACCTGATGGAAGGTTCCGGAGGACGAGTGGCAGCATAGGAGGTCTGCAGCCACGCTGGGCCCTCAGTCCTTGTGCAGCTCCTGAGTCATCTCTCTTGTGGCAGAGAGGCCCTCTCAGCTAGCTTCTAGTGCCAACTTATACGATTTGCAATTAAAGCAACACAAGTTGGTGAGCAAGGACAAGAGAACTCACAGCCTGCCCATCTCTGGGTCCTCAGGCAGGAGGGCTGTGGGCTGCAGCACTGAGGAGAGGGCCTGGGTGGAGCTGGTGTGGACAGAGCCACGCTCATCCAACATGTTTCCACGGCGCTGTAGATGCAAGCTATGCGTCAGACCAACATGGCACCAGATGATCATTCATTCACTCAACAAACGTATGCTGAGAGCCCGCTTCGTGCTGGAAACATGGAGGCCACGATGGCAGGCCTGCCTGCAAGGAGCATGCCAGCCAGTGGAAGGCCAGTCAGACTCCCGGGGCTGCTGTTACAAAGCACCACCAACGTGGTGGCTTAAAACCACATGAACGGGCCTTCCCTGGTTGTCCACTGGTTAAGAGTCTGCTCTGCAATGCAGGGGACATGGGTTAGATCCCTCATCTAGGAGGATCCCACATGCGGTGGAACCACTAAGCCTTTGCATCACAACTACTGAGCCAGATCTCTAGAGCCTGAGAGTCGCAACTGAGCTTGCAACCAACAACTACTGAGCCCGTGTGCCTAGAGCCCGAGCCCTGCTCTAAGAGAAGCCACCACAACGAGAAGCCCACACACCACAATTAAGAGTAACCCCCGCTCACTGCAGCTAGAGAGAGCCTGCATGCAGCAGTGAAGATCCCATGCAGTCAATAAATAAATAGATTTCTTTTTTAATCCACATGAGTGCTATTACCTGGCATCTGTGAGATCACTTGTCCATACCAGGGCCCCATCCCCATGCAGCAGGACTGGCTACTTCTAGAGGCTCCGGGGTGGCAAATCCTTGCACTGCATTTTCCAGCTTCTAGAAGCCAATTCTTGGCTCATGGCCCTTCATCTGTTTGCAAAACCCGCAGCACAGTGTCTTGCAGTCTTTCTCTGACCTGCTTCCCTCAACACATCTCCTTCTCCAGCTCCGACCTCCTGCCTCCCTCTCATCAGGACCCTGGTCAAGACACTCAGGGCCATCCGCGTGACCCAGGATCACCTCCCATCTCCAGATCCTTAACTAGAAAACATCTGGGATCCCTTTGGCCCTGAAGGTGAGGTATTTTCAGGTTCTAGGATTAGGTTCTGGGAGCCGAGGGGGTGGGCAAAGTGCAGAGGGACCGGGAGAGGTGCTGGGAAGCTTTCAGGGGCCCTGACTGATCCCAAGCAGGTCTAAGCCGGCTGGCTGCCCTGGAAGCCAGGGGAAGGGTGAGAAGGCAGAGTCAGGGAGCATGTAGGATGGGAAGACCCCCCCA
>NW_011494739.1:7220403-7234880 GCF_000754665.1 Bison bison bison
TTAAAGCCTGTATCAGACCCACTGTTGCAGAAACAGTCCTGCCAATCCACCCCTGGCCCTGTAGGAGCGTCCACTCCCAGGGACAATCCCTAATCACAGGCTGAGTCTGAGTGGTCAGAGAGGCAGCAAGCATCGGGGAGAGACTGGGGTAAGGGAGGAGGCCCTCCTGTCTAGTGGCGTGCTGGGACCACTTCCAGACACAGACACGGTGCCTGGAGTCCCCAGCCCCTGGCCACCCGGAGACAGAGCCTCTTAGCTTCCAGCCAGGGCTGGAGGCCAGAATTCCGTGTTGAACAGGCAGGAAGTCATATTTTTTTTAATGTTAATGAACTAATGGAAGCAAACAGCAGAACTGTCCCTGACTCACTAGGGATGGCCCTGGGACTTGTGAGTGAGCAATGAAGGACAAGAGAGGTGCTAGAAAATTCCGTGTCGCCAGGGTCCACTGAACAGCCGTTCTCCTCGAAAGCCTGCCCTGTTCTCTCATCCTGATATCTCAGGAGAGCCTGATCTCACCTCTATCTGGGCCTATGCACAAAGAATGGCCCCAAAAAAGAAGCTTTTTTTTAATATAAATTTATTTATTTTAATTGGAGGCTAAGTACTTTACAATATTGTATTGGTTTTGCCATACATCAACATGAATCCACCACAGGTGTACACGTGTTCCCCATCCTGAACCCCCCTCCCACCTCCCTCCCCATACCATCCCTCTGGGTCATCCCCGTGCACCAGCCCTGAGCATCCTGTATCATGCATCGAACCTGGACTGACTATTGGTTTCACATATGATATTATACATGTTTCATTGCCATTCTCCAAAAAAATGCACCCTGTGCAGCCTGACGAAACAGCCTGCACCGTCGTCCCCAGACATTGCTGGGTTCAAGATATGATTTTAGGACGCATCTCAAAGTGCCAGGCTGGGGGACCACCCCGTCACAGGGAAGGAAGGTTGGGTCCTGCACTGAGCAGACAGTCCCACTGCCCCCTTTCGGGGTGAGAGGAAAGGGGCTGATGCTGCCTGGGGTCCTGGAGAGGCACCAGCTTGCCCCTTCCCCAAATCCTGTGCCCCTTTCCTCTCTCTGTTCTTCCCCAAAAGGCGGGACCGTGGGGACGTGGGACACCTGGGTGCTTGAGGAAGCCGCTCCAGTGTGACCAAAGGAAGTCTCTTCTCTGTGTCGACCACCAAACGCAGGAGGAGGGACTTAGCACCCTCTGCTGGGGCAACACCTGGACACCTCACCCCATATCCTGGGCTGTACTGTGACACTCATGCTCGGGTATGGAAGCACCACTGTGTCACCTGCAGGGGTGTCGCCCGATGACCCAGGACCTCAAGAGAATATTCAAGTTAATCCAAACAAGAGCGGGTACCAGCACTGTGCCACATGCCCATTTAGACAAACGGTGTCTGATGCTGGAGTCCACGGACCACCCACCTCTCTGCTCTCTCTGCAGCATCCGTGGAGGTCAGATTCCATTGTCCTCTGTCTCACCATCCCCTACAAGTTGGACAGAAAGTGAAGAGAAATTAAAGAGCCTCTTCTTGAGGGTGAAAGAGGAGAGTGAAAAGGCTGGCTTGAAATTCAACATTAAAAAAGCCAAGATCATGGCATCTGGTCCCATCACTTTGTGGCAAATAAAAGAGGAAAAAGTGGAAGCAGTGACAGATTTTACTTGGGCTCCAAAATCACTGCAGACTGTACTCATGAAATTAAAAGGCACTTGCTCCTTGGAAGAAAAGCTATGACAAGCCTAGACAGCATATTAAAAAGCAGAAGTATCATTTTGTTGACAAAGGTCTGTATAGTCAGAGCTATGGTTTTTCCAGTCGTCATATATGGATGTGAGAGCTGGGCCATAAAGAAAGCTGAGCACCGAAGAATTGATGATTTTGAATTGTGGTGCTGGTAGATTCTTGAGAGTCCCTTGGACTGCAAGGAGATCAAACCAGTCAATCTTAAAGGAAATCAACCCTGAGTATTCACTGGAAGGACTGATGTTAAAACTGAAGTTCCAGTACTCTGGCCACCCGATGTGAAGAGCTGACTCCTTGGAAAAGACCCTAATGCTGGGAAACTTGAGGGCAGGAGGACAAGGAGGAAGCAGGATAAGATGGTTGAATGGCATCACTGACTCAGCGGACATGAATTTGAGCAAACTCAGGGAGATAGTGAAGGACAAGGAAGCCTGACGTGCTACATTCCGTGGGGTCACAAAGAGTCGGACGCGACCTGGGGACTGAACAACGGGAACAACAAGTTGGGCAGCAGGTGAAATGGTGAAGTGCTGCCCGCCCCCCGGAACTCACACAGTCCCATCTGGGCTCTGACCCCCGTGAACCCCGAGTTCCGAAGGTGTGAGAGACAGTCCCTGGGAAGAAATTGAACGTGGAGGAGGGCCTTCTGACAGGAAGGGCCGAAATCAGGGTCGGTACCCACGGCCTCAGTGTCACCTGCCGCCAAACAGGGAGCTTCTGTGGGTTCTGATTAGAGACTGCTTTTGAGTGTTGGCCATTTTTGTTTAGTACTAATTGAGAAAAAGACACAGCCAGATCTTCGGCGTCTGAATATAAAAGAACAACACCAAGCTGACTCCTTGTAGAATCTTCCAAGGTACATATCAGCCACAAGGCCTGTTAGGTTTTTATTCCTTGCTTTCAAAAACACAAGCTGTTTCTCTCCCGGAAGAGCATGTAATGTGCGAAAACATTAGGGATATTGCAAAACGGTTGCATGAAATAACTGTGGAAATATTTCACCAAAGCATTAACCTTCGCCTGCTGCCCTCCCCTCCCACCCCAAGGAGAGATAAGTTTTCAGAGTCTTTATCTCAGGCCTGTATATAATTGCTGCTTTAAATCACAAAAGCCTTTAGAGACTTGAATGCAGGATGCACAGGGCTGTGTTTAGGCTGTTCTCACCTACAAAGCCACCAGATCATGCCCCGCCTCCCGCCCCAAAGAGAAACAATGGGAACCAGGCAGGACGCAGGCATCTTCATCCCCCAAGTGTCTGTGAACATCTGCAGGAATGTTGTACCACAAGCAGGGGCACGTGTCTTTCTGTCGGGCTCTTTGTTCTTTCTTTCTGAAGAATGGATAATTCCTGGGAGTTTGTGTTTCGCTCATAATTGTTTTTTAAATTAAGATACACTTTGCAGCCCCGACTGCTGAGATAAAGATGTGGCTCCTGGGGAAGCACCTTGCTTTTGTAAAAGGAAGCAAAGTGATAAGACCTTGAGTTCTGGTTACTTGCAGGGCCTAGAAAACAAAGTTACCCCTTCACATCTTGTTGTAAAAGCTATTGTCTCATTCTTTCATCTTCCTTGCATTTCTCCGGCACAGAAGAGGGGCTGGGAGTGGAGAGCAGACCCTGGAGGGGTGGGAAGATGCACAGAGTCTTAGCCAGCTTCCTTTTGCCTCCGGGCACAATTATGTGGGGCTTGTTCTGTGCATCACCTCATTGAATTACAGCAAAACCCTTCAAGGCAGAGGTTGTTATTTCAGCATGGCATCTCCTTTGCTGCAATGAGTCCATAAATCTGACTGTGGCTACAGGCGCATGCCCCGTGGTTTGAAGGTGATTGTGTTGGCTCAGGTGTGATGATCAGAAAGGTTTAGCAAGTGCTCCAAGGCCGCACAGCTCATGCCACTGGCTCCCAGGCCTCAGCTCTCGGCAAGGCAGCTCATCACACTCTCGCACTTGCCACAGTCGGTGCACATAGTAGGTGCTGATCACATAGTAGGGACTCAATGAGATGAACTGCAGCTTCCTGTACATGACTTTCTCTTTCCAGCAGCCAGAGGAATCTAGTCCAAAGGCTGCGTTTCTCTGAAAGATGGCTTTACAAGGAAAGTCCAGAACCTTCTTTCACAGTCGTCTAACATGCATTGGGCAGGGAACAAATCGAGTTTGGGCCAGGGTGGTGGGCTGGATGGCAGGACAGCCCCCTGCAGGCAAACACTCAGCAGGTGTGGATGACACCAGGAGCTCTCCCCCTGCCTCCAGCCTTCCCAGTTCTCATGGTCTAAATCATCTGAAACGAAATCATCCCTGGTTCATTGACCTTTCTGCAAATTTTAATTTACACTCAGAAGTAAAATGTCACACAATTTTTATGCATTTGGCTGAGCTTCTTTGCCGCTATGTTAAAAAACAATTCTTTATCAAGATTTCATGTCAAATTTGCACCAAGCGTAATTACCCCAGGATAAACGCTGCATTTGCACAAAGATCCACGGGCAGGGCCTGGGAGGGAGCATTGGGAGCCTGGCAAGGACTGCGGGCAGGGCCAGGATCCATCACCTCCAAATCGAGTTCGTTAACTGGCTGTTCTCCCTGCGGTGGGTGAAGCCCCTGCAGTGCTGCTCAGATAGGGAGCAATCTGCAAAGATTCCTGCAAGACCCAGCCCAGCACACAGCTCTCTCCTCCACTTTGGGATTTAATGGCCAACACACTGTTTCAAATTGTGGTGCTGGAAAAGACTCTTGAGAGTCCCTCAGGCTGCAAGGAGATCAAATGAGTCAATCCTAAGGGAAATCAACCCTGAATACTCACTGGAAGGAACCGATGCTGAGGCTGGAGCTCCAATACTTCAGCCACCTGATACGAAGAGCCAACTCCTTGGGAAAGACCCTGATGCTGGGAAAGATTGAGGGCAGGAGAAGAGGGCAAAAGAGGATGAGACGGTGGGATGGCATCACCGATTCAGTGGACAAGAACTTGGGTGAACTCCAGGAGATGGCGAGGGACAGGGAGGCCTGGCATGCTGCAGTCCATGGGGTCGCAAAGAGTTAGACATGACTGAGCTAGGGAACAACAGCAACAATTGTCCAGTGGCCTCCATCAGAGAAACGGGGTGCAGAAGCATGGACAAACCTCCCGGAACCTCAGTTTTCTGCTCAAGGTGAGAACAGTAGCAGCATCACAGATTCCACCAACAGGAATCTCATCACTGACAGGAGAGGAAGAGCAAACGAAAGGCGGGGAGGTCAGGAAGCCCTTGCAGGGGCACATTCAACTCACGCCACAGGCTGAGATGAAACGGTAGCATCCCACCATCTCATCCTCTATTACAACAGTTTCCTTAGATGCAGGACTTGCTTTGGACATTTATCCTTCTAATCGCCATTGTATTTGTGGTAGAAAAGATATCACACTTGTCGTGAGGGGTCCACAGAACAGCGGTGTCCCCAAGCCACTATCCTTAACTTGGTCGCTATGTATGTGTTCATGTGTTACTGACAGAGCCCACCCTTCTTCCCTCCGACGCAGGGCATGCTGTGGCTCCCTCACTCCTGGACGGTTACCATGTGCCCTGCTTTGGCCAGAACTGGGAGCCAGAGCAAGGTTCTCCCAGGAGGAGACCCAGGAGCCAATGAGTCCCGTTTGTCAGCAGCAGGTACTCCTTGCTCAGCAATCATGGGAGCAGAGACACCCCTCTCAGCCTTGGGTCCAACCATCTTAGGCTTATAGTCCCGTGGCCCTCGCAGACTTCCCAGGCCCCTGTGCCTCTAACGAAGATTGCAAGAGGGAGAAGCCGGGAGCATGGCGGCCACATTGTGAAGCCACGTTCCTGCCCGCCTCCTTCCTGGACCTGTGGTCCTGGGCATTCTGTGGACGGTGATGTTGTGGACGTGCTCCTGCTTCCTTGAGCTCTGTGGACGTGGGATTAGGACCAGAAACAACACAGATGTCTCGGGCCTTTGCTTCCTTGGGATGGTCCCTGGCTGAGGAATGAGGTGCTCCGGAAGGACGGGTGGCAGGAAGAACTGTGCTCTTTCTCTCCACGTCGGGTTGATTTCACTCTTTACCAACCGTTCCTCATCATGAGCCTGGTGAATGTGTCTCCAGGTCCAGACCATCAGACCCCAAAGTGAGTCAGAGGGAGGCCCACCCTGGAGAGTTCAGAGGGCAGCACGTGGCCACTCTCTTTGCAAAGAACTGCTCTGTGGCGCAGCCCCACCTGAGCACCTACTTGGTTCTGCCCAGGGGTCTCCCCTCTTTGAAGAACAGGGGCTCCTCAAGAGGTGGGGGGTGGGCCCAGCAGAGAGCAGGGTGTGAGGGGTGAGCCAGGACAGTTAGTATGTGGATGGACAGTTGGACAGATGAATGGATGCAGATCAGAATAGACAGATGGACAGACACGGAGCATGTGTCTGCTCCTGTCTTCATGGTGCTGGGTGTGTGAGGAGCCCCCGCACCCCAGGGCTGGGAGGGACCGTGGCCAGAAGGCTGATCCCACCTCTCTGAGCTGGAGTCTCTGGAGTCACCCACCAGACTGAGGTGACTGTGTCACCTGGAGCCCCCCTCCCGATCCTCAGACGAGGTTCAAACAGCACGTCCTCAAACAGCACATCCTCCCTAGATGGTAGGAACAGTCTCTGAGAGCTTGGAGAGGAGAAGGAAGCTGTGAGTGAATGGATCTGGGAAGCAGGAATGCTTGCAAGTGCTTTTAAAACACAGAGAACACGAAACAGTCTTCCACTGCCCCTCGGTAAAATGGAGTAAAATCATAAACCAGCTCTGGGGCCCAGCCAGGGTCTCCCCTTCCTCCTGTCAGCCTCACCTGCAGAGAGGACAGTTAGGGGCAGTGAAGGAAGGGAGACAGGGAGGTGGGGAGGGGAGAAGGAAATAGAGAGGGGAGGAGGCGAGAAGGGGAAGGGGGAGGGGAGGTGGCCCCTGAGGACAGAAAGCACCTCCTCTCTACCTGGGCCTTAATTGTGAGTGATTTCATTAGCTTCATCCTGATGCATGGGAGCTAATGACAGAGGCTGACGGTTCTAAAAATAGCCGCTCCTGCTCCTTGTGTTGTAAAGGGTCCCCCATGGCCTGCCCTCTGGCCTGCCCCTGCCCCCGCCTCGAGCCTACTGTCTGCCCCAGCACCTACCCCTTGCCCCCTACCCAGTTCAGATGTGATAGGAGCCCTAGAGGGGATGGAGCCTGGCCCCAGACCACTGAAGCCAGGCCTGCAGAAGGCGAGGCTAGAGGATGGAGGGGGCCATGGAAGGCGCTGCAAACCCACCCTGTTCACACAGCAACAGGCTTCTCTGGGGCAACCAGGCACCGGGTGGCCCCACAAAGGAGACTAAGGCAGAAAAGCGGCCAGGAGTTCACAGGGTGTCCACCAGGCAAGCAGCTGTCTCCTGAGCCCCACCAGGGGAGCAACCTCACACTATTTTCTCTCGGGAACCCCCGCCCTAACACTCTCCAAACAGAGGCCAAGTGTGAGGGTTGCCTCCCCACCCTCACCTGTAAAACAGGTGACAGCTGTCCCTCCCAAGTGGCGGGGACGCCATGTGCTCTGGGCGTGGAGCTGGCCCAGAGCCTGGCAGGTGTTGAGACCTCTATAAGCAACCGCAGTCCTTATTATTACAATGATCACCTCTGTTAGCTGTAAGCAGGGCCCCTAAGAGATGTGTTAGCTTGTCCTTGTGCAGCTTAGCAATAGTCATTCATTGCCAGCAACACCGGTGGCAATGACATTCCCATACCTGGGATGGAACAGGGAGCCCCTGGGCAGCACCCTGGGTGCTGAGCCTGTTCAGAGAGCCCACCACCTCCTCCCTGAGGTCTAAGGATCACCCGAGCCTTATCCTCTCTTCCTGACCATCCTCATCAGAAGAGCAGGAAAGGTCTACCCCAGGCCAGCCTCACCATAGTGCACAGAATTACAGCCACAAGCCTGAACCGCCCTTGTAGACTGTCAAGACTGTCCATACACGTGTAGCCATGTCTCTCGTGGTGGCTTAAAATGTAGTCATGACCGTCTGTTTGTGAATGGACACCTGGGTGTGGTTTTACGTGTCAAGCTCTTGGTGGCAGGAGCTGATGGAAAGAATCTGGGAGCCTTGGAAATAACTGAGGAGCAGTGCTTCTTAAATGACGCCTATGATGCCCTTGGCCTGGTCTGTGTCCCTGGGGAAGGGCCCCGGGCAGGGACAACCAGGGTCACGTTCACAGCCCAGAAGGAAGAGGGCGCTTCTGACACAGGCTGGAAGCCAGGAGCCCCTCCCATGAGCCCTGAGCTGTGCTACTCGCTGGCCATGGGCCTCAGTTTCCTCTCCTGGACAGTGTGGAGCACAGACTTCCGACAGGTTTGTGAGATTAGATACAGCAATGAGCTCCAGGTGCCTCTCGGGACCCCTGAGTGACAAGCGCAGGAAAACTCACAGGATGTTCGTTAGTTCAGGAAATGTTAGTGCAGATCTCCAGTAAGGTAATAGACTTCTTTTTTTATTATGTATTTTTGTTTATTTATTTGTCTGCGCTGGGTCTTAGTTGCCGAATGCAGAATCTTTGGTTGCAGCATGAGAGCTCTCAGTTGCAGCCTGTGAGATCTAGTTCCCTGACCAGGGATCAAACCCAGGACCCTTGTTGCATTGAGAGCATGGATTCCTAGCTAACAGACCACCAGGGAAGTCCCCATAGACTTCTTTTGTATTGCTTATTTTTCTTTCTTTATTTGGCTGTGCCAGGTCATAATTGCAATATGCAGAAGTTTTAGTTGTGGCATTCAAACTCATAGTTGCAGCATGTGATATCTAGTTCCCTGACCGGGGATCAAACCAGGCCTCTTGCTTTGACAGCATGGATTGTTAGCCAGTGGACCACCAGGGGAAGTCCCCATAGACTTCTCTTCTTAACAGTCAAAAACCACCTCCATTTTTCCAAAGAATCAAATGGACTCTGGGAATCAGGAGAGAGCAAAAAAATCTGGGCAGGGCCATGCCTCTAGGGTCAACTCCCAATTTCTGGAGCACCCCTCACCCCAACATCCTTTGCTATTAGCAAGGCTCCTACATTCTCAAGATCAGATATGGACCACAGGGCCCTTCCCCCTTCCAGTGACACCAGGCTCTTGGGGGAAGAACATCCCTCATGGCCCAAATCTCTAAGCGTGGGAATGGCACGGGCGTGGTCAGTCACTCATCATGCTGTCCTCCGGCTGTGATCTGGGCACTTCCCACACCTGGCACTCTGCAGGCCAGTCGGCAGGTCTGCGGCCAGATTCACCAGCATCACCCCTCCTGGCTCCCTGTGAGTGCAGGCAGAAGGACCGCCAACCTCCTCTTTCATCAGGGTTGGGACTGCCTCTTTCATCAGAGGACCCCCCAACTTAAGGGCCTTGCGCTCCATTCTGATGGGGTGTCAGTGGGATTTACTAACAAGGAGCTCAGACCTCGGTTCTGACGATCACTGCAGAAGGAACGTCTGTGTAAATAACCTTCCTGGGGTCTGGAGTTGCTGCCTTCCCCCACCTCCCCAAGCCCTGTGTCTCCTGAGACACCTGCACCTCTGTCTTCCTCAACAAAGGACTGTTAAGTAGTTCCACAACCTAGAGAAGTACCCCTCCTACTTGGGCTCAGAACTGTCCTGAAACTGAAGCCTTGTGACGCAGCCCCAGCTGTGGCAGGCAGTGTGTGGGGAGACAAGCTCTGCTTCTCCCACCAGCATCCCTGGGTTCACATGGTGTATGAATCCTCACTAAGGACACCGGGAGCTCAGCAAAGCAGTACTGGGGTGGAGGTCACACTGGAAAACACAGTCACCCAGACCAGGGAGCACGCTTGTTGCCACTTCCACTGATGTTTCCTGGAGAGAAAAATGGATGTGAAGTCAGGGTAGCTGGATCGCTGCGCTAGACTCATTCATTATAAAAGAAACCTGAGGCAGAGGCAGGTTTCACGTTGCCTGCTATAGGTGAAATGGCATCAGAGAGGTTTTGGTGTTTTATTTTAAAATGGGATTTTTAACATCTCTGAGACAGAGTGTTTCCTCTGGAGATGTGTCTGATGGAGAGTGAATATCCATTTTTCAGTAGACTTTATATTTTAGAGAAGTTTTAGATTCTTGGGAAAATAGAGCAGAAAATAGAGTTCCAGGCGCCCCCTCCTCCCTGCAGTCTCCCCTGCTATTAACACCTCCCCGGGACATCGTTACAACTAGGGGTTTCCCTGGTGGCTCTGAAGGTAAAGAATCTGCCTGCAATATGGGAGACCTGGGTTCAATCCCTGGGTCAAGAAGATCCCCTGGAGAAGGAAATGGCAACCCACTCCAGTGTTGTTGCCTGGAGAATTCCATGGACAGAGCTTGGCAGGCTACAGTCCATGGGGTCACAAAGAGTCAGACACAAATGAGCAACAACACTTTCACTTTCACTTATTACAACTAGCGCCAGACATGGTTACAGTGGACGAACCTGCACTGACACCTCCCATCACCCAAAACCCACAGCCAGCCTTAGGGTTCCTTCCCGGTGCTGCATGTTCTTTGGGTTTGGACAACGTGTGGTGACATGTATCCACCATTACAGTATCAGAGTATTTCCTCCACGTGAAAAATCCTCTGTGCTCTTTTCCTTTCCATCCTTCTCTTCCTCCAACCGCTGGCACCCCCTGATTTTTTTTAATATTTGTTTTTATTTATGCATGTATTTGATTGTGCCAGGTATCAGTTATGGCATGAGAACTCTTAGCTGTAGCATGTGGGATCTAGCTCCCTGGCCAGGGATTGAACCCACGCCCTCTGTATTGGAAGGCAGAGTCTTGACCACTGGACCATCAGTAAATTCCCGCCCCTGATTGTTCACTGTCTCCATAGTCCTTCCTTTTCCAGAGTGCCATGCCACTGGACTCACACAGTCTGCAGCCGGTTCAGATTGGCTGCTTTCACTATAACATGTGTTTATGCATCCTCCACGTCTTGTCATGACTTGGTGTATCCCTGGATTCCCATTTTTGAAGCTAAGGGGAATGGAACTCGTGCGTTTATTCCGATAGCATTTAGAGGAACCCCATGACAGGTGCTGGAATTCACAGTGAGGAAGGCAGGCCTCATTCCTGGGGGCCCAGCGTACTTGAAATAAGTGGTTGGAGCCACGTGAGCAGGGCAGTGGCCTTGGGGGCACGAAGGATGATGCCCCATATCCTGGGGGACAGGGAGCCCTGAAGGGGGGCGATCCCTGGGCAGGAGAGAGCATTCCTGCACACGGAGTGGAGGGAAGCGAAGGGGGTGCAGGGTGGGATGGAACAGGCCTGGGTAGCTGACCCTCGGACCACAAGGAGGGAGACCATGGGCAGCCTAGGTGGCCCCTGGGGACACACTTGCACACACAGGACACCTCAGGATTGGCAGCCACTTGAGCAGGTGCAGCAGGTGATGGATGGGAGGAGGGAGAGAGGAGGGAGGCAAACATATTTACTCCTCGGCACAGGCCCAGCTGCGAGCTCACCTCTGGCTCATTTGATCTTTCTCAACTCAACTAACAAGAAAAATAATAAAACTAGAGGTTTCATAACCGCAGCTCACGTCTCCAGCACGGCAGACTCGGGGAGACGCAGCCCGCTGCCCCCATAAGTGTCAGCGCGCTGGTGCCGGTGCCGACAAGGAAGCATATCGGGGGTCGCCCGTTCCCAGCACACTAGCGCCCCCTTCCCCTCAGGGAGCGAGCAATTAAAAATGATGAGGGTAGGGAGTTAAATGAAACCCTCCTGGTTGCAGGGGCTGCCGTGCCTCCTTTCGTGGGTGCCATGCGTTCTCAGCAGATGCTGTGGAGAAGCATGGACGCACCTGTCTGCTGTGAGCCAGCAAGATGGGCGTGGGGGAGGGGAAATTCTCCTAAGAAACGGTTTTGCACCGTCCTGGAAAAAGAAAAGCAGCTCTGCTGTTTAGCCCAGGGCCTAATTAATGGGGCTGCACACACGGAGCAACTTGGACTCACCAGAGCCAGGGCCCCACACTGCTGAGTCCAGCTTGCGGAATGTGCAGTTTTGACCTGTGAGATGTGCACCAGCTAAAACATTACAAATGCCTTGCGTTTGGGGTGTTGGTTAGCTACATTATAAAAGTACCCAGGGCCCGGATGGGAAACGCTGGCGTATGTAACGACTCAGGGCCCATGTAGCCCTGGGCTCGGGGAGGATCTGTGGAATTCCTGGAGTGAATGAGTCATTCCACAGTGTCATCTTCTCCCAGCAAGAGCAGTTTGCTTGTTGATAAAATGAGGGGTGGGATAGATGGCTTCTGGGGCATGTTCCAGTCCTGACATTCTAGAGATCTGAGACACCCCTCGGAGATGCTGGCGACACGGGGATGCCATCGCAGGTTCTTGGCAGGGCGTGGTACCCAGAACGTGGACACGTGGCTCACGCACGCAGGCGGCTTCCAGGAGGGCAGCCTGGATGCCCCCTTCATGGAGCCTTTGCCTTCCTCCCAGGCTTAGGTGTGCTCTCCCCTTCTCCCAGCTTCTCCACTGAGGGCAGTAGCCCCTTACCCCACCCTCCGCTCTCTCTGACCTGTGCTTGGGCCAGGAAGGGAGGGGCCCTGAGGAGGGAAGCTGGGGTCCTGGGGCGCGGCTATTTTTACAGGCAGGCTGTTTTTACAGGCAGGCTTTGTAGAGCTCTGGGCATGCGGGGCCTGGGGGACTGGGGTTTCCAGGGGCAGAAAGCAGAGAGACCCTTCTCCCTGTCCTTCCAGCAGCCAGGAGGCCATGGAAATTGCTTTGCAGTGAATTCATACACGATGAATTTCACCATTAACGTGAGCAACAATCCAGTGGCATTCTGTACATTTGAGTGTGAAGCAGTCATCGCCTCTCCCTAGTTCCAACACTTCTCATCCCCCAGAGGAGACCCCATACATACTGGCAGACACTCCCCAGCCACCGGCCACCACTCGTCAGCATCTGTGTCCGATGGCTGCAGCTCCAGCCCTCCGGATGGGCAATGGCAGTAGTAACGGTCTCTCGGGGACCCACAGTGAGCAGGCAGCACTCTGAGGGATAATGGGAGACCCCATAGGGACACAGCCATGCTCAGTAGATGACCCATGAGAGACTCCCTCAGGGGCCCCCAGGACAGGGGAGCAGGGAGTCCTGAGGTTGTGCAGGCACTGCCAGTCTCCTCTCTGTCCCGCCCCCCACCATGGAGGGCCTCCCTACCCATCTCCCGGGTGATACATCCTTGCTGGGTGGGTGGTGAATCACCTATTGCAGAAGCCTCTCCTGGATTCCTCACTCTTTTTCTTCCTTTTCTCTGTCTTTTCCTGGTTCTTGAGTTCCTCTTCCGCAAGCAGACATGTGTGAAGTGGGTACAGGGGATATTATGACCCACTGTAGCTAAATTTTGAGGACGTGCCTCTGAAGTCACAGCAGTGGGCCTCTAACTCAGTTCACTGGGTGTTTCTATGGCTGGGAAAGGCTGTGATCCTCTCTCAACATTGGCTCCAGGAAAGAGTGTCACGTCCACTCAGGACACCCCCTCAGCCTCAAAGGCTACTGGACCTTCCTAGAAAACCCCAGAGTAGGGAGTGGGGTGGCTCTTCCCTCCAGGTGTGCTGCATGTGTACTCAGTCACTTCAGTCACGTCCAACTCTTTGCGAACCCATGGGCTGTAACCCACCAGTCTCCTCTATCCATGGGATTCTCCAGGCAAGAATACTGGAATGGGTTGCTATGCCCTCATCCAGGGGATCTTCCTGACCTAGGGATCGTGCATTGGCAGGTGGGTTCTTTACTACTAACAGGTCACCTCGCTGGCTGAGCACCTTCCTGTGTGCTTGTTCTGATGCTGGTTTATCCGGCAGCCCAGCTCCCACACACCAGCTCTCAGTCCTTGAGATTCTGCCCTTCCCCCATCTTTGCACGTGCTGACCGCCTGGAAGCCCTCCCCAGCCCAGGCCTCCTGGAGACCCCTTCCATCCCTGGAGCTTGGCAGAGGCACCAGGTCCTCATCCTGGGAAAACACTCCCCACTGTGCGTCTGGGTCGGGCTCTCTCAGAACGGGGCTCCTTCCTCCACGCAGAGCCCCCCACCCCCCACCCCCTGGGAGCCACACCCCGGGTGATGACCCGCCCCCACCCTGGGATCCATCTGGCAGGGATGTGCTTCTTGCTGACTGTGGCATCTGTAAATCCACACAAAAGGATGGATGGATGGCGCTTCCCATGGGAGCTCTGTGTGTGCAGCTGCCTTCTCCAAGGGCCAGGGCCCTTCCAGGGGTGGGCAGAATGCAGGCCGCCCTGGGCCAGGGGAGGCCACAGAGATTCCAGCAATAACTCAGTGGGCCCGCGGTGGGCATGTTGGCGGGGACACCGCTAGGATGACAGCCAGAGACTAACATGCACACAGCACAAAGGAACATGCCTCAGTGACACGGCTGGCCGGGCGCATCCCTGCTCTTGGTCCCAGCCCCAAGACAACCAGCCCAGGGTGCCCATCAGGCTCCACTTCATTTTCCCAGTTTCCTGGTGAGGGTCAGAGAGGGGAGGCCCCTGGAAGATGAAATCCTGCTCTTCTTGAATTTCCTGGTGTCCCGCCTTTCCCATCGTGTCCAGCTGGACAGTTTCCTGGGTGTTGGGTTCTTGCATGTGCTTCTCAAATAGCCATTGACAATGCTGCTGCTGCTGTAAACGCTGGGCCTTCTCAGCATCAAGTTACATTTCAGGAGCAGAGTGGATGCTGGCGGGTGTAT
>NW_011494739.1:7234980-7237664 GCF_000754665.1 Bison bison bison
GTTCTCAAAATAAATAGGGCTTGGAAATGGAATCCAGTCTAAAGGGAGAGGGAAGCTCTGAGGGGCCAGGCCAGCTGGGGAAGGGGACCTAGGCTCCCAGTCATGCAAGACGGTCAGAATGTCAAGGGCTGGCTGACCCCACACCTCCCACAGGGCTCCCCACCAGGGGGCCCCCAAGCTTGGCCAGACCTCTGTTAGATTCCACCATCCACACTGCCATTTCCCAGTCACCTCCCACCTGGAGCCTTCACTCTAGGTCTTCCTGGGTAGATGCCCAGAGCCGGGCACCACGGGCGCATGAATATGTTTGTGCAGTGAATGACTTTGTGTGACTTCGGCCAGTGCCTTTGCTCCCCATCTCCTCGGATGGGTGACATGCCGGGATGTAAGAGGAGATGGGTTCATCCAGCCTCTGCCTGCGCCGGCCCTGGTTCACCCTTTGCTGCTGCTCCCAAAGGCCGGTGCTCAGAGCACCTGCTGCTGGTCAGGTCACAGACCCAGGGTCCCAGGTGCATCCCCAGGAGGCTTGCCAGGGTGGGCGTGACTGCAGAGGTCAGCTACACCCTACGCAGGCCCTCCACACCCTGGCACCCCAGCAGGGGCACACACATCACCTCCTACCCCAGCCCTGTCCCTGGGCAAGTGGCTAAGTCCTCCCCCCAGGACCACCGGGCCTCCCACAGCCCACCACACCTCCAAGGGGACAGAGGCAGCGGGGGCTGTGACTGTGCGTGTTTCATCAACTGGACCTGATTTCTCTCAGGAATCCTTCTGCCTCTTGTCAAGTTTGTTTAAAACTAATAGAAGCAATTAGCAGGCCTCGGAGATGTGTGGCCGATCTGGGTTATGGGGACCAAGCACCCCAGGGGGTCCACGTCCCAGCCACGGATGGAAGGAGATGCAGTCACCTCTCCAGGCAGGTTTCTCCAGTGGAGCCTGGAGGAGGTCATGACCCCGGTGCCTGCAACTCTGCATAGGTGTTTTCTTCCCACGAGGCTGGAGGGCATTCTCAGACACTCGTGCTGGGGTCACAGCACCCGGCCTGGCCCGAGAGGAGTCCATGGGTGTACAACGGCCCGGCAGCTTCTGACCCCTAAAAGAGAAGGACTTTACCTGCAGAGAGGAGGTAGACCCCAAAATGAAAAGGAACAAGAGGAGGGAAGTAGGTTGAAGAGGAAGCAAAGAGAGAAAATTGGGCAGGATACGCTGAGGGTGGTAAATGCCTCCACTCGGCTAGCCCCCGGCTACAGCGCCAACTCTGAGCTCCCCAGCCGCCAATAAAGAGGCAACCGCCTTGAGCAACTCTCCAGGAAAATACAAATGGGCTCCTTGGTGAAGCATCAGCTCCTGCCCAAGACCCCAGATGTGTCTCAGGGGAGTCTGCCCGCTCCCCCACCCACCAAGAGCTCACTTCCCATTTTTATGACAAGATGTAGTGTTTGTAACCTTCTGAGCAGTGTTTGCATGTTGAGAAATCTAAACCCACATTTCTTAGGGTTTCAGATGGGCGCTCACTTATTCACAGCTAAAGTGCCATGAATGCCCCTGGTGTCACAAAGAACAAGCCTTCCTGATCTTTCCCTTTGACAGAGAGACAGTCACCAGCAGTGCCCAGGAAGGCACTGTCCTGAACTCTCCTCCTTCTGAAAAGCCAGCTCCCCGACTCTGTGTGCGCTCGGAACGGCCCCCAACTTCCCACAGACACATTCCAGCTCCCGCCTCCTCACTGACATGGGCTCGGAGTCTCAGACAAGGAGGTGAAATGAGCCATTGGGTGGAGCTGATCATCCAGCCCGTGGTGACACAAGCCGGAGGCCAGTTCTGTGTTGTCCCAAAGCCCCTGTGATGGACAGGGAGGCCTGGCGTGCTGTGATTCATGGGGTCGCAAAGAGTCGGACACAACTGAGTGACTGATCTGATCTGATCTGAGTCAGACCCCGGGGCTGAAATGGTCTTAAAGGCGCCTGCATGAAGAGGCTGGCTTTATCATTGTAGATCACGTCTGGTAGTGCCAACTTCAATGTCCTGAGGGTCTCCCATGCACGGAGGATGTCCAACCTCTGCAAGGTCCCTGATCCTGTGGACGGTGCCCCAACCTTCCTACTGGGGCAGCGCCTACTCAGGTAATTTTTTTTTTCTGACATCTGCGTCCACACTTCCCTCAAATGCCGCCAAAGCTCTGCACTAATTAAAAAAAAAAAAAAAATACAGTGACACCGTCACTTAATCTGGAAGAAATGCAAACTCCCCGCTGCCGTCCAGTCCCATTAGTGATATTAGAAATTTGCTTTCGGAGGACAAAGGGCTTACTTCTGTACTTTGTGCTAATCTCTGGCAATCACAGCATTGTCATTTTATCTTTGTCAAAGACAATTGAGCGTCAGAAATGATTGATCCATTCAGTTTGTTGCTGACTTTAATTTGTATACCGTTGGGCCATGGTACAATGGAAGCAGTCTAGCGTTCTCCTGTCGCTTGGGAAAGAATGTGACTATTCCCTCCCCGGGGGGCATTTCCCTGGAGCCTCAACCCACTCGTCACCTGGATTGCCCTCTTCCACCCGAGGACCTCGTCTGTGAACCCTGGAGTCTGTGCACACGCGGAGACGCCTGGCTCCATCAACACTGAGGAGCATTTTTTGTATTAAACCCACGAGTGGGAGGTGTCGGTGACTGGGGAGATGC
>NW_011494739.1:7237764-7239193 GCF_000754665.1 Bison bison bison
GGGGAGATGCCTGGAGTGAAGTATTTGAAACGAGGGAACGTTCATGTTATTTATTATTTCAAGGCAGCCAACAATAAAAGGTGAACCCGGGGGAAACACTTTATCAGAACTAACAGTGAGGAGCTTTTTTTAGTTTCTAGAATAAATAGTAATTAAATCATGTAAGCTGTGACAGTGAAATTGCTTAAAAAACCAATCCTCCCACCATAATTGCTGAGATACCCATATTTTTATAAATGCTAAGTAACTTTATCCGTTACTTTCATCAGCAGAATGTGACACTGGCTGTGGGTGCCTCGTCATTTACCATGGCTTCAGGTGGCAGCTACAGAAGTACATGGATAAAAAGGCCCTGGTGTGGCCCCAGGCAACAGGCAGCTTCCGCTGTGTCTTTTCCTGCAAGGAGGGGGCAGGGGGCACAAGTGGTCCCTCAATGGAGTCATGGGAGGCGCCTAATGGATGTTTGGGGTCAATGGACCGTCCATCTTACACGCCTGCTTCCAGGTCATGAGAAAGCTCCAGCTGCCCGAGATCACTAGAGAATCCATGAATCCTCCCCACTTGACTAAGACTCCAGTTGAGCCCAGAGGTGGTAGTTAAGTGGGGGAGAGGGAGATGAGTTTGCAGAGGTGAGAACAGCTGTGCTTCGGAGAGAATGAAGCAAGTTCCTTGTGTTTTGTCATTGTTCCTTTTTCTAAGGCCCCAGCTGATTCCCAGGAGGTAGAGATAAAAACCCCTGGACTTCCCTGGAGGCTCAGTGATAAAGAATCCTCCTACAATGCAAGAGAGGCAGGTTCGATCCCTGGGTCGGGAGGATCCCTGGAAGAGGAAATGGCCTCCCACTCCAGTATTCTTGCTCGGAGAATCCCTGGACAGAGGAGCCTGGAGGGCTACATACAGTCCGTGGGGTCGCGGAGTCAGACACAACTAAGCACACACAGAGATAAAACACCGTCCCTGGAGGTCAAGCAATCAGTTAAGTAACCGCCTTCTCGCCCATGTTAGAGACGGAGGACCGCAGCTGAACTCAAGCTCTGAGCAGGTGCCTGCCCGCCAGGCTTTGCCACCCACCCTGACCTTATCCCCCTTCTCTTGCAGTCAAGTTCAGCAGCTGCCTGGGGACCAAGGGGACGCACTACGAGACCAACAGCATGGACTTCAAGGTCGGGGCCGACGGGACGGTCTTCGCCACCCGGGAGCTGCGCATCCCCTCCGAGCAGGTGGCCTTCACCGTGACGGCATGGGACCACCAGACGGCTGAGCGCTGGGACGCTGCAGTGCGGCTGCTGGTGGCCCAGACCTCGTCCACGCACTCCGGACACAAGGTAAGGCATGACTGCACGCAGGGAGGGGCTGGGCGCGTGTCTTTCCTCCTCAGGTGGCTGAGCGGAGCCTGGTTGGCAGAGGCAGACACCTGAGTGGGTGGCAC
>NW_011494739.1:7239293-7271805 GCF_000754665.1 Bison bison bison
CACCTCTGACCTCCCGCCTTCCCAGGCAGAGCTGCCCACAGGCCCCATCAGCTTGGTGCATGGTCATCAGCACCCTGACGGTCAGTTCCTTTGCGAACAAGGGCCTCGTGGCTCCATTTCTCACTGGGCACCTCTCCTGCCTAAGCTTGTAGCCCCCCAGCCTGGGGGCTCCTGAGGCCTAGAGGAACGAGAAGTAAGACAGAGGCCACATGGCTGGCCAGGCAAGGCAGGCAGGGTAGCTGGTGTGAGACTGATTCAGAGAGAGGGGAGGGGGAGCAGAGAGGGTCAGGGAGGGGGAGGAACGGGAGGACGGAGAGGAGGGCGGGCGCACTTCACATAAACACACACCAGCCAGGTCCCCAGGCCCCAGCCCTCCCTCTGACTTCCCCTCTAACTTAGCTGTGTGGCTGTGTTGAGAGGATGGGAGGGGTGAACTCACCTTCCCCCAACTGCCCCCCCATCCTGAGAGACCTCTCCGCCCCGTGTGCCCCAGGACTCCAGGCCCAGACCCCTCAGCCCCCGGAAATGCCCACATTAGGTTTCCCGAGTCTGAGGGGACCAGCTCTGCTCACCTTGGCCAGCGTTTCAGCAGCTGTGTTGGCCTCAGGCTGGGGCCTGCTAGGTCAGCAGAGAAATTGCGGCCCAGAAGACCCGCATGGTGGGTCCAACTGCACGTCCATCTACATGAAGGTGGACCCGTAGGGAGGGAGAAGCCTTGGGAGGCTTTGTGGCCGTTGGTGTTATGATATGCATGTGGCTCACTAGAAAAGACACACACCAGTTAAAGCAGGACAGGCCGTCAGGGACAGCATCCATGGGTATTCCTTCAGGAAGGGCCCACAGGAAGTGGAGGGTTAGACCAGACTGACCAGATGCCTTTCTGCAGATTTGTCCAGAACCTCACAGGACTAAAGTGCTCAGCAAACCCCAGTGGGACACAGTCTGCAAGTTTCCCCAAACCTATTTGACCAAGGAACCTTCTTTACGGAAAATCTTTCAAGGCAGGTGTTCTGAGGAACTCACTTTGGAAAACTGGGGCTGTGTTTCATTTTTGTCTTATTTTTAAGCCATATTGTTAAACCACTAGGAGGTGATTTGGGTTAGAAAATCAGTGACTCGGTGGCTAGCCTTATCCTGGGAGGGGGGCTGACATCTTGAGTGCCCTCGGGGTGTGCTGAACTAAGTATTGAAACACACTTCTAACAGGGGTGCCCCTCAGACCGCGCGTCTCACCTGGAGGATGTTGAAAATCCTGAGATGAATGTGGTTTTCCGTCCCTTCCTGAGTGATCATGACCAGCCATGCCATGGTGGGCAGCATGGCCCTCGTGGGGGCCCCTCCCTGCCAGGGCCGAGCCAAGGGCAGCAGTGGAAGGCTTACATCTTGATTGCAATTGCAATACAGAAACGGAAACGGTGCCTTGTGGCCAAGGAGCAGGGCTCTCTAAAGCCCATGGATGGCCTCAGATAAAAGGCACTAATTAAAAACATAATGACACCTTTTGTCAAGAATGTTAATGAAGTGATTTCTGAGGCAGTTAATCCCCAGATCTTCCAAGAAGGTGACTGCAATTAGACAATCCCCAGGATGCGTGCCCCTCCAACCCCATGGCAGGCGGGGCCGAGAAGCACCTGATCTGCAGATTCCATGCCCCAGGTTAAGGGCATCGGCGGGGTGACTAAGGGGCCGCACCCAGAACACATGGCACGTGACCGTGCAGGCAGTGGGCACGTCCCTGCCACCCTCCTGAGCCGCTCCTTCCCTGTCTATTTCCCATCACCTTCGTTGCTAAGGGCTCCGTGCCTCCTATCTTCAAACCCAAAGAGCCCTGCCCTGACTTTCTAGGACCCGCCCCTAAGTGTGTCCACATCGATCCTCACAGCATCTCCAGCAGTGGGCGCTGTCACTGTCCCCGCTTTACAGGTGGGGAAGCTGAGCTATGTGACTGCAGCCTCTTGCTGCATGGGAGAACTGATATTCTGGAAAGGAGTAAATAAGGGACTTTCTAGGCACAGCTGAGCCCAGCATCATAACAGAGCCTGGCTGCCCTGGATTGTCTGTTTGGATCGAGCTCCTCCAGCTTACCAGCTGATGTTCTGGGACAAGCATACTACCTCTCTGAGGCTTATTACTCTGGAAAATGGGACAGCAACACTGCCTACATCCCACCCAAGGGTTAAGAGGATTACGTGGGATGATGTGAGGTCAGGCAAGGTGCAGACTCTATGAGAGCATTGTCCCCAAAGAGGTGAAAAATAGTAGATCTTATTGCTGTCATTGGCATGGTCCCAGCCCTCTGAGTCCTTTGCTCATCTCAGCCACTGGGTCCTCACAAGGGTGGTGCCTGGGAGGACAGGGAGGAGACCGGTGTGGGACACTGGCTGATGCACCCTTACAAAGCGGTGCCGACCTTTGAACAGTGTCACTCTGTGTAAATGGATTAAGGTAATCCAGATGGCTGGTGTCCTTAGTCACTTCCCAGAAGCAAATGTCAGTCTTCTCCAGGGGAAGGTATCATGCCAGACCTCAAATTATATCTGTCTTCTTTTGTATATTTCTAGCACTCAACCGAAAATGACTGGAGGAACAAAATAAGATAACTAAAAATTAAAAGGAAAAGCAGATGATAATCAAAGACCCATGGCGTAGATTTACAATTATATTATTAATTATAATCATTAAAAATAGATTAACTCTTGTACTTGGAAAAAAACAAACTGACAATATATTTTTCAAAATCTATCCATATGCAGCTTACAGGGCTTCCCTTATAGCCCAGTCAGTAAAGAATTTGCCTGCAATGCAGGAGACCTTGATTCAATTCCTGGGTCAGGAAGATCCCCTGGAGAAGGAAATGGCAACCCACTCCAGTATTCTTGCCTGGAGAATTCCATGGACAGAGGGGTGCCTGGCAGACCACATTCTAAGGGGTCTACAGTCCATGGACTCACAAGAGTAGGACAAAACTTAGCGACTAAACCACCACCACGCAGCTTACAAAAAATATGTCTAAAAAGCGTAAGGACATAGAAAAGCTTGAAGTAAAAGCATGGGGGCAGGGAAATACCAGGCAAATAAACAAGTATGAAATTAATGGTAAATTTTAACTAACATCTGTGAGTAAACAATAGAACATGCAGACAAAATATCAGTAAGGAAATGGAAGATTAGGAGCACAGAATGAAGAAGTCTGACCTTGGCGAAATGTACGTAAAGCACAGAAACCAACTGCTGCTAAATACAGATTGTTTACAAGGATACTCAGAATATTTACAAAAATTAGCCAAACGTCAAGCAAACTTCAAAATGCTTCAGAAGTTTAGAATCAAAATGTAGTTTCTGTTCTTCTTACCACAGAACAATTAAACTAGAAATCAATAAAAAAGAAAATTACTGAAAAAAGCCCCATAAATTTGAAAGTTAAGTAGATGCCTTCTTATTAACCCTTGGGTAGAAAATAAATCACATGGAAATGGGAGAATATTTTGAACTGAGTAATAAAACTAGTTGGGATGTATTAATCACTGAAGTCATGCCAGATGGAAATGTTTAGCTTTAAATACATATATTACAAGATAAAGAATGCAGAAAATCAACAATTTTAACACTTATCTCAAGAAATTATAAAAATGGGAAATGAAATACAAAGTAGAAAGAAGGGAATAATAAAACAAAGAGGAGAATATAATGAAATAGAAAATAATAGAATCAACAAAGGCAGAAGTTGGCTCAGCTTAGTAGTTTAACCACTAAACTGTAGACTAAGAAAAAACCTGAAAATAAGTCCTATCTAGAAAGACAAGAGAACCTCATGACCAATCACACAGACATTAGAAAGGTCCCTTGAGGACATTATATATAATTTATACCAATATATTTGAAAACAAAGATGGAATAGGTAACATTCTAGAATATAAAATTTACCAAAATTAACATGAAAGGAACATCTGAACTGTTTTATTATTGTGAATAAATTTTTAGTTCAGATTTTTATCACACACAAAAAATTACTCTCACCATAATGGCTCCACTGATAAGTTTTACCCAAGCTATAAGGAGTTAAAACTCATCCTACAAGAGGGATGGCTTCCCCAACCAAATGGGGACCATGTTGAAACCAACAGGAACTTTTCCCAAAGCCAGCAAGGACCTTGAAAGAACAACGAGAGAGAGGATCATTACATGCCTGTCCACTCAGAATAGATGGGAAAAAATCCTAAGCAAAATTTTAACACACATGAATCCACCCATGCTTACATGGGATAAACAATGGCCACATTTGTCTGTTTCAAGAAATTAAGATTTGGTTTAACACTTAAACATTAACCCAAGTAATGCAAAATAGAATAAACATCACATGATCATCTGAAGAGTAATTGTTAAATTTAACTTCCATTCAAGATGAAACTGTTCAGCAAATGAGGAAAAGAAACAGTTCTTAATCTCACAGAGCATCTATAGCAAACATCTGAACTACAGTTGAAATACTCAAAGCCTTCCTTGACTTCAAAAATAGGACAAGGACACTCTTACATCACACACCAGAGCTTCAAGCCAGTGAGTTTAGGCAAGAAAAAGAAATCGGAATAAACAGAACTAGCATTATGTGTAGCTTATATCGTGAATGTAGAAAATCCAAAATAATCTCTGGCTAATTTATTGGAATTAATGAATGATGTTAGCAAGGATGCTGGATGTAAAAGTGATTGCATCTTCACAGACTGCAGGAGATAGTTAAGGACAGGGAAGCCTGGCATGCTGCAGTACATGGGGTCGAAAGAGCTGGACACGACTGAGCAAGTGAACAACAACAACAGACCAGGAATAGTTAGAAAATAAATTCTGAACCAGATACCGACTACAATAGCATTAATTATACAAGACCCTTACATATTACTGAGAGCAATTTTTTTCTGTTTGGCTGCACTCTGCAGCTTGTGGGATTTTAGTTCTCACACCAGGGATTGAACCCGGCTCCTTGGCAGTGAGAGCATGAAGTCCTAACCCCTGCATCACCAGGGAATTCCCTACGTATTACTGAGAACACTTAGAGATCTTTGAAAATAGAGGGATACACCCTGTTCATAAGAGGCTTAATGTTATGGTGATGTCAATTCTACCCAAAGGTTTCTATAGATTTAACACAATCCCAGCAAAAATCCAACATGTTTTTTCTTTGCTTTTCTATAGAAAGGCTAAGAGCTGACTTTAAATTTTTAAACAGAAATACAAAGGGCTTCCCTGGTGGCTCAGTGGTAAAGAATCTGCCTGCGATGCAGGAGACACAGGAGATGTAGGTTCAATCCCTGGTTTGGGAAGATCCCCTGGAGGAGGCTTGGCAACCCACTCCAGTATTCTTGCCAATCCCATGGACAGAGAAGCCTGGTGGGCTACAGTCCATGGGGTCTCAAAATGTTGTACACAACTGAATGACTGAGTGCACATGTGGGAATAACCTAGAACGACACAAAAATAGGAGGACTGGGTGTTTCAGACATCAGGACTCCAGATAAACCACACCAGTTTCTCAGCCTCACCACTGCAGGTACTGCAGATCATCTCTGATGTGGGGCAGCCCTGTGCACTGTGGGATGTTTGCCAGCATCCCTTGCCCACTCCAGGTGCTAGCAGCACCCCACCACCCCTGTTTGCAACAAAGCTGTCTCCTGTCATCGCCAGATGTTCCCCAGGAGCCCCATCTGAGAGCCGCAGAACTAGTCATTAGATGGTACTGTCTGAGGTCAAACAAATGGAACAGAATCGTCCAGAAAAAATATTTAACATTTTGGAAAGTCTTATCTTCATGGAAGCCTTCCCTGATAGCTCAGTTGCTAAAGAATCTGTCTTCAACGCAGGAGACCCCAGTTCAATTCTTGGGTTGGGAAGATCCTCTGGAGAAGGGATAGGCTACCCACTCCAGTATTCTTGGGCTTCCCTTGTGGCTCAGCTGGTAAAGAATCCGCCTCCAGTGTGGGAGACCTGGGTTTGATCCCTGGTTTGGGAAGATCCCCTGGAGAAGGGAAAGTCCACTTCAGTATTCTGGCCTGGAGAATTCCATGGACTGTATAGTTCATGGAGTCGCAACGAGTGGGATACAACTGAGCAACTCACTTTCACTTTCATCTTCATGGAGGTTTAACTTTTATACAACACAATTCACCAACTTCACATAAATGACTTGATTTACCTTGTCAAATACACACAGTGCCAACACTGGATTTTTCATGAGTGGCGCTGGATGGCAGAGGCCAGTAAACTGCAGCTCACAGGTCACATCTGACCTGCCACCTGCCTGCTGATGCCTGCAAGCTAAGAATGGCTTCTGTAATTTCAAATGGTTGTATAAGCACTTAAATTAATATCCTCGACTTTGCTTCTTGACCTGCAATGTCTAAACTACTTAACTGTGTGACCCTTTAACAACAAAAATTGCCCAGCCTACTTAGAATACTGGAGGAGGACTGTCTTTTCCATAAGTGATGCTGGGCCAGTGGGGTACCCTAAAGGGGAAAAGTCAAGTGACCCCTGTGTTGTGCTTAGTCACTCAGCCACGTCCGAGTCCTTGCAACCCCATGGACTGCAGCCTGCCAGGCTCCTCTGTCCCTGGGGATTCTCCAGGCAAGAATACTGGAGTGGGCTGCCGTGCCCTCCTCCAGGGGATCTTCTAAACCCAGGTCTCCCTCATTACAGGCAGATTCTTTACCAACTGAGCCACCAGGGAAGTCCCAAGTGACCCCTACCCCCATGCTACATCCCGATCAGTTCCAGGTGAATTGTAACTCTGAGTGTGCAAGACAAAGCAGACAAATAGAAGAGAATCGGAAGTGGTGTGTGGGGAAAGCTCTCATATGTGATGAAGTACAGAGACTACAGCAACGGTTGATGATTTGACTTCCGGAAAAATGAGAATCTACTTATCACTACTTAAGAAAGCGGAAAGACTGTAAAGCAATTATCCTTCAATTAAAGATAAATAATTTTTTAAGTGAAAAGATAAACCGGAGATGAGAGAGGATATTTGTGACACTTAATGATTGACAGGGCTTCCCTGGTGGCTCAGATGGTAAAGCGTCTGCCTGCAATGCTTGAGACCGGGGTTCAATCCCTGGGTCAGGAAGACCCCCTGGAGGAAGAAATGGCAATCCACTCCAGCACTCTTGCCTGGAAAATCCCATAGATGGAGAAGCCTGATAGGCTACAGTCCATGGGGTCACAAAGAGTCAGACACGACTGAACGACTTCACTTTCACTTTCAGTGATTGACAAAGAGGCACGTCCTGAATATAGATGAGTGTGCAAGCTCGGTCGTGTCCGATTCTTTCTGACCCTGTAGACTGTAGCCCACCAGACTCCTCTGTTCGTAGGGTTTCCAGGCAAGAATACTGGAGTGGGTTGCCATTTCCTTATCCACCTGAATATAGAGAGAGCTTCAAATCACTATGTAAAGACAGATAACCTGATAGGAGAAAAATTAAAAAACAACAAGCTGTCCGTGAAAGACCCACCCGCCTGGTGGTGGGCCAGTGTGAAGACATGTCAACCTCAGCAGAGCAATGCAGATAAAAGCCAAAAACCTACCAGAATGACTAGCCTTTGAAAGACTGGCAGTACCAGTTCTCACATTGGTGAGAACGTGGAGAAGTGGCACTCCCATGTGCTTGGTGAGGATGCATTAAGGTACAGCCTCTCCAATAGCAATCAGCTTTTCCACTTAAATTTGAATATACCTTGGCCTAGTTGAGAAGAACTGTTCCTCTTCTCACACCTCTGACACCAAAGCTGTAGGTTTTCTACCCCAGCCAATCCTCTGACTTTCCATGGACACCAACTGGGTGTTCTCTAATTTAATTCAATTCTGACCCTCGCAGCCCAGAGTCAGCACAGACCGTGAGGCTCAGGGCTCAGTCCACAAACCTACTTCCTGTCACATGTGGGTCACAAGTGATGAGTCTCCTCCTGGTTACTCGCTCCTGTCCAACTCAGTTCTCACCGCCCACACCTCTGGTCAATCATTTGCTACAAAGGTTCGCAGAATTGGGGGCAGCACACACTTACTCTTCCTGGTTTATCATGAAGGAATGTCCAGGTCAAGCACTACGTAGGGGGAGGTCCAGACGGATCGCAAATGCAAGGGCTTCTATCCCCGTGGTGATGGGTGCACCACCCTCCTGCCACATGGATGTGTTCACCAACCCAGAAGTTCTCCACACCCAAGAGTTCAGGGATTTTTATGGAGGCTTCATCCCGCAGGCACAATCCATGAACTCAACTTCTCAACTCAGTCCCTCTCCCCTCCCCAGAGGACAGAGTGGGCAGGGAGGCTGACAGTTCCAAGTTCCTAATCATGACTCCAACTTTCTGGTGACCAGCCCCCTCCAGGATCCCACCCAGAGTCACTTCACTAGAACAAAAAATGCTCTATCACCCAGGAAATTCCTAGGGACTTAGGAGCCATGGGTAAGGTACCCCGTCAATCCATCACTGCAGAGGTTGCAAGGGTTTCAAGAGCTCTGTGTCAGGAATGAGGAGCAGAGACCAAGTGTGTATTTTTCATCATGCGCTGGTCAGGTACAAGCCCAAAGGAAGTATGTGCCCATTCATACCAAGAACTCTGCACCAGAATCTGATGAACCTGAAAAGAACCCAAAGGCTCATCAGCATTAGGTTGGTTAAGAATCTGGTGGTGGCTTCCTGCAGTGAAATTCTGTGTAGCTGCAAAAATGAACAGGGTAGGCAAATCCCACAGACATGCATCGAGGGATAGAGGGCCGGGAAATGCAGATGTGGTCCAGACGTGGACAACATGGAGTGTGTGTACAACCTCACAGAGGAAGCAGGAGGAGGCAGGCCTGGGGGGCTTTGAGGAATGAGTGGGGGGACCTGGGCCAGGTGTTCATTCTGTTCTCATTCCTGTGTTTGTTTACTGAAGTTGCAAGCACTTTCCCACAGGTCCTTTATACTTCACAATTTCAAAGCATCTTTTCAGTGCATGCAGAGGGCTTTCTGGCTGGGTTTGGAAAGGTGGGGAGTTCAAGGGGGACACCGCAAGTGGGAGTTCTGCTGGTAGAAGGTTCTAGAAACACAAAGGGAAAGTGTTAATCCCTCAGTCATGTCCGACTCTTTGTGACCCCGTGGACTGTAGCCTGCCAGGCTCCACTGTCCGTTGAATTCTCCAGGGAAGAATACTGGAGTGAGTTGCCCATGTCCTTCTCCAGGGGATCTTCCTCACTCAGGGATCAAACCCGGGTCTCCTGCATTGCAGGCAGATGCCCTGGTCTGATCCACCAGGGAAGTCAAAGGGTCTGCTTCAAAGGAGCCATACCTTAAAAGTCCCAAGAAACTCTCATGAAAGGAAACTTGAAGCGAATCCCCGGAGGAGGGCGCAAAGGGAGCCCCTAATTTCCCGGTTCCGTAAATCCCTGCTCTCTCGTGTCAGGTCCCATCAAGCACGGTCTCCCTCGTCCGTCATTTCAGCGACTCTCAGGGAGCGAGCAAAAGCAGCTTTATGGTCAGGTGAACCATAAACTCCTGGCAACCTCTCCCTTTCCTCTCCCTTCTTAGCAACCATTTAAAGGCGGTCTTTTTGTGGGTAATACCAGCAGGGCTGGAATCTGGAAGAAGGTTTTTGAGTGCAGTCTTGCAGGAAAGCTGATAGCAATTCAATTAGAAAATGCAAATGAGGTCACATATTTCCCACGGGAGAGCTGCATCGCCCCCAAGGAATTGGAGCGATGTTCGGCCTCACAGTCGATACTGAGATCAAGTTCTCGCACTCTCGTCATCTGGCTGGCTATGCAGCACTTGAAAGTGTCAATGGGACCTGTGGGTATACTTTGCAAAAGAGGAAACTGTTGTTTATGAAACTAATATTAGATTGTAGAGTGTGTCAGCATCTATGAAAGATAAACTCAGTCGCACGTTATCCCGTGCCCAGGCCCAGATGCCAAAGCGCCATCTTTCCCTGGGATTTCCACCTCCCCAAGTGTTGGGCTGAACTGTGCCCCCAGCGTTTCTGTGTGGAAGTCCTAGCCCACAGTTCCTCAGAATGGGACCAGGTTGTCAGACGTAGTCAGTTCCAGTGAGGTCCTCGGGGCAGAGGGACCCTAATCCTACAGGACTGGTGAACTTATTAAAGAGGAAATTTGAACACAGACACAGTCCTAGGCGCTTCCCCTATGGTGCAGCAGTAAAGAATCTGCCTGCCAATGCAGGAGATGCAAGTTCGATCCTTGGGTCAGGAAGATCCCCTGGAGGAAGAAATGGAAACCCACTCCAGTATTCTTGCCTGCAGAATCCCATGGACAGAGAAGCCTGGCAGGATACAGTCCATAGGGTCGCAGAGTCAGACGCGACTGAGTGACTAAGCACAGCACGACAGCACAGTCCCGGGCAGAACCTGTGTGAAGATGAAGACAAGGATGGAGGTGACCTTTCTGCAAAACAAGGATACTGCCAACCACCAGGCTCCAGGAGAGGGGCCTGGGGCAAGCCTCTCACTTGGCCCTGCGGAGGGACTGCCCTTCCCACACCTGGTCTTGGCCTCTGGCCTCCAGAACCATGACATGAGTGTCTGCCGTGGAAGCCCCTGTCTGTGGTGAGCCCAGGACAGTCAGTCACTGGGGATGTTGCCAGTGCCTTCCAGCTGAGGTGGAGACCCGACCCCAGGGGTGGAGACACACACCATCCGTGTAGCCTCCTGAAACTGGATGAGAGTTCAGAGCTTCCAGTCCTCTTCTCGCCGCTGCTCGGGTCTCCAGTCCCAGCGAGGACATCTTGCCAAGACCACAGGTGTTAAAGCCCCACCCCCACAGTCTGCCTCTGTGAGTAAAAGGAGCACATCTGTATCACAGACACCCAGATCTGTGACAGGACACGGAATGGAGAGGACCTGGCTGAGAAGCAGTTTCTGAGACACACCCCGCCCCCGGCAATGAGGCCCCCAAGGAAAGGCTGGCCCCCGAGCAGCCCTTCATGAGCGCCAGAGGACCAGCACCCATGACTTAACCCCTACGCTGCCCACTTGGGAGTTTTAACCAAAGGGGGCCAGTGGAGCTGGAACAGTGCCACCTTGGGAAAGCGCGTGAAGGCCATCAGGTGGAGCCCTGGAAGCAGAGTGTGCACGCACCTTCAGAAAGTAGCAAGACGGTCCTTCTATGCTTTTCCAAAAGGTGGCCCCCACGTGACAGAAGCAGCGACTCCCGGTGTGGCCAATACAGGACAGTACGGCCGGCGAGTGAGCAGACTGCTGTCCACGTGCTTGTTCTCCAGGGCCTGGCAGCCACGTTAATGCATGATGGTGAGCTCGGTGCTTCAGGCACAGGCTTGACTGCCTGGGAGAACCGAGTGTCCATGTCACAGACCCACATAGACTGCCAGAAAGGAAATCCGTGGTGACCACAGCCGACTGGCCCCGCCAACGATGGGTGATCAGTGTTAGACCTCAGTGGGTGCACAGTGCTCCCCAGAAATCCACAGCTGTTCACTCTGCAAGTGCAGAGGCAGGAGTGAGTTCTAACCCCTGGAAGCTGCAGGGGGAGCGCTCCCAGCTTCCCCGGGGTGAGCAGGAGTGACACGGTGGAGAAGGGCCAACTCGGACCACATTTCAGGCTGCTGACGCCCTTGAACGAGTGCCAGGGTCTTCATTTTGCAGAGGAGAGGTGCCCGGGGTGCAGGCCCAGGGAGAAATGACAATCATTGGTCACTTTCCCCGGCCTTTCTTGGGAGTAGGGGATGGCCCAGGGCTGGGCCGGTAGAAGGCAGAGGCTGCTGGTCTGTCCAGGGAGCCAGGAGTGCGACATCTGAGTCGAGAGCGGAGATAGGAGAAGCAGGTAGAGATGGGAGCACCCTCAGGCTAGGGGAGCACCCTTAGGCAGAGCCCAGGTCAGGTGGCCCTTGGTGAGGAATTTGTGTCTATTCTAAGATGTGTCGGCGTTCCAGGGGGCCTGAGAGCAAGGGTGGGAGGGTGAGGCTTTTTCTGCAGCAACCTTGGCTTGGCCAGCACCATGCCCGGCCTGCTTCCTGCTGTGTCTCTGCTGCGAGAGAGGCAAGGAGTGGGCGCTGGTCAGGGCTGGTTTACTAAGCGGGATGAAGGCCCCCAGGGGCTGGCCCGGCTGCCTCTCCCACCCCATGGGGACCATCGTGTCTCACCACTGTGCTCTGGCTGGCCACTGTCCGTTCCCTGCTCCAGGAGGTCCCACCACCAGTACCCACCACCTGGATCCTAGCACCTCCCCCTCTCAGCTTCTCTTTTTCCTGAAAATACAAAAGCCTCAGAGGGCGGAAGCCATCCCCACCCAGCCAAGTCCACCACTCTGCCTCCTTGTTCCCATGAGGGGACACCCGTCACTTCTGCAGGACACGCCCCGGCATCCTTCATCACCTCTCCTGCAGCTGTGCAGGAGCCAAGCTGCAGGTACAAACAGGAAGAGACGAGACCCTCCCTCACCACCCACACAATGCTCATCCCGACCAAAGCCTTCCAGAATCATCCACGCTGACGAAACTGACCGTTTTTCTCACTAATTGACACCAATGTGAGTGATCCCAACCAGTTCCACCGCTTGCAACTCCAGGAAAAAGTCATACATTTTGGCTTAACTTGCTAATTTAATTTATTTATCTTCTCTTACTGTAATTGTACTTCTTTCTGTAAACTAAAGAGTAATTTCATTTACGTTGTTGCTGGCAAAACATAATTGTCCTAATTCTCTAGAGCAAGTCCCCAAGCGGGGCGCTCGGAGAAGAAGCCTGGAGTTTGGGTTGTCACAGAGGGTGGGGGTGCTCCTGGCGTCGTGTGGACCCGAGCACCCTACAAGTACACAGGATGCCCCCCAGAGCACGCCCTGCTTCCCAGGTTGGCAGTGCAGAGAGCCTGGTTTAGAGCCAGGTGGGATCAGGGGGAACTTCTCAGGCCCTGGGAGACACGTTATCTTGTGTCTTCATTTTGCGGGGGACACTAGGCTGCAGAGGGCAAGGGGTGTGCTTTGAGCGTCTGTTAGGAGAAATGAGGTTTTCAAACTACTTGAGAACACAAAGCTTCCCTGAGGATGATGGTGATGGAAACAAGTTGCCTGAAGAACCAGGGCTCAGTGGTTCCCCAGGGATGCGCCCACCCCCACAGTTCCTGACCCTGACCCTTAGGAAACAGCAGCAGTGGTGTCAGAACCGCACAGCACGGCAACATCCACCCTCCGTGTCAGGGCTTCACCTTGTGAGTGAGGAGCAGGGAGGCCGAGTTCAGACCCTAGCCGCCGTCACAGCTGTATGAACCTGGCCAGTCCTCGGACCTCTGCCCAGGTATGAGTGACGACCGTGTCAGCCCATCCCTTCCTGGGTTGTTGTGGGTACAAGTAAACGAGGCCGGGGGTTGGGGAGTCCATCCCATCCCCCACTCCACCCCACCCCCGCATTCCCCGCACACCAGGCAGAGAGTACAGAAGTGTTAGCTTCAGACTTTCCTTCCAAATATGGATACACAAAGAAATAATCATGTTGTTTCGTGCAGGAGACCTTTCTTTGCATGACTTTTATGGGAATTCTCAAAACAGTCTCCCCTTCTTAGAAGAGATGGGAAGTAAGAAATACCATAGTTGCTTTGAGGGGAGGGGGGGCAAGGATCGGGCGCTGGTCTTCCCCATTGTGTTGTGGATGTAAAAAAAATTCCACTAAGCGCCTTTTCAGAACCAAACTCATGCAAATGTTTGTTTAGAATGGCTCCCATGCTCTATTTGTTAAAGAAGGGAGCTATCTTTCTGTTGTTTTATTTTGTGTTTGTTAAATACCATTTTATTCTGTCGGTCCTTAGCTGCCATGGAAACCAGCCAGAAGGCTGCAGACAGAACCCTAGTTAAATATTTTAAATATACATGCTTGCAGGCAAACAAAATGTACCATTTTTCAAATGTATATTGAAAGGGAAGTCGGAGGTAGAGGAATGAACTATCTTATAGATTTTGGTGCCTCTCTTTTTTTCTCATGAAATCTAATTATCCTCAGTGAAAATCAGTACTAGACCTGACATTTGGGGGAGTTGGGATGGGTAGGACGCTGTTTCCTTATTTGAAGCATGTTTAACCCAAAGCTGTAAGGAAGCAATGAAAACAGGAAGGCTGGTGAATCAGAGACCAAGGAGAGAGCCATAAATAACACTGATTCTTGAGGGTGAATCTCATGCACCTATGTTCCATCACACACAGTGTGAGTCCACACGCAGACAGAGCGTGTCATCCCCTCATGTCTCATTCTGAGCACAGACCCACAAATTCTGTAACTTGGGAGCACCAAGCCCTACATCGGTCATGTTTCTGCTGGGATGGGCCACCCCCTTCCCCAATATCAGGGCCACCGAGAGGGTCCGATGAGACTGCAAGCTATCGTGGTCACTCGACGTAGGAAGGTGCAGCAGAAAGCAGGGCTGGACGCTGGTTAAAGGAAAGGGAGATACCCAGAGATGGTAGTAGAGTGAGACTCACGGGCACAGGTTGACTTCTGTGATGAAAAAGAAGCACCTCCAGCCTAATCAGGGCTCCCAGGGCCTTCCACCTGAGGACTTCCTCTCCCCGCATCTCCCAGGAAATTCAGTGCAGGTCCTGGTCCCAGACCTCTGACCCTCAGCTGTGCATCCACCACCCAGAGAGGTGCTGGCACATGGCTCCCAGGCACATGGCCACCCTAGAGACCAGAGAGCAGAGAAGACTAGCAGGTTAAAGAACAGGATTCCCTGTTGCCTGCATCATCCCTCCATTATCTGCTTATGCAAATTGCAGCCACAGGCTCCAGCCTCACAGAAGCCTTATCTCTCGGCATTAAGGGTCCGGGGTTGCACTGCCCATTAAGGTGGTGGAATGTGTGGGGCACCTTCCCCAGGAGGAGCTGCCCAGGGTGGTGAGAGCCCACTATCACCTCTGGGGGGAGGGAGCCCACCCTGCGCCCCTTGATTAAGAAGCGTCCTTGTGGACATCAGGGTTACCTGCCTGGTGGACAGGTCCCACAGGGAGCTAGCTTGAACATTTTCTAATAAATTTAGCCTTTGTTGAATCGGGTGGACTTGTGCTTATGCTATTCTCTCAAAAGTGGGGGGAGGGCTTCGCTAATAGCCCAGTGGTAAAGAATCCACCTACCAATGCAGAAGACACAGGTCCATGAAGATCCCACATGCCACGGAGCAACTAAGCCCATGTGCTGTAACTACTGAGTCTGTGCTCTAGAGCCAGGGAGCCACAACTACTGAGCCCATGTGCCCCAACTACTGAGGCTGGCATGCACCCTAGAGCCCATACTCCCCAAGAAGAGAAGTCACTGCAATGAGAAACTCGTGCACCGCAACTGGAGAGTACCCCCCCACCACCTGCCACATCTAGAGAAAAGCCCGCATAGCAACGAAAACCCAGCACAGCCAAAAATAAATAAATAACTTTTAGTGGGGGAAATTTATGGCACTGAGGCAGAGCAGCCTGGGACCCAACAACTTCGTGCAATGGCTGTGGGGGCATCAGGCTTCATCTGTGACCCCGTCCTTGAAGGGCGGGGTGACTGGGCGCTCTTAAGAAACACACCATGGTCTGGGAGTTTTTAAGCCACCTCCAGATCCGCGTCGTCCCCTGAGGGCAGAGGCCTCTGGGGAGCCATCTTCTCTGGAGGACAGTGGAGCTCACTGCACTTTGCTGAAGGGCCAGGCACCCACATGTGATGACCAGGGCTTGTGTCCCGGGCCCTGCTCCCTGTCCACCTGCTCCAGTCACAGCCAAGGGCCCCAGGACCCAGACTGGCTCATGGTGGGACCCTCACCTTCACTCCCATCACTGGGAAAGGTGAATATTCTCCACTTACCCACTGCTAACCATCCTCAATCCAGAACGGCCAAGAAGGAGTTTCTACATTGGAGACAGAGCCTGGGTTGTTTGTATTCCCTGCTCACTTCTGAGTGTTCTATGAGTCACCTATTTGCTTATACTTGGCTCGTCATAGTTCTGTGTTCCTACTAGTGAGTGGTTGGATAACAGGAACATATAACCAATTATAAGTTTTTGCATATAGATCGGAGGAGAAGCGTATGACTATCGTCCTTCCCTGATACTTTCCTCTCTCTCATTTTTTTTCCTTTTTGGAAAAAAAGGAAGGAAAAAAGAAGCGATAATTTAAAACCTGCCCCAGGATAGTTTTGCATTATTCATCTTTCACTTGTGAACGATGATGGGAGGGAAATGACCCAGCTTCTTCCTGGTGTCGGCAAGTCCCTGAAGACCTCACCGGGGAGTCGCTCTCAATTACGCTCATAATCAGACTCAGAGGACAACCTCGTTGAAAGGAGAGCAGAGCTGGGCAGACGAAGGGCTGCAGGAACTTAAGAAAATGAGACGGTGTGCCCGGTGAGGAGCTGGGGAGAAAGCCACCTCGGGGAGATGGGCACAAGGGTCACTGCTGGGCTCCAGGTTTGGGCTTAGTGCAGGGAGAGGGTAGAAAGTGATGATTTTGGTGGGGGGCATCGTGCAGCTTGTCTGTGGACTTGGGGCCATGGCCTTCCCTTGAGAAAGGAGGACAGTCCTTGTCCTCCTGCATCCCTTTCTCTCCTGAGTTCATTGAAGTGTGTTCCTGAGTGTGAGGGTGCATCCCTTTATTCCTGGACAGAGGATGCTACACCTGAGATTGGTCCAGAAACCCTGCCAAGAGAAAAGCACTGAGCCCAGAGACAAGGTGACCTGGAAGGATCTTAGACCCTGTCCTGGGCACCCCAGACCCCCAAGAGCCACAGGCAGAGCGGGATTCACACCTCTCCAGGGGGGACCAGCCCAAGCAGCCACACAGGCACTGGATGTTTTCTTTACAGAGTGTGTGTCTATTGAGGATGCGACCCTGTAGTTCACCTATATCGTTCGGGAGTGAGACCACCTAACCTCCCCAGATTGTGACCTGAGGCAGACGCTCCCCACCTCTGGCCCATAGCCCAGCTGCCCCCAGAGCTCATCTGGCCCCTGGAGAGGGAAACAGAGGCCCAGGGGAAGTAAAAGACTCACTCAGGGCCCAGGCCTGGTGCAAGGACACCCGCCCACCCCCCACCGGCCCTGGGGAAACTCCTCTGGGCAGCTCACCGTTTCAGAGCCTCCTCAGCAGAAGAATCCAGTGCTGAGCCCGATCGATTAAGGCTCAGTGGGAGAGGCCATCTCAAAGGAGAGACGCTTTGTAAATAAGAGCCGTTTAAGGAGCAGGCAGACTCAGGGCTTCACAAAAGAGTGTCCAGTCTCTGCGTTGTCTATGCCTGGGAGCCATGGTCCCCACCCTCATCTGCCCTCTTGGGGAAAGGCCATACCTGCGGGCAGGACAGCCCTAGCCCCTCCAGATGTCCCTGTAGAAGCCCACCTGCCACCCCATCCTAGGTCAGGGCTCTAAGGGTCCCCAGAGCCAGCAGACTCCACCCAGACTCACAGGACAGAGGTGCAGGGGGTGATGTATAGAATGCAGGGGAACCGCGTCAGGATTCAAATGCCACCCCCCCGCCCCCGTCCGCTGCACACCATCTCCACAGCCGCCAACTCTGCAGGCAGGTGGGCTGGATCGACGGTCCAACCAGACCACCAGGAGATTTCCTCAGTGCTCGCTGTTCTGCAGACCTGCAGAGCAAGTGTGGCCGAATCCAAGGCCAGCCCAGCAGTCAGGAACCTCCCCCTACCAGTTATAAGGCCTCTGACTTAAGCTGAAGTGTCTGTAAGGAACCAGTGATATGGGCTTGGTCACCAGGTCAGGGCCGGGCTGTTGGTTCTGAGAAAGTTGTGACACCTTATGTACAGAGAGAGAGACATACAGAGCACACACATATGCACACATGTACACATATACATACGTGTCCGTGTCCATACATGCATGTGCCTATATAGGCCTGGACATGAACACGCATATGTGTGGTTTTTAGTAACGGGAGCACAGAGGCCACATTCATGTCTCACCTGACATCCACCATCATGGCTCAGAAGCACCATCATGGCTCAGAAGCACTGGTGACCTTGGCGCATGGGGAAATGCCTGTTATCCGCTCAGAGATGCTCTCCAGAGAGGCTACAGTGTAATTTCCCATCTGTGTGATTGTGCATCTGGGTTTGCAAGCCATGATCTGAGTGGCCCAAGGTTATTGCAGGTCCAGAAGCGAGCACTCGCCCGTGGGCAATGGCTCGTCCATGTTGGCATCGGCGTCCCTCCCCCAGAGGAGCGGGTGTGTCTTCCCGTCCCGGCGAAGCTAGCTCAGGTCTGGCATCGATCTTCTCCAGATTTTGTTATTACATTTGTCTCACAGCTTTAAAATAGTAGCAAATATGTGCAATTTATTTAAACAACACTAGGGAAATTAACGCCATGGAGGCGCAGCCTCAGCAAAGGAGGATGAGGCAGGTTTTTTAAAGGAGAATAGAACAGCTCAATGAAAACCTTTCAGATCCTGAGTCTGAGATTCAGAGGCTCACGTGAGCCTTAGCAGGTGCCCAGGTAGACCTGTGTTCTCGGCACCGTGCACAGGGAGATGTGGGGGGAGCCCAGATGTCCAGTCCTCACCTCCCAGAGGTTGTGCCTGTGGCTGGGACCCCGGCCCACAAACCCTCACCGTGGTGCGAGGTGAATCTGGCTGATTCCAGCTGCTGCCCTCATGCCGACAAGCTCAGAACAAACACTGTCATGCTCCCATCTCCTGAGGCAGTTGCTGGGACAGGTGACCCTCATTTCCTGAGGGGTGAGGTCTTGCGTCTGTGGAGAGTGACAGCCCCCTGGTCCCCTGGAGGGCTCTGTAAACACACACCACAGGCATCACCCCAGAGGGCATGAGTCCGGGCTGGGATCTCACACTTTGCATTTCTAACCTGCAAGCTGACCTGCAGGGAACTCAGAGATAAACCAATGTCTTTGGGCCTCTTAGATGGGAATGTCCCTGTCTAACCAACCCACTGCATGCTGACATGAGGACTCCTAGAGGGGATGTGACCTCACGAAGAGACCCCAGAAGTGAGGGTGGCATGCAGCCAGATGCTCCACCTTGAGGCCTGACCCCCGGCACTCAGATCCTGCCTCTGACTAATGAGCTAAGAGGACTTCAGAAGCGACTTGGCCTCTCTGGGTCCCCTGGTAGAGAAGGGATGACCTTCCTGTGGCCTTGAAGGGAGGAAGGATGCAGGCAGAGACGGTGCAGAACGTTCAGTGCCCACGAAGTGCCCAGGGCACATGGAGAGCAGTCATCTGCATCCTGGCTGTCAGGGACTTCCCTAGTGGCTCAGATGATAAAGAACCTGCCTGCAATGCAGAAGACCTGGGTTTAATCCCTGGCTCAGGAAGATTCCCATGAGGAGGGCATAGCAACCCACTGCAGTATTCTTGCCTGGGAAATCCTATGGACCGAGAAGCCTGGTGGGTTACAGTCCACCAGGTCAAAATGAGTCGGACACAACTGAACCACTAACGCTTTCACTTTCTGGCTGCCGGGGAAGGGGCAACGTGCAGGCTGTTCTGCACGTTGGACCAACCTGAAAGCTGTTCTGTGATGCTCATCAAGGAGCCTAGAGACAACCCCACCATCATCATGAGAGACGCAGGGTTGGTCACAAGGCTGGGAGGATGTCAGGCTTCCTGAGAAATCAAGGCCTCGGGATGCATACACCTAGCACAGATCCTTCTGATGAAGGTGGGACGCAACCTAGGGAACCTTTTGGTTTTTAACTGCCGCAGACTCTTAAGTACGGGAATTCAACACGGAAGACAGCTGGGCCCTGGTAGGGAAAGTCCCAGAGGAGGTCTCAGTGGAATACGGTTAGCCTAGATAGGTTTTTCCGCTGATGTAGCATTAGGTTTTGCCTACAAAGGTCTGTACAGTCAAAGCTATGGTTTTCCAGTAGTTGTGTATGGATGTGAGAGCTGTTCAATAAAAAAGGCTGAACACCGAGAAATTAATGCCTTCGAGCTGTGGTGCTGGAAAAGACTCTTCAGAGTCCCTTGGACAGCAAGGAGATCATATCAGTCAATCCTGAAGGAAATCAACCCTGAATATTCATTGGAAGGATTGATGCTGAAGCTTAAGTATGAATCCTTTGGCCACATGATGCAAAAAGCCAACTCATTGGAAAAGATCCTGATGCTGGGAAAGGTTGAGGGCCCGAGGAGAAGGGGACGACAGAGGATGAGGGACTGGATGGACATGAGTTTGAGCAAACGCCAGGAGATGGTGAAGGGCAGGGAAGCCTGGTGTGCTGCAGTTCACCGGGTCTCAGAGAGACAGACACGACTGAGGCACTAAACAACAGAAAAATCAACATTAGGTTTGGGGAAGGATACAAGTTGTTGTTTTTTGTTGTTGTTGTTAAATCAGTTAGTTTTGTCTGTGTGTGTCTAACATTTCTATGCAACTTTTTTGCAAAAGGGAGTGAGGCAGGCTCTCTGTCCACAGCAGACAATACCAAGAGCAGTGGGTTCTCACTGGGTCCAGAGCTCAGCTGAGGGTGGAGGCGATGCCATGACTAGAGAAGGGCCATGTAGGGCCAGGTGCCTCCAGCCAGGCTTGGGCTATCCTGGTCTATTCTGTCTCCATACCATGAGTTCCCGTGTGCTCCTGGCTCTGAGGCTTGGAGTAAAAGGAACATCAACTGTGGAAAGTGCAGAGGCAGCCACTCGGGGCGCCGTGAAAGTGAGCCTGGAGGCCACACAGGTGCAGGCGCCACGGGTACACAGGAGTTCTTAGTTATAGAATTCCATGCACATTAGAACATCCCGAAATATAGAAAGGTAAAAGAAAGAAAGGAAAATAAAACTCACTGGTGACTAGAGAAGACCAGAGTTCACATTTCTGTGTGTTTCCTTCCAGCCTTTTCTCTACCCTTGAAAAAATCATGGGACTCATATCGCCTGTAACTTTGGCACCGTCTCTTCATTTACTATTATCGTATGGAATTTCTTCGTGTATTCAAAGAGTAACTTCTCATGACATGTAATATCCCAAAATATGAACGCAGTGCAATGCATTTAACTACTATTTACTACTATCCGAATTCCAGAATTTTTTCCTGATATTTTTACTCTTTTATATATACACACTGTTATCATAAAGACAACTACAATGAACGTCTTTATTTGTAGGGTTTTATCCACACAGTTTCACTGGGACAGGTTTTGGCTCTGGAGTTATGGGGTCAAGAGCAAGGATCTTTTCTGAGGCCCTTGAAAGTCACTGGCCAAATGCTGGTCCCAGCAGTGACGAGGTCCATGACTTCAGAACAGCCAACACCCAGACCCACTGGTTCCCATCAGGCATGGGCTCTTACCAGTCTAATTTCCATAGCAACTCTCTGAATTCAGTACTGTTATACCACCCCTACTTTTTAAAAGAAGCAGCTGAAGCTTAGAGAGATTGAGGGCCTTCCCTATGTCCACAAATCTTTGGACGAGGGTCTGTGTGACACCAAATCCCACACCCTCAATTATCAGCCCTGCTGACTCAGAGCATACACCTCAGTGCAGAGGGCTCACTTTATATACTCCATCACTGTGATGGGTGAGGAAGATACACCACTTTGGTTTGGTTTGATAACTGGAAGATGTGAACATTTTTCATGAGTTTATCAATCCTTTGTATTTATTTTGCTGTAATTATCTATTCGTGGTCTTTTTCCTGTTATAATAAAGTTCCATTTTTATTGATTTATAGGAACTCTTTATATAGTGAGGTTATTAACTCTGGTCATATTTGTTGTAAATTCATCCATAAATAAGGGTTTTAAATTAAAATATATGAGTACTTTCCTTTGTCATTTTTTCCCATTGTTTTCCTCTTTAAAAGCCCTGATCTACTTGTTAAATAGTCAGCTGTATTTTCTTTACCCCCACTCAATCTGTAATCCATTTCTTTGTACAGACGAGAGGTTTGCTAGAATTGTTCCCCCTAGCATATACCCCTACACACACACCTTTCCCAACACCATCCTGTCTTTTCCTGGATCTAGATTCCAGGGGTTTCCCTGGTGGCTCAGATGGTAAAGAATCAGCCTGCAATACAGGAGACCAGAGTTCAATCCCCGGGTCAGAAAGATCCCCTGGAGAAGGAAATGGCAACCCACTCCAGTATTCTTGCCTGGAGACTCCTATGGACAGAGGAGCCTAACAACCTATAGTCCATGGGTTTGCAAAGAGTCTAACACGACTTAGTGATTAACACACACACACACACACACACACACACAGATTCTAAGTGATGCCTTTTCCTCTGCAAAACCTAACCAGGCTCCTCTGCCTCTTTTCTCCCTTTCTGCAGAAAGGAAAGAAGAACACAGTTCCGGACCCCGTCCAGCCTCCGAAAGACACGCTGCTGCCATGGCCACAGCGCCAGAGCTCCAACGGGCTGAGAAGGCAGAAACGGGACTGGGTCATCCCACCCATCAACGTGCCAGAGAACTCGCGTGGGCCCTTCCCGCAGCAGCTGGTGAGGGTGAGTGGAGAGCCTCCTGCCTAGGGGGCTGCTCTCAGCTTTAGTCTAGGCTTCTTCTCCCAGGATGTCAAGAATTGAGCCTGATAGGCATATTTCTGGAGCCTGGGATGGCTCTGCACTGGGTGTCTGAGAAGATCAAGATTTCGCCTTTTCAGTAACAAGATCAGTATCGCACAGAACAGAAAAAAATCAGAAGGGCGGTCGCATCCTCCAGGGTGGACAGGCCTGCTCGCTTTGGGTCCTCTCTCTCCGGTCACTGTCAAGTGACAACTCTGGTGCTTGGGAAGAGATGGGACAGGAACTTGGGTCGTGGCCCTTGACCTCTGACATCTTCCTTTGATCTGTTTGTCCACACTTTTCCCCATTATGACTAAGATGCTAAATGGAGAATGATGGCTTCTCTGTGCTAACAGTGACCTTGGTGAAATCAGAGAGCCTGAGAATGAGCCTGGGGCGCCAGGGGGCAGTTCTGTGTCTTTTCCCTCGGTGTCATCTGCTCCTGACAGCCACCATGAGGTTGCTTTTCCTGAAGGAGGGAAAGACTCATTTCACAAATTCATGTTTCAATAATCAAGGCCATCAACTAGCATTTTCTCCTTCCCTTTGAATGAAAATTGCAACCCAATATGAGCAATAATTTGATAAAATGGTAGTGAGAATTCCAGTAGATAATGCCATCCATGGAGAGTGCCTTGCCCCACTCTGTTATTAAGGTGTTATCTTCATTTCTTGGCCTGATTTGTCTGTTTTGTTTCCTATTCTGTTTGATGCAAAAAGGGAGGGTGGTGTTTAATATGCAGAGATGAAGCTGCAAACTTTGCAGGGACCCTAGGTCAGATGCCCCACCACACACACATCACAGCCACAGTGACATGTCATGAACATCATCCTGCCTTCTCCACACGTGATGCTGTGACTTAAGAAATATATAGTTTGGTGTTCATCCCCATTATTCACCAGAACCCCTAAAGCCTATGCAGTTTCCTAAAAGATAAGAGTGAAAAAGATGTCTGCAGACATTCATAGCAAACCCTGTCTAGCACAGCTGAGTTTATGCACAAGGGGACTTTTGGAAAGCAGGGGACCCTTGTCACCAGGGGAACCAACCCTGAGACCAGAGGGCTGGTACCTGTACTTCTGCCACCCCTACCTCCAGGATGGAAAGGGAGCTGGAGGTTGAACCAATGGCCATGATTTAATCAATCATGCTGATGTGATGAAGCAAGCCTCCATAAAAACCAAAAAGGACGGGGTTCAGAGAGCCTCGGGGGGTGAGCACATGGAGATCTGGGGTGCCCCTTCCCCGCCTCACCCCACACCCCTCTTCCATCTGATTGTTCCCAAGTCACAGCCTTTACAATAAACTGACAAGCCAGTGAGTGCACATTTCTGAATTCTGTGAGCTGCTCTAGCACGTTAATCCAACTTGAACCTGAAGAGGAATTGTTGGAATCTCAGATTTACAGCCAGCCAGTTAGAAGCACTGCTGGAATATTCTGCTGCCCTGGCTCCCAGTCTCCCAGGTTAATGCTATTATCATCTGACACATGGAAATTCCCTCCTCTGTCTCACAGGCTGCACATAGGCTTGTGAAAGGCTCTTCCATGGGCAGAGCCTTATCCTGCGAGGGTCCCCAGGATCTGCTGGGTCCGTTGGTCCTGCCGTGTCTGTCCTCTGCTGGATGATGGAGGAAAACACATGGGTGTGCTTTCCTCCTGACCCCCTCCAGGGTCCCAGGGACAGAGAAGTTGTGGCTGGTGATGGCAGGGGGAAGGCTGGCTTCCCCTCACTGGCAGGGGCTCACCACCCCACCAGCCCACGGGCATGTTGATGGGGATATGTCTTCTCACAAGCCACAGTGATGTCTACATGCTCCAATGGGGGAAAACACGCCCCCTCCCAAGTTAACACAAAGCTTGCGCATTGGGCAGGCAAGCAGCAGCAGGCAGAGGCTCTCAGGTCCTTGTAGATGCAAGCTCCAATGACTGGCCTTGCTGGTGAGCAGGCGAGGTGTCCAGCGTCAGGTGAGCAGAGCTGCACATTCCACATGCCGGAAGCCAGCAGTCACAATTCAGAGTCACTAGGGGGCAAGCTCTCCTGTTTTCTAGTCTGAAGCGTTGCTGTGGTTTGGAGAGTGTGTCCTCTGCTCCTCAGACGTCCAATGTGTCTGCAGCCCTTGGAGGGAGGCTACCTCCAAGTCGATCTCTGCTCTGACGCAGACTGCAGGAAGAGAGGGTGGCTTAGGGTGGGCTGATGCTATGACAAGCTTTCCCACAATTTCAGAAATGTAACTCAATACATGCTTATTTCTTGCTCCTGGAACGGTCACTTGAGGATGGTCACTCAGGGCTCCAGAGCGAGGGGCACAGGATGGTTGGGCCTGGATATGGCAAACACCAATTGGGCCAGAATCCCATTGGCCAAATTGCAGAGGAACCAGGGTACACAGCCCAGCTCTGCCCCAGGAGGAGGGCTATGTGTGGGGAAGCACTGGGCGCTGACCCAGCAGGTTTCCCTGAGATGACAATGGTGCATGTCCTTTCCTCTCTAAGGGTCCCTCTGCTCCAAGGAGAGGGTGGCGGAGGTGAGCGATCGAACCTGACTTACTGCCCTTCTCTGAGCTGGTCTATCTTTACCCTGCTGTCCTGCTGTTTGTCCTCCATACTTAGTATGCTCCGACATCATGCTCATTATTTAAGGACAGGCCTCCTGAAGGCCAGGCCTGCCTGCATCTCTAGTGCTGTGAACAGTAGACACTGCCTGTGTTGAATGAATGTGTGAGTGAGCAATTGGAGCCACGCCAGTGGTGAACACTGTCCTGGGTGCCCATGGTGGTCGAGACACAGGGCATCTGGGGGATCTTGGCACTGTTGTCCTGGCTCCTCCGGGGTCAGACTGCTTCCACCAGAGTCAGGCATCCAAGTTGAGCTGATCCTTTTGGGGAGATGAATCTTCAGCAGATGGAAAATAGAGTCTCCATTATGGTTTCTGTACAGTATTTGTGTTTTCCCAATGGATTCCAAAAGGCTTTCCTGGTGGCTCAGATGGTAAAGAATCCACCTGCAGTGCAGGAGACTCAGGTTCAATCTCTGGATCGGGAAGATCCCCTCTAGAAAGAAATGGCAATCCACTCCAGTATTCTTGCCTAGGAAATCCCATGGACAGAGGAGTCTGGCAGGCTACAGTCCATGGGGTCTCAAAGAGTCAGACACGACTGAGTGACTAACACACACACAATGGATTTCAAGTCATTACATGAGAACTCAGCCCAGAAACTCATGCATACAAATGTACACACACACAGGTGTGCATACACCCGTTCCCACTTCACACGCAGACCCACACTCTCACGTGCTCACTGTCTGCCTCTTCCTGCCCTCTCTCCCTCTCTCCTCCCCCCTTTCCTCCTTAAACTCTTAAGTAGCGCAGACAAGGGTTTGGGGTTCTTTTCTGACACATTTCTGTCTACAGGAAATCGATGAGTTTCCTGTCAGTGTTTTTTTGGGGGGGAGAGGTGCTCCTGAAAGAAGCCCCCAATCACAGTGAGCGTGAATACAGCTTGATGGGAGCGGGAAGCCGGGTGCGGACCATGGAGGTGCAGCTGGGATCAGCTGCAATTCTGTGCTCATTAAGGCATTTCATTCTGATAAAATATGTTAAATGAAAAAGTGGGAGGGAGAGGAGCAGGCAGAATGTTCTTCCCAAAAAACCTCCGTTAATTACAGGCTTTTTCCTTGGAAAGGATATCATGTTTCTTCACAAGCCTTCCTTCTGCTGGGCGGGGAGAAGAGATAATAGGTAGGCAGAGGGGAATCCTGGGCCAGGAGAGGGTTGCTGTGGCTGGCGGGGCTGCCGGGAGCTGTGATGGCCGTGGCGAGGGGTGGAACAACTCAGGGGCTGTGCCCACCCAAATTAAACCACGAGCTAAATTAAGTGGTGAGTGAGGAGATGCAGCCACTTCATGGAGATCCCACTCGGAAGATCCAGGCTGTGCTTCCTCTCAGAAGGAAGGAGGAAGCAGTTCACAGCCATTAAGCCAACCCCCTAGGAAGCTGCACAGAGGCTCTTCATTATCCAGGATCATGGAAAATGCAGGAGGGGGCCCCCTGGCAAAGGGTAACAGGCGACCTTCCTGCTCCTGAATTCCAGCTCTGTCTGGGCTCCGGATGGAACGGTTTGGGGCCACCTATGGGTGCCAGGCACTGTGCAGGCTAGAGAGTCAGAAAAGAGAAAATACACAGCCCTTTTGTGGCCTCAAGAAGCAGCAGGCATCCATTTCCCACTTGTCATCCGGAGTTTGGTCCCTTTACTACCTCAGTTAGGATGCCTTCACATGTAGATTAGAGGAGGGTTTTGAAAAGACACTCACTTTTCTAGCGTGTATGTTAGGTTTGACTTCTGGCAAGATTCAGAATGAGGGTAAAATCAAACTTTTAGAAAGAGGACACATTCTTAGCTGAGTCTAATAAAAATTCAGAACTGGTTAACTTGAGAGGTTGTCCAGGGCAACCGTAGGAGTCGGCTCAAGATGACGAGGAGGCAGGCAATGCTCTTGGGAGACAAGTTCTTTAATTTTGGAAGTTGGCATTTTAATAGACAACGAGTCATCCAAACCCATCCTCAGAGCCCTTGCCTGAGAGCCGGCCTGGAGAGGAAGCTCTGAATAGAAGGCTCCAGAAGGAAGTCCTTACGTAATTGCTCTGTGTGGAAGATGGCCACGTGGAAAAGATGAGCCAGAGACTCACCTAGAGTAGGGAGAGCAAGAACTGGGCTGCAGGTGGCTTGGGAAATGTCATAAAAACCAGCCCCTTGACATCAGATAACCCAAATGAGCTTCAGCCAACTGAAGTCAAAGGTTTTCTCACATGTTCTTGACAGTTCAGTTCCCATTTTGTGCATGTGGACCACACAGCCTCAGGTCCACCCACAAATGTTTACAGACCTTTGTATAAACAGAGGATGACCTGGGATTGGGGAACAAGGGCTCAGGAGCTAGTTGTGGGATGAAAAGTGCCCTGGTCTTGGGTCTGCATCATGAGATGTGTGACAGGGAAATGGAAGATAACCCCAGATCTGCCCAGGATAGACTCTCCATAAATGTTCATCAGATGTATGAATACATGTGTTATCCTATACATGTATGCATTCTGTGTTATCCTACAAAATATTTGCTGGGTGGTCTAGCAATGTAATTGTCACTGAGCCTACCTCAGAACCTGGTACTCTGAAGGCATCCATCCCTTCATGAATGATGGATGTGGTATTATGCACCTTCTTGTGGAAGCCAGGTTAGCTCTCAAAGCACAGTGTGCATGTCTTGTCCCCCTCCCATCATTTCCCTGTTGTCACCAGGAGAAAACCTAACCCCCAAGCACATCCTATGGGACCCCATGATCTGACTGTGCCCAAACTCCCACCATGCTGGGCCACGCGCAGCTTCCATTTCTGATCACATCCTTCGTTTCCTGGAGTCCTGTGTTTTCCCTGTGTTTTAGCCACCCCAACCTGCCTACTTCCTCTGTTCTCTGAGAATGCTCCACATCTCAGGTTTAACACAGGCCCTCCCCCATTGTCTGCGTATGTGGCAGAGTTTTTGACACTGTTTTTTTTTCGGTAATTATCAGTCTGTCTCCCCAGTAAACACAGAGGTCCTTGAGAGATAGTTCACCTGTCAAACACAGCAATGGGGACAGAACAGATGTCATTAAGTTTTACTGAGTGAATGAATGATTCAACTATTGTGCACAGATCTAGTAGTCCGCTTTTCATGATCATTATGGAGATTGTTGGGTTAGATAAACAATACTTGGAAATAATGAAACTGGAAGTTCTGTTTCTGGAGTGCAGGAGTAGTGTATATCAGATGAATACTCCTCAAATAACAGTTGTAAACTTTGGGGAAATGTTTTTGCTAAAAACTATTTGAAGTTGCTTGAGAATGATCAATAGTAGGCAGAAACTGCTGGGGACTCCACCCTTGAAAAGAAAACAGAACTGAGTGTGACCTGTGTTTGTGTGTCTTTAAGAGCACCCCCAATCTGTCCTTGCATCAAAATGTAGCTAGAGCTCACCCAGAAAACCAGTCTTTCTGGCCAGAGGAGTTGGAAGATGGGATTTAGAACTGACAAAGCAGCTGGAATGTGAGGGGATAAATCCTGTAAAATATGTAGCCAGAGGTGGAGACTCCCAGAAATACTCAAATTCTGTCCAGTTCCTCAGCTGCCCCTTGAAATGTACATGCACACAGAAGATTCCAGAGAATCCAGAGAAAAGCAACAGCTAGATGATTGAAAGAATCAAGAAGAGACTCACCAGGCAAGGTAAACAGATTTAAATTTCAGTCCAGCCAAGTCAACACCCTTTAGAAAAAGACAGCAGAGCCAGCTTCTCTACAGTGTATCATCTACAATGATTACAATGACCAGAATACAAACAAAAAGTACTAGACATGCCAATAAAGGAAAACGTGACCGAAAATTAGGCAAAAACTGCTCATAGAATCTAACCCAGATATTGGAATTAGCAACAGGGCCTTTAAAATATCTCTCACAAATATACTTCAAGGACTTAAAGGAAAATATGGTCAGAATGAATGAACACATTGAGAATCACAACAGAAAAATGGAAACTCCAAAACTACAACCAAATGGAAATGGTAAAACTGGAGAGCGTGGTGTCTCTAATGAAAAACTTACTGGATGGGCTTACAAAGTAGATTGTAGAGGGCAGAAGAAAGGTCAGTGCATCAATCAGTAAAAATTATTCAACCTGAAGAATGGCAGGAGAGAGAGGATTGAAATGCACAGAGTTTTGATAGGATAAGATCAAGTGGCCTAATGTGTGTAACTGGAATCCCAAAGAAAGAGGAGAGAGGTGATAAGATAAGAAAAATGCCTGAAATTTCCCCAAATTTGGTAGAGAGACAAACTTACAGATCTGATAAGTTCAGTGAATCTTGAGTAGGATAAAAACAAACAAAGCCATACCTTAATTATTGTCAAACTGCTGACATTCTAAAACTAGAGAGAAAAATTGTTGAAAAAGAGGAAGAATGAAGCACAACAAGGACCACAATGAGAGCAAGGGCTGGATTCTCTGTAGGAGTGATGGAGGTCTCTGGGCAATGATGTTTTCAAATTGCTCAATGAAAATAAACTGTCAACCAAGAATCCTATATCCAGAAAAAACATATCCCTCAAAATTAAAGGTTAAATAAAGGCCTTTCTGATAAACAAACTTAAGGAACTCCTTACCAGCGAGCCCACATTAAGCAGTAAATGATGTCCTTTAGGCTGAAAAGAAATGACACCTGTTGGAAATTGAGATCTACAGGAAGATATGGAGAACACAGGAAAAATAAATGTGTGGGTTGACATAAAAGACTATTTTTCCTCTTACTTAAACAGGCAGCTGACTATTTAAAGCAAACATATAGCAGTATATTGTGGGTTTATAATTTCTATAGTTATAACAAATATGACAACAACAGGACCTGCTAGAAAGACAACTAATGTGGCCCGAGCTCTAGACTCAGCCTTGCTTGTCAGGGTGATTGTCTGACGCACACAGCAGTGTAACTGGAACTTGCCCCTGTGGCTATGCAACTTCTACAGGTGCACAAGACCCACCTCCGAGTGCACAGGACCCTCTGCCAGGTGGATGTTGCCCTCCGAAAGCTCACTGTACCTCCCTTTCAAGGAGTCACCTGGGAGCAGGTTCTGGGCAGAGGTGGCTGCTTTCTAAGAGGCAGAGCCTTCAGATGCTCCAATTCCTAACCTCTGTAGTGGGTCTCTCTGGCCTATTCATCAAAGCCAGAAATGCGTACGGGTGAGTGAAGAGGAAGTAGATTTTCTCAGCCTCTGGGAAGAAACAGAGCAGGGTTGCTCCGGGATTTTGCTCGTGTCTGAATTTTCTTTGCAAGTAGATCTGAAGAGATTGCAGAAGTGTCACCTCTGCCTCCACCACATTTTCCACTGTTTCAAGGGTCGCTGAAATGGAAGGAGCTGGAGCAGAAGGAGCTGGAATTAAAGGAGTTGAAATGATTGAAGAAGAGAATCCACTGGGCATCTGCTTGTCCACACCAGGAGACGCACCTCCACCCTCCACGAGAACGTGTTCAAGTATTGGGAGTAACAGTTTCAGAGAAATAGCAGGACTCCTTTCCTGGTGAGGCGGGGCAGCAAGAGTGCCCAGCACCTGCAATGCGGGGTCCATCGTCTGCCCAGCCCTGGTGGGGAGGGTCAGCACTGTCAGCCCCCAAGTCAGTTCTGAAAGCACAGCCCCCACCAAGCGTGCCTTCGGGGCTCTTTTGAGGCAGCCTCCAGGCCTCCCTGTAATTACTTGAGGGGAGCATGCATTACCCTCACAAAAGCCAGAGGGACCTGAAGAAAGCGTCGTTGAATGCCTCTGCACCGTGGGTTCTGTGATTTAATCAATCGTGCAGAAGACACGTGCAAGTCCCTTTGTGTTTACGGCTCCCTCATCTGAGTAGAGAATGATCCCTTTCTTGAATTGCTTTAATGGCTATATTTATGCAGCTGAAAGTTCCTTAAGAAATGAAAGTAAAATCAAATTTCTGTAAATGCTCAGATAATTTATTGGAGAATATTCAATTAGAATATATTAATATTTTAGGTTTCCACCATTAATTTAATATTCAGAAATGTAATTTAGTCGTCGAATCTCTGGATCACCCTGGGTGGATGGGGTTTAGGACGTGGACTCTGAGCACCTGCTGAGAATGGTCAGCTCCCAGGGCCTTCCTCTCCCCGACCGTTTCCCACAAGCCAGGGTTCTGCCGCAGCCCCCAGGCCTCGTGTCCACAGACCAGATGTCCACAAGTATGGACACGACCTACATGTATGGTTAGGGCTCACTGTGGACACCAAGGAAGAGCACAGGTGGGGCTCATCAGAGCTCAGAAGACTCCAGAACTTGGGGAGCAGTGGCCAGTAATTGAGGGAAGAGGTGGCTATGTGGGTGAAGCCTGCTTCTCCCCACACACACACTCTCCCCCCACCAATCCTTGTGGGCAGGACTAGTTAATTGTTCTTTTACTCCTAAGTCACCTCCAGGACTATGTGGACATTACCAGGGAAACTGACTTCTGACCCTCATTCCTACACTGATGAGTGGGGTCAGGGGGGCTGCTGCAGGGTGGGTGGCCTGCAGATAAGCTTGAGCATGTAGAGACTTGAGGGTACCTCGGGGAAGGGCTGTCAGCCGTCCTTTCCTGGAATGGGTGCCCTTCATTCTGCGGTGTGGCCTCCTTTTTTGTATGAAATGATGACAGGTCACAGTGAAGGTTAAGCCTGGACATGTACACTGAGCATCCCCTCTGCTGTTCCGGGCACAGAGGACACTCAAAGCACGATGAGGAAGAGCCCAGTCACCCAGAGTCTACTGTTCAGGGACAGGGAGAAGCAAACTTCATACATGATTATGTATTGGGAACCAGGAGATGTGGGGTGCGAGGGTGTTCCCATCAAACAAGGCAGCCCAGAGAGCCTTCCCTGGTATGAGCGCGAATACAGGGGCAGATGAACCAGGGTGATACCAAGGGGAAGAGCATTCTAGACAGAGGGAACATCAAGTATAAAAGCTCAGTCTTGAAGGAAGAGCCAGGAGGTCAGAGTGGCTGTATGGGGATGGGCAGAGAGAGGGTGAGGGTGATGAGGCAGGGAGTGCCAGGGCCAGGTCACAAGGGGCTTGCCCATCAGGATGACCCAATACGGTGCTAATGATCCCCGGGGAATAAGGGGCTCCCTTTAGTCACTCTGTCCATCCATGGCCAGGGGGCCCTGGAGCTTCTGACCCTCAGTGTGCACGTGGTGGGAGCAGCAGTTGCAGGGCGACCACCAGAAGGACACATGACCCCGGGGTGGTCACGGACGGGGGTCCCTGCAGGCACTGAGGAGGGAGGACGCACCGTGCAGTCTTTGTTTTCTGAGATGCCTCCAAGCTCAGGAGGGAGCAGATGGCAGAGGACACCACTGCTGATGTCCAGGGGTCGTCCAGGTGTCCCCTGGAGCCTAGGGGGAGAAGCCCACAGGCCCCTGCCATCCTGGG
>NW_011494739.1:7271905-7301960 GCF_000754665.1 Bison bison bison
GGGACGACAACAAGAAACCCCCAGAGTTACCACCGTCCTGCCGGAGACACAGGTTTGTTTCTGATACTTAGTGTCTCCTGTTAATCACTTCCAAACCACAGACACTTTATTTTGAAGACTCTTTTCCTCCAAATTGTACAGAATCAGGTCGGGGGCTCGGCGGGGGTGGGGAGCGGTGCAATCTGTGTCCACAAGGCTCCCAGCTGAGGATCTGACTTCCCCTCCCTGGAACAAGAGCACAGAGATGCCAGCTCACAAGCAAAGCCAGTCAGAACAGAGAGTGTCTGGAGAGGGAGCTCAGGCCGCCTCTAACCTACAGAAGACAGTGGCAGACGGTGCTGCGGTTTCAGCCGCCCCCGTGATGCTGGAGCAGTCAAGCCTACATCTCCAAAGTTATTCTTAAAAATGACACCCCAGAGACAGGCTGTGTTGACGGCTGGACTTGCAGCCAGACTGCTCTGAGCTTTGTTTACTTCTGGCTACAGTCCCGTCCAAGAGCGGCTGGGTCTCAGGCCACCACGGCCCTCAGCACAGGGCCCTCTCCATCTCGACTATCAGGAACAGCCTCAGCACTGGCCCTCACTTAATCAAACCCAAGTCCAAAGAGGCATTTGCACCTACACTTAGGTGTTCAGCCTCCCAGTCTGCTTGGCCATTGAGTTACCAGCTTGATTTGGGCTTTGGGGCTTCTTGAGCTGTAAAGGCTTATTAAGTCAAGAAGCTGATTTCATTTCCCAAAGAAGGAGGCGTTAAGAACAAGAAAAGCCACGGAGCCTCAGTGTCTGTTTGTTAAAAGCAAACCTAAGCAGACAACTGAGCAGCGTCTCATAGAGGCCTGGGCCCTCCTAAGCCCCCCAGGTTGTAGAGGTGCCCCCCGGGACAAGGTGCCAGCAGCCTGACCCACACCTTCGCGCCCCTCCTCTATCCCTGAGCAGTGCATCATGAGGACGAAGTGGGTTACCTCAGTCGTGGCTTCAGGAACGGTCTACGTATGTGAAACACAGTAAGGGAGCGGGCACGGCTGGTGTGTCCCATGTGCTGGCAGAAACCTGCTCTCCATGCTCTGCTGGGTTCTGAGGCCACCTCTGTCCCCCACACATCATCCCCGCAGCCCAGGGAGCTGCATGCAGGTCGGAGCTGGTCAGGGCTCAGAAGCACGTTTTCAACTTACCTGTTGCCTCTAGGAAGCGGAACCAACAGAGAAGAGAGAGAAGAGGCTTGTTCCCCGTGGCCAAACAGGGAGGTCCCAAGCCTGGGCACTTTGTCTCCGGAAATCAGCACCCAAATCAACACTTAGGCTTCCTACTAAAAAGAATAGAATCCTTGGGACTTCCCAGGCGGTGCAGTGGTTAAGAATCTGCCTTGCAATGCAGGTGACATGGGTTCAGTCACTGGTCGGGAACTAAGATCCCACATGCTGGGGAGCAACCAAACCTGCTCACCACAACTAGAAAGTCCATGAGCCACAATGAAAGATCCGCGTAAGGCATCGAAGATCCGCGTGCCATAGCTAAGACCCGACGCAGCCAAACACATAAACAAAAAGAAGAGAGTCCAAAAGTAAACCAGGCTGCAAAGTTACCCTGTAGATTTGGACAGGGCTGGTGGGAAAGCATGTCAGGGTGACTAGTATGTCCGTAACCTATCAGGCCAGTGACTGTCCATCTGTACACCTATTCCTCCATCCCTCTGTACATTTATCTGTCCACCTCTCTCTCCATCCATCCATGTCCCTATCTGTCTGCCCATGCGTCCATCCATTCGTCCATCCATACACTCGTTTGTCTGTCCATCCATCCATCTCTCCCTCGCCCACCTACCCGCTTGTCTACCTAGTGTCTGCCCGTCCATGCTGGCCATCCAGGACTCTCAGCGCCGTGCACACTGTAAGGCAGAATCTGCCGTGACCACAGCAACACACACTCCATCTACTTTTTCAAAACTTAGAAGGCCTGCGAAGTAAAGGATAAACTGAAGAAGTCAAAAACCCCACATGGTTAGTTGGCATCATTAAAATCCTTTCAGCATTTGAAGGCTCCCCCTTGAGGACAAAGGTAATACATTTTTTTATAGTGGTGGGAAATCCTCCCCCAGGTTTGGGGGAGAGCCATCCATTTGGCTTAACTATGAACATGACAAAACTACTGAACTCGATGATGACGCCGATCCCTGAGGAAGACTTTAGGACCGGAGAAAACATCTTGATTGCTTTCTCAGATCATCAACAGCCAAAAAATGTGGCTTATATGAAAGAAGTGTGTTTGTTCCTCCAGCTTCCTCCTTAGAGGGAATTTCAGGTTTTTTAGGGAGAAGTCCAGTTTAGGCTGGAAGCAAATAGTGACCTGGTCAGTCAATTCAAAGACATCTGTCCAGCACTGACTCTGAGGTCAGCACTGAGCCCCATAGTCATGGTCCCATCCCGTCCTGGAGAGCTTACGTGCTGGTGGTGGAGACAGACAAGAGAAGAGAGAGGTTCAGAACGTGGAAGGAACCATGATAAAATCGAACACAGGGATGAGATGGGCAGGGACGGGCCAGTTGGCTACAGAACTGGTGCATCAGATGGGGTGTGTCACCCAAGGCCCTTGAGCTCCTACAGGGCTAGAAGCCAGCTGTGCGAGGATCAGGCAGAGAGAACAGCAAGTGCAAAGGCCCTGGAGCCGGAATGAGCTTGGTACACAGAGGGATGGAGGTCTGTGCAGTAAGAATGTGGCCAGCACGGGGAGGAGGTAGGAAGGCTGACCAGGGAGGAGAGCAGGAACTAGGTCCCTCAGGGCCTCCGGCCCAGTGGCAGGTCTAGGTGATGCCTCCCCGCCAACGCCCCCCTGCAGGAACGCTGTCTGATTTGTCCTCTGTGATATGCCTTCAGCTGCAGGCTGCATGTGAGAGATGGAACATTAAGGATGGGAGCTGCTCCTGAGCTCCAGGATGGGGGAATTCAGCCCAAGGGATGGTGACATGGGCCTGGCAGGACAGGAGGGGAGACAGAGGAAGAGTGGGACCGTGCAGCCTCCTGACTGGCTGGTGTGAATGGTGACTGCCCATGGGATGCCCCTAACCCTGCCCCAAGGTGGGGGGACACACTGCCACAGGGCACCCTCCCTCCTGGCTGCACGGGAAGTGGGGCCCCAGCCCAGGGCCAAGGGGGGCGTGCTTTGCTCTGCAGCCTGGTATCTGGGGGCCAGAAGGCCAGTCAGTGAGGAAGCCACATGTGTCCCTCCCCTCCATCTAGCATTGAAGGGACACTAATGTCACCACCAATTAGAAAGAGTTCACACCATCCTTTCTTCTTGTGAACCATGGCAAAGCCCAGGGCAAGAAATGACCACGAAAGAGCCTAAAGCATCATGACAGAGAGGTAAACGTTTGCCTGACAGCGGAATGTGTCTGTCCACAGCCCAGGTTTGGTTTGGTTTCAGCTGCACTGGGTCTTAGTCGCATCATGAGGGGTCTTCAGTCTTCACTGAGGCACATGGGATCTTTCTAGTTGCAGCGTTCAAACTCTTAGATGCAGTGTGTGGGATCTAATTCCCCAACCAGGGATTGAACCAGGGCTCCATGCATTGGAGAACAGTCTTAGCCACTGGACCACCAAGGAAGTCCCAGCCGAGGTTTTTAAATTAAGCAAGTTCTGGCTCGTGTGAAGCTCTGACTGTGTTTAGAAATAGTAATACGCATATGGGCTTAAAACGATGCTGGTGCCAGGCCTCTCAGAGCCTGGGGTTCAGATCAAGAAGGTGCAGGTGGAATCCAGGCCAAGCCTCTGTGGTTGGGGCGGAGGGGGTTGCTGTGGACCAGGACACACACCTCCCATGGGGCCAGCTGTGGGCCCCAAAGACTCTCACACTGGGAGGATGTTTGCTGAAGAAAACCAGGCTGTTTCCAACCTTTTGCTTGGCTCCCAGGTTGGGGAAACCGATAAAAACTAGCCCTATTGGCCCGTCTCGTTCGGAGCCAGAGGTTGCGGGGTGGCAGATCCTTCCTTGAAATCAGGTCCTCGGAGATTGCGCTGAGCTCTAGCCCCTCTTAATGCAAATTTTAAAAGCTTTTAATGTAACGTTAAGTACATACCAGCTACTTGTCAGAGCTGTAGTTATTGAGGGTTAATTTTCTAGCAGCTACATTCCTGATCAAATGTTACTTATAATTAGCCCCTATAAATGTTTCTAAATACTCAGATAATATTTGAATAGTTTAAATAAACTAAATAGCTGTTTTTTTGCTTCCATCGGGAAATCACATTTAAATTGGGAACTTTACTGGGGCAGGTCCATGTATCTGGCTGCTGTAAGTGTAGAGTTGGTTGACACCCAGCTGTTACACTCCAGGGAAAAAAACAGTTTAATATGTTTCAGAGTGTAAGAGGATTATTTTTAAATAGCCCCATGAATATCAGGAGAATTCGAGCAAGCCATAAACAGCCCTGAGTCTAAATTCTCTTAAGGCTGGCGGGGACTTTGCAGGCTGACTCTCCTTCCTCAAAGTCAGCTTTCACATTTGGTACTTGTGCCCGGCAGCTTCAGCGTGGGTCCCCAGTTTGTTCTGTGTTGACCCTCATGGTTTCAGCGGGCAGAGGCTGGCACACCCCACAAGATACCTGTGGGCCCCTCCCAAGACAAGGATGCTCGGTTTGGGGGTCCTGCTGGGGACCAACGGCGGGGTTTCTGCGAATGTGTCTGCTGAGCTCAGCAAGGTGCTCCCAACACTGTCTCCTCTCCCTGCAGCCCCTCACTCCATCCAGGAACATCCTGGAGTGGAAGGAGGCCCATCGCAGTAGCAGCAGATGCCCCCAGGCTGCCCTGCTCCCACCCTTCTGCCAGCCCTGGGGGGCAAGGTGTGCTGTGTCTCGTACCCCCCTACAAGCCCAAAACATCCTACTGTACATGCTTAGGTACCCCAGCGGGACGCTGCACAACTCATGGCCAGGAGCAGGGACAGAACACGACAGACCAAAGAGGCCTTTCTGAGGCTTCTTGAGCTGCTGGCAGCAGAGGTGGGTGTGGGAGGAGTGTGTTCATTCACAGGCCTGAGGGGGAGGGGCAGCAGTAGCTCTGGGACATTTATCTACCACCTAGGAGGGGTGCCTGGAGAGACCCCTCTATGGGCATCCTGTGCTCAGAGGCCAGTGAACCCTGACTCAGGTCAGGGATTTCCCAGGTAACACAGCTTCACCCATGTGGCCTCTTTCTGAGCACCTAGTCTGTAGCTGGACCTCACAGGAATTCTCCTTTGGGGACAGCCGGACGGAGGGCAATTGGGGGTCAGCCTTGGCATCTGGGCCACCTCTGGCCCTTCCTAGTCGAGTCGTGGGGCCGGGAGTGTGTCCTCAACATCCCTTGTGAAGCAGAACCCTCCAAAGCTCAGGACAATCCGTGTGAATTCTTGATGCTGCTCCGGCACCTCTGAATGCAAGGAGTGCGGGGCCCCTCTTCCTGCTGGTCCACAAGCTCTGGGAGAATCCTGGCTGTTTCCAGCCTCTGGAGGCACCTGTGTTCCTCAGCCAGCAGCCCCTCCTGCATCTCCAAGGCCAGCATCACAGCACCCACTCCTGGCTGCTCTTTAGTCAAATCCCCTCTCCCTCTGCCATGTAAGGACCTTAGGGCCTCCTGGCTGATCCAAGATCATCTCCCAGCCCAACAGCCTGAATGCAATCATGCCTGCAGACTCTTATTTGTCCTGCGAGGTGACACCCATGGACTCCAGGGATCCAGACCCGGACATCTTTGAATAGGACATATGGCCCTGTTCAGCCGGTCAATTCCAAGGCAGGACATGGGGACCCCTGTAGGTGGGAGGAGAGGAGGTGCTGTCTGGTCTCTGCCCCCTTTCCCGTCATGCTGTGTTACCTGCTCCCCCAGAAACAAGGATGTTCACAACAGCTCACCTTTTCTAGCTTCCCTAGGGGCCTAATGCAGGCAACACCACCCCTGCTCAGTTCAACCCCTAAGCCCTGGAGGAGAAGTGGACTTTGACCCACATCTGTTCCCACCAGAGGCATCAGGCTCAGAGAGGCCAAGGTTCTCACTGGAGGTCACAGCTCAAAGCACAGAGCTAGGCTGGGAACCCACAAAGTCTGGCAAAGTGTACTGGGAGCCCAGAGCGTCCAGGTCCGGGGGTGGCCATCATCCCCATTTTTACCATCTCTGGATTAGCAGTAAAGGCATGATTTCTGCAGATTACCTCTTTGAAGGAAAACTTACTCAGAGAAAGAAAAACAAGCTTCTCTGTTGGAGGGAAGGAAAAATAGGAATCTTTGGCTTGTGTTTTTCACTTGCTGCTTCATACTATTCAGCCATACCAGCTCCAGGATGGCTGCAAACAAGACAGTGACTGAAGAAAAGCAAAGCGAGATCCGTGGAGACCCCTTGCACGCCCCGGGGCGGCGAGGGGCTGAGGACCTACTGAGCAGAGAGGCTGCCGCAGGTGTGGATGTGGGTGGGCAGGTGACCAGGGCTGCCCTCCATTGACTCCCAAGCCTCATCACTGGGGGCCGCTGGTCAGGGGAGGGCACCCTATGTGCTGCAGGCTGGGTCCTGTACTCCTCACCCCACCTACCTTTGCACAATGCTCACAGACTGGGTCTGGCTCGAGTATTTCTGCCTTGTCATCCATTTGGAGTGAGTCTAGCATCCTTGGGCGTGGGCAGATGGGGAGGTAGTCGCGTCTGCGATGTCGCTGCTGGAATCTGACAAGTTGTGGACCGCAAGGAGCCTCGTCTTTCACCCCCACCCCCACGCTTCACACAACAACCCGCTAATTAACCACCTATCCATGAGCCGTCCAGTCTCTTCAGTGAGATGTCTGATGGCATCTACCTCACCCGTGTGCCCGTGAAGTGCTGCGGGGTCCCCTCTGGGTGGCCCCAGCAGATTCTGACCTCCCAGTGCTTACGGACCAGCAAGGAACTCGCAGGTACTTGGCATGCCGGTGGCAATCCGTCCAGCCAGCAATTACCAATGCCACCGAGAGAGACGTGCAGGCAAAGAGTCTGTCCAAACCAATTTCCCTGGGCTGGTTATTTCAAAGTCTGAAAATCCCTAATTCCGGGAGGCAGGCGGTATTTAAATTTAAGCTCGACTCCCGAATGAGATCTTTGCGTTCGCCTGTTCAACTTTATTTGGAACTGTGAAACGGTAACTTGATTACACTTTAAGGAAGCTTTGGCTGGGAGATTGCAGCCAAAGTCTCTGCTCCTCTGAGTTTATCCCCCTGCTGATGGAATCCACCCAAATGCGGGGCTCCGTGCCACTGCTGTGAGGAAGCATGGACGAGGCTCAACCCAGGCATTCTCCAGGTGGGGCATCCTGGGGCGACAGTTTCAGGGTGTTGTCTGTGGTCCTAGGAGGGGGACACACTAGCTCCCTGCTTGGCCACACAGGAAGGGCCATCTGTAGAAAACTTAGTCTCCCCAGTCTCCCAAGCCGCTGGATTATAAAACTGTCTAGATAAAAATTCATTATAAGAAGAGCTTAGACCTGGCCACCTCTCACCTGGGGGCAAGTTCAGCTTCTGGTGTATTGGGGTCAAGCTGGGGGGCCCAGAGTGGGGACCCAGCAGGTGAGCAGGGGCAGCAGACTCAGAAACTCACGGGGGAAGAAGGGTCTCAAGTCGAGGGGCCAGTGTGGAAGCCACCATCACCTGAATAGGAAATGATGGGGGCCGAGGTCTGGAGTAGAAGAGTCAGGATTCTGCCTGCAACTGGCAGAAGTCCACTCAAACTCAGGGTTTATGGCTCATGTAGATGAAACATGACAAGCTGTGTCAGCTTCAGGAATGGTAGGATCTAGGCGCTCAGGCGAAGTCTGTCATCAGGTGGCTTTCTTCTCGTCTTGTGGATCTGCCATCCTTGACATTAGCCCATCTCAGCAGCGCCCCTCAACCCCAGGCATGAGCAGCACAGAGCACGTATCCCCACATCCCCAGTTCCATGGAAGGAGAGAGTCTCTCTCCACCCAGTGGTTCCAGCAAATTCTCAGGAGCAGTACATGAATCTGATTAGCTCCTATACCCACCCAGCAATGAGGTAAGAAGACCCAAGAAAGCCCCTAGGCAGAGGGACCAGCGGCTCCAAACAAGCCACCCAAGAGCACGTGTGCTCCGTGGGGGGCAGTGTGGGCAGGAATGAGGCCGAGGGGCATGGGGCTGGATCCTGGGGACCCCACAGGGTCAGGCCATTTTAAGGAGCCACAGCTGAATTCTAGGAGTGGCAGGGAGACCAGTGGGCAGCATGGGCCTAACTGCGCTCGCTTCTCAGGGAAGCCCCAGTGACAGCCCCATAGACTCTGCTCGCACTGATCTCGGGACAGCTGGAGCCCTGGGGGTGTCCGGAAGCTGCCCAGGTGACCCTGGTGCACGGCCAGGGTCTGGTATCCCCAGGCCGTCCCCGTGCCTGCAGACTGAGCCATGTCCCCATTGTAATAAGACAAGGGTGCCAGGCAGGCTCCCTGCCCCCCAACCTCCCATCATCCTGGCAGAGATCCACCCCTCTCAAAGGAGAGGGAGTTGCATGGGAACCACAGGGCTCTGATGGGACTCTGAGCCTTTGGTTTCTTATCCACAGTGAAGAAGAAAGGCTGAAAATCCTTGGCAGTGTTTTTGTGGGAAGCCGACGTTCAGTAAATGAAGGAGCAGAATGCCACTCACCTTCTCCCACCCCCACCCCCACCACCCCTGTACTCAGCCCAGGCCCCAGAGGGTGGGGAGGGCAGGGGGCTCCATGTCCAGTTCAGCCACCCAGGGCCAGCAAGGTGCAGGGCCCTCTCCAGAGGGCCTGTTTGTTTCTTCATAGGTGCCAGGAAGAGGGGTGTCCTCATTCCTTCCCCAGGGCTGAGGCGTGCACCTGAGGTCTCATGCCCAGAACAGAGACCAGGCTCCACTTACACCCATGGTTTAGAACAGCACAAGGTCAGTCTACACCCTGAAGGTGGGTGCCAGAACCCACCCACATGGGTCTATACCCCGATAATTCAGAAGGCGCTCTGCTGCCATGAAAAACTATAATGTGGGGTTGGGGGCAATCCACATCCATTTGAGGGTCTGAGGGTAGTTCCAGACCCTTTCCCCAGAGAGATGCTCACACACACACACACGTGCATATATACACATGTGTGCACACATGTGTTCATACACCTGTGTAATGTGTGTACGTGCCATGCATACATATATGCACATGTATGTGTGTCCACCTGCACATGTATGTGTGTCCACCTGCACACATATGTGTGCGCCTACATGTGTGTGCATATATGCATGCGCAGGTACACCCACATGCACACATGTACGCACACAGATGCCCGCACACGGGCCCCAGCAGAGCTGAGGGACACTCCTGTTAGAAGTTCACCACCATAGCAGAGTCTAGGCACAGACCAGGCTAGACGTGGGGCCGTTGGAGGAAGACCGCACAGCCTTTCACTCTGACAGCTGTTTAATTTCCGGAGGAGAGTAGAGACAGTGAAGGCAGGCCCCTCCATCCCCACCGCAGCCGCATCCATCTCAGCCTCATGCATGTGTAGCACCTCTCCACGTCAGCACTCCGTGAGGCCAAGTGGGATGATGGAGGGGCCATCTGCCACCCCTCCACCCCTGGGAGCAATGCAGGGCCAAGCTGGCCCCAAGGACACGGTTGAGGGCCGCCTTCCGCCAGGTGACACGGATGCCTGGCACAGATTGCATCTGGGCTTCTTGAAACCAGAACCACACTTTTGAGAGAGGCAGAGCTTATTTTAACTGCCAAGAAGCCCTCTAATAATGGGTTGCTAAGAAACCACCACAGTAGACGATTTTGAAAACGAAGGAGACGTTTGTTCTGATCTATGAGTTTCCGAGACCATGGAAACACCCCCACCACACACATGCCCGCCCCGGCTGACGCACTGCTATGGGGGGCGTGGAGGATCCTCTGGGAGGGTTCAGGAGCTGCCTGGTGGGGAGAAGCTGCCACGGGAAGAAAGTGGGTGATATTGGAAGAAGCAATGGGTATTGTCAAGCCCACGGTCGCTGTATTCCAAACCACAGGGTGGGCCAGGCTGGCTCTGCCTGGCTGGTGTCTTTGTGGAGGTTGGGGGCCTTAGAATGGCCAGGATGTTGAGAGGACTATCTGTTCTATGGCCTCTCTCTGAGCACCTGATAACAGGGATTCAGGATACCTACCGTGTCTAAGTTTGGGGCTATTCAGGCTAAATCGATCGGGTCCAGAAACCTCCTTCTCATCGACCCCCTCTGCTGGCCTGCAGGGAGCCTGGGATCCTGGCCCCGCCTCGAGGTCTGGCAACTCCCACCATCCAGGAGGGAGGGCAGCCTCGGGCAAGTCTTGTGCGCCGTGATAAACTGTGTGGAGCAGCCACACGGTAATTGTGCTCAGGAAATAAGCAGAAGCAAGAGGACAAGACAAGCTGAGAAATTACTGACAACTCTTCAGGCGCAAATGACATGGTGGAACAAGCAGGGAAAATGTCTTGTATCAAGAGGGCGACCAGGTACCTTGGGATTTTGCCCATAGCACTTTATCAACCCCCAGGGTATCTGGGGTTGCTCAGCAAAGACAGAACACTCACAGCCAATGACGTCATTGCTGTTACCTTAAATAATATCGGCCAAGCAGTGGGCTGGCAGGCATGGCTGGGATGTAGGCACCAGGAGCTCCAAAACCATGCTGGGTGGACTGGGCTGGGCTGGGCTGGGCTGGGTTGGGCAAGACACAAGGCTGAAAAAGGCCGGTCTGCCAGCATGCCCCAATCCAGACAAAATTATGCCTGAGACTGACAAAGGCAGTGAGACGTACTCCGGCCATGTTCAAGGCGCCTGGAAGTCATCTGTGGCTGCACGGACCTGGGCCACAGTGACTCGGAAACCTTGCCCCGACAGACGAGGGGACAGGTACCACTATGGGTGGGGACAGGGCTTCGAGAACTCTCTTCTCACAAAGCTCTGGGTCACCCAAGAGTCTGCACTTCCAGAACAGTGACTCTGATCTCAAACCTAACGGGTACATCTGTTTTCTTGGCCTCGTTTCAAATGCAGCAACGGCAGCTGCAAAAAACACAGTTAAATCTCCGTGCAAAGACACATTTATAACCACCGTGCCCTGCAGTCAGAAAAAAGGCTCCATTTAGACCTCATTTCAAGACCGTGGGCACATTAAGGCCCGGCTCTAGATCTTGATGATGTGTGGGGCTTCCTCCACCCTGCTTTGCCCCTCCTAGGGCGAACTCGTCTCGGAACATTAAGGGGTACTTGCAGGATCCTTCCTACCATGATTAGCAACAGAAGAGCAGTCGACTCTACACCTCAGAGCAGCTTCTCAGCTTTGCCTCCTCCCTCCCAGTGTTTGCAACCTCCCGTTTGCCTTTCAGATGGGGACGGGGTGGGGTCAGGACTGTCGTGGGGTCTGGGTCAAGCCCCTGGGGTGAGCATTTCATGACCCCACCTCCATACTTTCTACCTTCGGTTGGAATCTGCATATGCTATGGTTTCCCTGATGGTGCTGTTTTAGTCAGCTCACTTTTCCTATGAATTAAGTTTATTGTTTAATTAACTTGTACTGGAGTATAGTTGCTTTACCATGTTGTTTTAGTTTCTGCTGTACAACGTAAAACGGCTATATGTATACACATATCCCCTGCCTTCTGGATGTTCCTCCCATTTAGGTCACCGCAGGGCACTGAGGAGCGCTCTCTGTGCTATGCAGTAGGTTCTCATTCGTTCTTTGTTTTATTTTGTTGATGTTGTTGTTTAGTCACTAAGTTGTGTCTGACTCTTTGAGATCCCGTGGACCGTACTCTCCAGGCTCCTCTGTCCATGGGATTTTCCAGGCAAGAATACTGGAGTGGGTTGCCATTTCCTTTTCCAGGGTATTTTTCCCAACCCATGGATCGAACTCACATCTCCTGCATTGCAGGTGGATTCTTTACCACTCAGCCACCAGGCAAGCCTGTATATATGTCAACCCTAACCTCCCAATTCATCCCATCACCACCCCCCTCAAAATAAGCTTAAAGGCCACTTTACGCAATCGTTGTTTAATGAAAAGCCCCCAGAACTAGGCCTGAGGAAAACGGACCCGCCCTAAAAAACGGCAGCAAAATGATGTGATTGTTTAAAAGCTATGTTTGTCCATCTGCCCCTGAAAACCAACTGCAGCCCCAGCAGGAAGTCACGTGCTACTGCCTGGGAGATGGCAAGGTCATTGATGCAGCCGTGTGGAGCGTGCTCTGTGGGCTTGAGACCTTTAACTCGGAATTAATGCAGATGACCAATTCCACCAGTTGAGGCTTCTCCTTTCTCCGTGGCTGTTCGGAAGTGTTTCTAAGACTGGTGCGCTGTCACAACCAACCCGTCTTTCCAGGGTTGGCCGGCCGAATGAACAACGGGTGTGACATGTCAGCACAATTCAGAAATCAAATTAATCTAGGATCTTCAGTGTTGTGGCAAATTGTAAATGACACCCAGGAAGACACGCTTGCCTGTCATCTCCGCCGTTTACATAACTAAAGCCGATCCCCAGCTCGGAGGCACCTGGCAACGAGGGATCTCTCGTTAGCCATCAAGATCCTGAGAGCCAGTGATGACTGTAATCATAGCTGCGTGTCCGTGACACCAGGACTAATTAGCTTTTGCAAGGAAGAGGGGAGGCAAAGCTGGCATGTGTGGAGGTGCAAGCTTATCCAGTTGGAGGTGATGGATAAGGAGACCAGAGCAGGAACTTGGGTTTTAACGCATGAGGACTTGTGAAGGAAAGCAGGCCTTCTCTGGCCGGAGCTGTTTCTCGTGGCTTGGTTCTTCAGGAACAAAGGCAGAATGCTGAGTGCAAACATTACAACCTACATACAAGACAGACGGGCGACTGAGGGGCAAGGGCAGAGAGGCCAGAGAGGGGTGATGGGAAGCCCTCAGCTGAACCCAGAGGCCACAGGGAGGCATATGGACATTCCCAGGGGCGGTGGGAGTTTTACAGGGAGGGGTGACCTGAGTTTTATTTGAAAAGATCACTGTGTCTCTTGCTGCAGTAGTCCTCACCACCCCAGCAACTATTGCTCGAGCCTGGGGGCTTGGTGGGGGTTGGGCTGAGCGGAAGGCCTCCATCCTCCAGCAGGAGCCAGGCTGGCTCTCCAGACAGAAGCAGAGAAGCAGAAGGCAGCCGAGACCAGTCACTGACGGCCCACTGGCTAAGCGAGGTGCTGGTTGACCCCAGCGAAGAAGGTAGGGTGGTGGGTGTGGGGAGGACACGGGGAGAAGCTTTAGGCTGGGTTGAAATCCGCCCATCATCATGGAGCAAGGTTTTGCTGTAGGTGTTATTATTACTGTCATCCTTCTGCCCCCTGTGTGTGCTTAGTGGTTTTGCTTGTGGGCAGGTTCCCAGAACTCTTGCCAGTAAAAATCAGCTCCAGTCAAGCACGGGGACAGAAGCGGGAGTGATTGGTGTTTAGTGGGCTCAGAGTTTCAGTTTTGCAAGTTGGGAAAATTCTGGGGGTCTGTGGCCCAACAGTGCAAATCTGCTTAACAGCAAATGTAGAAATGGTTAGGAGGGTAGATTTAACATAGTGTATCTTTTTACCATAATAAGAGAGTATTGCTAAGCAAAGCAATAAAATAAAGTGAAATCTAAAAACACTTTATTAAAAAAAAAAAAAGAAGAATTTGTCTTTTAAATAGAAATGCTGAGCCAGACTCAGAGCTCTCTCTAACTTGGTGAGTTTTTCTAGAGTATATTTCACCGTGACTCTGACCTGTAGTGATGCTATAGCATTATATTCCTGTGCTGTGCTGTGTCCTCAGTTGCTTAGTCATATCTGACGCTTTGTGACCCCATAGACTGCAGCCTGCCAGGTGCCTTGGTCCATGGAATCTTCCAGGCAAGAATACTGAAGTGGGTAGCCATTCCCTTCTCCAAGGGTTCTTCCCAACCCAAGGATCCAACCTACACTTCCTGCGTGCTCTGCATTAGCAGGTGGATTCTTTACCACTGAGCCACCTGGGAAACCCCGTTATATTCCTATTTTCATTCAAGCCCGATTTTTTAAATGAAAGTAAGTGACACCCCACAATCCCACAGTCAAGATCATAATCAAATAGAAATTGAATGCAGCCTGCCCCGGGCATGTGCGCCCCTGGATTCTCAGACCCACGTGACACCCGGGATCCCTCCTCTGTTCACTCAATGTGGAGAGTTATCAGGAATCGGAAAATTGGAGCCACTCCCACTGGAGATCCAAGTCTGCCTGTGTTCCCCCAGGTCCCTGCCCAGCCCCTACCCTCTTCCCCTCTACCTCCACCAAGCCCCCTGCCATGCCCCCTGCCAATTCAAGAGCAACCCCAAATGTCATAAACCCATCAGCTCTCTGCAGAACCAATCAGAGGCCACTGTCCCTGAGAACTTCTGTACCCCAGGCCCTTGGTCAGCCTGTAAGTCTCAGAGCTTCTCAGCAAAGCTACTGCCCCCTACACCTTCGCTGCCCCCCACCCTCCACTGCTCCCTGGGGTGGGACCGGCAGGAGCATGTGGCCTCTGGACTTTCTAGGCCTGGCTCGCTGGGGGCTGGAGACCCTGACATTACCCTGCTCTGCAAATTATGCCACTCTTGTAACGGGATTTGTAACCTGAGCTGGAAGGGAGTCAATCAAACGAGCTCACGCACCTCGTCCCTGCAAAAGTGCTGGTGACGCGCTGACAGCTGCTTCCTCAGCAGCCGGCTCCTGCCTGTCAGGCACACTGCTCCGGAGGAACCTAGCAGAAATCACGTTTCTAAAAGCCACAAACATCCCCAAACTCTTAGGGAGAAAAACATGCACTCCATGCTGAGGATGTGATCCAGGTAGAAGTGAGAAGTTGCTGGAAGAAAGATCCGCAGGATTCAGGCTTAAGAAACAAGGTTTTCCTGAGACGCAGGATTGGCATGCCAGCATCTCAGTTAGGCCTTAATCAAGGCCGTGCATTAAACGCATCTGCTGGGCTCACACAGAATCACCCAGAAGGGAAAGCAGTGACCATCAATGGCCTGTAATAAAGATCAAACTTTTAACGATCTGAAGCAAGGAGAAAAAAATAAATTGCTTTCATGCCTTTGCCGTGAGAAAAGGATGCTCACCATACTGTCATGAGCAAAGCAGATTATATCAACCAGTTGAAAATGAAAAAGCAAAATGGGAAATGGTTGTTGCCTGAGCCAAGAGGTCTTGGGATTCCTAGAGCCCTGGCCTCGCCACCATCCTGGCGATAAGCCCAGCGGGGGCCCCTCCCCGGCAATCTGCAGCCCAGCCAGCTGACTTTCAGCTTGCACTCTGCATCAAAGCCCAGGTGGTTCTGCCATCCACCACCTGTGTGTCTTCAGCAGTATCCCCCGCCGGGGGCCTCCAGAAGCGGCTTCCTTCCTGCTCGGTTCATCTGCTTTCAAGGGTTGCTGCCTGCACTTAGCTGAGGTTTCCTGCAAGCAGAGCTGAGGCTGGGGTTTAGGTGCATGTGTGGAGGTTGAGTGGAGAAGGCAATGGCACCCCACTCCAGTACTCTTGCCTGGAAAATCCCACAGGCAGAGGAGCCTGGTGGACTGCAGTCCATGGGGTCACGAAGAGCCAGACACGACTGAGTGACTTGACTTTCACTTTTCACTTTCATGCATTGGAGAAGGAAATGGCAACCCACTCCAGTGTTCTTGCCTGGAGAATCCCAAGGACGGGGGAGCTTGGTTGGCTGCCATCTATGGGGTCGCACAGAGTTGGACACGACTGAAGCGACTTAGCAGCAGCAGCAGCATGGAGGCTGAGGGGGTAGCGTTATCAGAAGAGGCAGGGAAGTGGGGTGGGCAGGGAAGAAGCCAAGCAGAGAGTTGGATCCAACTGGAACCCAGCCTCAGACTGGTCCTGGGAGCCAAGGAGGAGAGTGGCCCCCAGCCCCACCCACCCTTGTGCCCACAGCCTTCATGGCCATGGCTGCCTGGGCAGGGAGCAGTAACTTCCCATGGGAGGGGGTTCACTTGGCCAAAGGCAGCTCTTCAGCCCCCCTGCCCAGCAGCTGGAGGAGAGGCTGCTGCCCAGGGAGGTGGGTCTGGGCAGAGCCCTGGCCACGTGCACATCTGCTTCTCTTTGGTGTGCTTTCAAACGTCCCAAGAGGATTTCTCCTATTCCACATGGCCTAGACCTTAAGTCAAACCATCCCAAACATAGCATTGAAACTGGGTAGGAATGTTCCCCACCCTTGATGTATAATTCACTCACCAACCAACAGACGTGCGTGTGAATCTCTGTCGTATCTGAGTCTTTGCGACCCCACAAACTGTAGCTCGCCAGGCTCTTCTGTCCACGGCATTTTCCAGGCAAGAATACTAGAGTGGGTTGCCATTCCCTTCTCCAGGGAATCTTCCCCACCCAGGGATCAAACTCAGGTCTCCTGCACTGCAGACAGATTCTTTACCATCTGAAACAGGGAAGCAACCAACAGATAGTCTTTGTATTTCTGTAGAAGGTGGTCTGTTACCAGGCCAAGCCCCCTGGGGGGATCCCAGGAGTTAGGACGTGGACATGTGAAATTCTCAGGGTTTGCGTCATGTGCAGAAGGCACGCAGCCTCCTCCGCCTCCCCACCCACTGCACCCCAGATGTGTCAGAGAAGTGCTTGGTTTCAGAGCAGCTGCTCTGCTCCCCAGGCTCAGAGAGGAGCCTCTTCAGGCAGGTCAACTGCACTTGCAGAAACAGACCGAGAAAAACCACAGCCTCCTGCTAACAAACAGACCTGACGTGCTGGCCAGCAGGTCAGCCCTGCGGCCCAAGGCTTGAGTCAGGATCCCACTGCAGCTGCTGATGCCCGGGTTCCAGGGGCTGCAAGCACTACATAGACTAGAGCCGACCCAGATTCACAGTATGCCTCCCTTCTCCAACAGAAAGAGCTTAAATTATTGCTGCCGCAGATTTCAAACAGAATTTCTAAGCATCCTCGGCAAACCCGTTCAGTTTTGAGAATTAACAGAGTAAACAAGATTGCAAGGGGGATGTTTAAAATGTGCTTCCCGCTCCCTCCAGCACTTGGGAGGCCCCCACCCTCGTTCTGGCCAATCCGCTAATGAGCCAGAGTTCTTATCCATCCTCCCAAGCCTCGCACCCTTGGGAACCCACTCAGCTTCTGGATCCAGCATCAGGTTTGCCTGGTGACGACTGCGCCCTCTTGCTGGGACACTCGGGGGCCAAGTTAATCACTCAGTCGTGTCCAACTCTTTGCAACCCCATAGACTGTAGCCCACCAAGCTCTTCTGTCCATAGGATTCTCCAGGCAAGAAAACTGGAGTGGTTTGTCTTGCCCTTCTCCAGGGGATCTTCCTGACCTAGGGCTCAAACCCAGGTTCTCCCACATTGCAGGTGGATTCTTTACCGTCTGAGCCACCAGCGAAGCCTCTCAGGGGCCAAGTGCTGCACTTCTCACCTGGTTCCCGTCTCCCAAGGGCGGATGGAGCGAATGTGTCCACGAGGACTCGTGATCCTTCTCTTTTCACAGATGAGGAAACCGAGGGTCAGAGAGGCTTAGTCACCTGCCCAGGGTCCCACAGCGGAAGGCAGCAGCTGCAGCTCCAGGCCCACCTGCCTCCAAGCACCCCCACCCCAGTACCTGGGCCAGAAGAGCTGCCCACAAGGGCAGGGAAAGCACCCAGCCTCTTCCAGCTCCAGCCAGCCTGTGTTTCATTTCCTCCACCCCGTGTGTGACTCCCGTCCCTCCCTGGCTACCTGGGGCCCCCAGAATCTGGTCCACTGTCCTCTCCAAAATGGTGGGAGACAGTCACCACTGACACTCCACCACAGCCCATACCACTCATGGCTAGTGGCCCAGAAGAACGCCCCCAGGGGAGGGCCCAGCCTCTGGAGCTCGAGCTCTGGGTTCACATCAGGTCCCCCTGCAGCATGTGACTGGGGGCCACCGGCCTGCCCCTCTGGGTCCACTTGTGCATCTGAAACGTGCCCCCCCCTGCCGTAGGCAAGGACTGACCCCCCACCCAGAACATCCCAGGAGTTATCTGCTTTCATCCACACTGTCACCTCAGTTCAGGGACAAGCAAAGTGAGGCACAGAGACTGTAGTAAGTCACCTGAGGTCACACAGCTGGGACGTGGGGGCAGGACTGGAACCCAGGCTGGAGAAGCAATCCTTCGGACCTTCCCCAGGGGTTCAAGAGAGGCAGCTGGGAGCCACATCATTGCTGACGTTTGGTTTGGTTTCTGCCGCCTCCAGCCTGTGAACTGGTGCACGCTGCCCTCTCATCTGTGAGCTGGCACCTCCCAAAACAACTGGCAGAAAACTCCCTGATGCGAGAGACCCAAGGCGGAGCCCCCATTCCGAGGGAATGTTTGCAGCGATTAAACCCTGCTTTACGTGATAGGAAAATGAGCTCTCCCCACCCCACTGCCACACCCTTAAATACATCTCTAGGATGTTGGTGTGTCTGTAAGTGGTCCCTCATTAATTCTTGCTCCCACTCACTCCAGTGCTTGAGCATCTTCCTTGGCAGGTGATGAGCAGTTTATCGCCAGCATCTCAAGTCCTCCGGGCCAGGCAGCCCCTTCCAGGTGAACATTTTGAAGGAAGCACATCCTCACCCTGGGGCTTTGCCGTGGGTGGGGCGGGATTAACACTGACAGTTCTTTGCTGGAAGCCCCCCGAGGGAGGTCATGCTCCTTTCTGCCCCTACTTACCCACAGGGTGCTCCCTGCCCAGCAGCCTGGGCCACCTTGGCGCTGCACAGGGCTTTGTGATGCCTGTGTGACCTCAGTTGTGGGTATTGGGAGGCAACTCCTGAAAAAAACTTGATTTCTTCCCGTCTGTAAGCCAAGGATCCCCTGCCTACTTTTGCAGCAACACAGGAGCTCTGAAAGTATTCACAGGGTGCTGGAAAGTTCTGCACGTGGGTGCACTTGAGCTCCAGAGTGTGGGCTGGACAGAGTGCGCGCCCTAGGGTGCAAGGCGGAGGTCGAGGGCTAGAGAAGGAAGCGGGCAGAAAGGGCATATGCCCCATAACCCAAGATGGCCTTCTGACTCGAAACCACGGTCCCAGCCTGACACCTCCTCCCGGGAGAGTTGTGGTGCCCATGTCACCACCCTGGCCCTCCTCCCCCGGGCAGTGGAGCCACATGTCCTGCTCTGTGGCCCTGAGGTGTCTGTCCAGGCCCAGGAGTGGCCCCTGCAGTAATTCCAGCACCTTCTGCCCTCATGAGCTGGGAGGGTGGCCCACTGCTGCTTCCGGAGCAATCTGAGTTCCTGACCTGGTGTTCCCTGACTCCATCAGTCCAGGAAAGTTCAGAATTTAGCCTTGATCTTGGACTTCTGGAGGGTAAACTGTCTGTATCCAAACTCCTCGGTAATCAGGAGTCCTGAAGATCCCCAAGAAGCCCCCAAGAATGGGATTTATCTTTGCAGTAAAGGGGTGGGGAGGGGGCATGAAAGCTCAGAGATTATGTTCTCAGGCCTTGGAGGCCGCAGCCCAGGGAATTCCAAGCTGGAATGAAAATAAACCAAAGGAACACTGGTTTTCTGTTTCTAAGTCTTTGAAACTGTTAATCCTAGCTTATCAAATGCAAAATATGCCCCGATCAGAAATGAGACGCTCGCAAAGGAGGGTTTGGAGCCGGGAACTGGGTCATCTCCCACTACCTGGAAAGCCTGTGCTGACTTTAAACCCCCACATCGCTCATTTACAGAAGAGCTTTCAGCAAGCGCTTTCTCTTGGCCTTGGCACAGAGGAGTCTAAAGTCACCTAAAACCTGGGAACTGAGTGTCTCCATTTGGGGAGCAGATGGGAGCTTCCCAGGGCGGCCCCCTGGGGATCCTCCCGAGACTGTCACAGCTTCGCTCTGGAGCAGACATCCACTCAAGGGCAGTCGGAGGCCCGGGTATGATGGGGAAGTCTGTCCTGCAGCCGCTTGCAAGAAAGGAAACTTGAGGACAGGAGCGTGGGGGCATGGGGAGTGCAGCATTTAGGAGGTGCAGCCACTTTCCCGACCTGAAAACCCTCCTAACATGTTAGTTTGCTGTCATCGTTGTTTGCCTAGAGCAATATCTCCCGTGTTCAGAGGGGTAAAAATACGCAGCAGAGGGAATTCCCTGGTGGTCCAGGGGTTAGGAATCCACCTTCCAATGCAGGGGACACAGGTTCAATCCCTGGTCAAGGAACTAAGATTCCACATGCCAGGCAGCGTGGCAAAAAAAAAAAAAAGTTTTTAAAAAAATTACACAGCTGAGCAAACAGGTCTCTCAGCAGCTCCCTGACTTTCTAAAAACAAAAGTAGCAATCCTGATGGCCACATTAAGCTGAGATTCTCAGGAGGAGAGGATGAAAAATTCCATTTTCCACTTCCTTAAACACCAAATTTATTTTCTTTTATCCTATGAGATGTTAATTTTCATAATAACAGGCCATGTTTTGCCAACCGGAAACGTAAAATGTAGCCCCTATTATAGATGGAAACCGTGCCCTCGGCTCTTCGGGACTTATGCAAATGACCATTTAAAGCCAAGTGTGACCTCTGGGTTTCCTGCAGTTGGTGAGCTGTTGGTGAAACATGGAAATCTGTCCACAGGCAGATGGGAGCTGATGGAGTCTAGAATAGCGGACGATCTGGTCATCTCAGGTTGACAAAATGCAGAAGTTCTCCTAACGACGGCAGGTGCAGCCCCTCCCGGGAGGCACGGCTGTGACCTCGCTGACTGGACACTCACCCACAGGCTGCCCCCTGGTTCCCACACCTTCCCCTCTCACCACGGGGTCTGGGCTCGTTCCTGAGCCTGTCTCTGCCACCTGCACTTGCTTCCATAAGTGACTTCTGCATCATAACAGCTTGTTCAAGACAGGCACCAGAGTCACCCCAGAACAGGTCCTGCGGGGCCAGGGAGTGTCTCAGACCCCAGTGGCATCCCCTGGGGACCCAGGACCAGACGGTGCCCAGACCTGCTCTCTGCACATCTTCACCTCCCAATCATCCAAGCCGAAGCCATGTGTGTCATCCCAACTAGTGACACAAACAACTGTGGGTTCTCTGAGCTTCTCCCTCTTGCTCACAGCCCTCGCTGGTGGGTCTGCTTAGGACGAGCCAGGGAGAGCTGTCAGGGGACCCGCTGGAACTCCCTGAGGCTAGCATTGCAGCAGGAGCCCCGTGGCTGCACCCCAAGGCACTCATTGCCTTCTCCTGCCTCAGTGGGCCTCTGGGTTCCCTCCACTCTTAGCCCCATCCCTGAGGTCCAGGGTCTTTGCACCTGCAAGGACTTCATCTCCACCTCCCAGCAGGACCTTCCCTCAAAGAGCATCTTGGCCAGGCCCACTGGGGACCACGGAATATGGCATTAGCCTTGAAATTGTCCCCTTCTGAAAGGGGGACACAGAAGGAGTGAGAGCATGTATCGGTATTTGCACCCGCTATTCCCCTCAGATGCATTCAAACACATCATCCATCCCCCACTGCCCAAGGAAACCTGCAGACACATTTGTATTCTGCAGACCCCCTAACTCTGTGGTTGATCACGTCTCCTCCAAACACACCATCAAGAAGATCTCCATGGTTTCTGACGGCAGCCAAGTGGGAGCGCAACTCTCACTTTATGATGACACCCCCGCCCGAGCCCCACACAGTTCTGCCAGGATCCCGTACTTGTGTGCATCAGTTAGGGAAAGCACCACTTTCCATCCCCTTGCGGGGTCTCTTCCCTCTGCTGCTGATTGGTATAATTTATATGAAGCGATGAGCCCCCACCGGGCTGGGACTGCTTGTGATACACGTATAATTACCAACCTTCTCCCAGCTTTGTGCACTCTGAGGAGGAAAGATGTTTCTAAAGGAGCTATTTTAGTTGTACTGATGAAATGCATATTCATTTATGGGGCGAGGGGGCTGGGTTAATTAGCTATTATTGCAAGGCACGCTGGGTTCTCAGGGATGGGACGCCAGGGTGGGGACACGCGTTACCAATTTGACTTTGTGACCTTGAGCTGTGGCAGATCTGCTTTGAAAGGTCTTGGGTCAAGTCCTCAGGCACTGATTCCTGGAATCTGGGGTCCCCTTCTCCCACGAGATCTGCTGGTTTCCTCTGGGGAAGATCTCCAACTGACTTCCTCCTCCTTCCTTCCCTTGGCTGCACCTTGTTCCAGACAGGGGACCCCCATTTCCTCTCAACTCCATCCTGTCTTCACACTCACCTCCCCCAAGCCTTCCCTTCCCCACAGAACCCCAAGGTCATTTAGGGTCCCCAGGGCACTGGGCCTTAGGAATAGCTGCCATTTCTCGGGGAATCCCATGTGCCCTACGCTGGGCTCAAATGCAAATTCTAGGATTTGTGGGACAGTTGTTGTTGTTGTTGTTGTGTCACTAAGTCACGTCTGACTCTCTGCAACCCCATGGACTGCAGCACGTCAGGCTCCTCTGTCCTCCACTGTCTCCTGGAATTTGCTCAAACTCATGTCCATTGAGTCGATGATGCCGTCTGATCATCTCATTCTCTGTTGCCCCATTCTCCTCCTGCCTCAATCTTACCTAGTATCAGGATCTTTTTCAATGAGTCAGCTCTTCACATTGTGTGGCCAAAGTATTGGAGCTTCAGGTTCAGGCAGTGTCAGTCCTTCCAGTGAGTATTCAGGATTGATTTCCTTCAGAATTGACTGGTTTGACCTCCTTGCTGTGCTTATAAGGCAGTAGCTGTTGTGAAAGAACCAGAAACCGCACCCCCCGCATCAAGTTCCACCTTCTCCTCCTCTGTGATTCAGCCCCACTCTGTGCTCCCTGTGATCTTTAGGATGGGTTTGCAATTTGAAACAGCAAAGGAAAGAATCTTATCATTGTAATTCAGTGCAGTTTTGCCAACATTTAGCAGGCCCTCTGTGACCAGGGCACAGTGTACCTGAAGAGAGACCCAGAGAAGTAAACACCCCAGAACCCGAGGAAACAAGCACGAATCCAGCAACCCCAGCAACTCAGGGCCAGAGGAGAGATGCAGGATGCTGCGGGGCCACACCCCCAGCTCAGTAAGTCGCTCTCCAGAGATAACAGGCAAACCCCACGTGAAATTCACATTTTCTACCAGCCACATTTGGAAGAGTAAAAAAAGATGTGAAACTGAGTTTTTATTGTTGTCAAAAACACGTGACATAAAATCCTCAGTCACAGCCATTTTAAGTGCATGTTTCAGTGGCTTGAAAATGCATTTATAATGCTCTGCAGCCATCGCCTCCTTTCTTCTCCAGAACTCTTCTCATCTGGCAAACCTGAAACTCGGTCCCCCTTAAACACTAACCTCCAGCCCCTGGAAACCCCCAGTTCTGCTTTCTGTCCTGTGAACTTGACTCCTAGTCTAGGGACCTCATAAAAGTGGAATCAGATAGAGTTTCATTTTTTGACTGGTTTATTTCACTTAGCATAATCTCTTCAAGGTTCGCCTGTGTTGTAGTACAGGTCAGAATTCCCCCCTTTTTTTTTTCTTTGAGAATTTTTTTCTCAATTTTTTGAATGTTTATTTTTAACTCATGTATTTCCTTGGCTGTACTCGGTCTAAGTTGTGGCATGTGAGATCTTCTAGTTGAGGTATTTGAACTCTTAGTTGCAGTATTCAGGATCTAGTTTTCCATGCAAGGAACAATGCCCAATTACAGTGGCCTGGACACAGTCTTTATTTCATGTTATGAGAAGCAAAGTGAGTTGCTGCCAGTTCATGGGCTCATCAATGTCTTCAATGTCAAACCTCCTATTTCCTTACTCCACCACCCTTAGCTATTGGTGTGTCCTTGTGGTTGCAAAAGGGCTGCCAGTGCTCCTGCAATGTTCTCCACTTCAAGAAATGACAGTAGTAACTATCTTTTCATGCTTATTGTCAGGAAAGGAAAGCAAAAAAAAAAAAAAAACCCAGGATTTCCCTCCAGACTTTCCCTCATATCTCACCCTTCAGATACTGTCAAAGATCCTCTGAACTGCAAAGGCTGCTGTGACAGTAAATGGTGGCAAACCCCAGCCTCCGCAGTAGGAGGCAGGGAGGGAGAAGGGAGCTCCCTGACTGGGATCAGCTGCCCTCCCACACATGTTCTAGAGCAAGGAGGCACTGCCAGCAGGTCCCTTCCCAGCTCCTCCAGCTTGAAGACTTACTAGAATTTTTTTTTCCTTCTTTATGGAGGAAGGTGGGGCTTTGCGATTTTATTTTTAGATTTCATCTCATTAATAATTTACTTATTTGCCGTGACTGTGCCTTCAGACTGCAAGGCCAGTGCCCTAATGTGCTGGTGAATTATGTGTTCATTACGCGCGTGAAGCAGAAAGAGCGTCTCGATGCCTGGAAGAATCACTCATGTAATAAAAACCTTTGTCATTTATTCATTTTAATACAATAACCATCTTCCCTCGTGTTGTGAGTGTTATTACGGCACCTCTGATGACGGCAGTAACATGAGGAGACAGTCGTTTTATGGAGCAGAGTTATTGCCATGTTTAGATTATCAGAATTTTTATTATGGTGTTAAAATGAAAACTGATACAGGAAAAAAGTGGGCTGACATACCTGTAGTTCCCAGGGCCTGGGAGGCAAAGGGCTCCCCCAGAGGTGTCCTCACTCACCAAGGTGGGCAGTGGCGACACCCCGTGCGTGGCCTGGTGGGCAGGACTGGGGGTAGAAGCCTCTCTGAGGAAGCACTAGAGGGTGTGTCCCCCCAGACCCCCACCTTCCCCACAGAGGATGTCACTGGACTTCAGGGGTTTCAAGCATGGCCGACCAGAGGCCACTGGACTTGGCAAATCAGCTAGCTGCCCAGTTTTCCTTCTCCCCAGTTGGACCCTGGACATAACAGGAGGCTGCAATCCACCTGTAATTTTAGTGAGTTTGTTTTAACTTTTTTAAATTTATTTATTTATTCTGGCTGCACGGGATCTTTGTTGCTGCACATGGGCTTTCTCTGATTGCAGAGAGTAGGGGCTATTCTTTGTTGCCCCGACTTCTCGTTGCAGTGGCTTCTCTGTTGCGGGAGCGTGGGCTCTAGGCACACAGGGCTTCAGTAATTGGACGGCCCGTTGGGCTCGTTAGTTGTGGCTCGTGGGCTTAGTTGCAATGCGGCATCTTCCTGGACCTGGGATGAAACCATGTCCCCTCATTGGCAGGTGGATGCTTATCCACCAGAGAAGTCCCACCTGTGATCTCCGGACATAGACGTGCCAGAGCAGCAGGTTGAAGATCAGCATGCTCCCAGCCGGCAGCTGGCCCCCTGTGCAGCCTGCCCATCCAGTGTGGGAGAGGGGGTGTATTTACCAGGCTTATTCAGAGAAACAAGGCCAATAGGACGGATTGTTGTTGCTCTTGCTGCTCAGCTGAGTCCCATTCTTTGCGACTCCATGGACTGCAGCACGCTAGGCTTCCCTGTTCTTCACCATCTCCCAGAGCTTGGGCACATTAGGGGTATGACCCGACCAAGGCAACACACTTCGGCACAGAGCCCGCCCCAGGGTCCCCAGTATCCTGGCCAGGACCCTAAAGGTATCTCAGCTATTCCAGGGTCTGGGACTTCATTTAGCAACTTGTTCAGTTGCTAAAGAGTGTACTACTCTTTGCGACCCCATAAACCACAGCTCAGCAGGATTCCCTGTCCTTCACTATCTTCTGGAGTTTACTCAAACTCATGTCTGTTGAGTCAGTGATGCCATCCAACCACCTAATCTTCTGTCATCCCCTTCTCTCCAGCCTCAGTCTTTCCCAGCATCAGGGTCTTTTCCAATAAGTTGGCTGTTCACATCAGGTGGCCGAAGTATTGGAGCTTCAGCATCAGTTACTCCAGTGAATATTCAGGATTGACTTCCTTTTGGATGAATAGATGGATGGATGTAAAAGAAAGAGACTTATGATATAAGGAAGTGGCTCACACCAAAATCAGCAGTGTAGACTGGCAGCCTGGGGACTCAGGAGAGCTGCCCATCTAGAAAAGTCTGAAGCCATCTGCTGGAGAATCCCCACTTGCTTGGGGTCAGTCGGTCTCTTGTTCTGTTCAGGCCTTCAGCTGTTTGTAGGAGGCCCACCCATGTTAAAGAGGGCAATCTGCTTTCCTCAAAGTCCACTGATTTAATGATCATCTCCATCAAAAATGCCTTCACAGAAACACCCAAAAGGAGATCAAATCTACCCACATGGATACTAATAATGGAATGAGGATTTGAACCCAGAACTATTTCACCCAAAACCCATGCTTGTCACTGTTGACATAATATCTTCACCATGAATTTGTGTGTTTTGTACCCAGCTGAATTGCTAGATCCCTTGATGTCCACTTAAATTATTTATTTGGAACCATGAGAATAAATACATGTAGCACATTTATGTTGCCAGTTCATGCAAAGTCTTAAGAAAACAAGACATGCTGTTCTGCATGAAGTAAATTTACATCAAAGTAAGGTTCAGTCAATAAATACTCTGCAGTGGAGCCACGTCATGGGGCAGCTTTCTTAGGTGGAAATGGTGTGTTTTATTGGAAAGATTGGAAGAGACAGTGTCCTTAGGGTGGGGAAGCAGTTGCTGAAGGAAGCAAGTCTCTAAGGACCGTTACTCTGTTTGCCACAGTTGAACACATCAGCTTGTTTTCCTTTTCAGTATAATCTTCCAGCAGATGTCTGGGAGTCACAGGTCCCCTAGGGAGAAATCCCGTGATGCTCTGCAGCTTTCATTTCTGGGCTCCTCAGGGTGGTCTCATCATGTGTCCAAAGACATCTCCACTGACTGCTGTCCTGGCAAGTGTGGGTTGCCACTGGGTAGCTGGATCCCCAGGTAACTGGTATGACTCAGAGAGAAAGGTAGCTCCAGAATCTCATAGAGGTGGATAAGGATACACAAAGGATGCTGTCCTGCCTCTGTGATATGAATTAAGTGAACTGATGATGTAAAGAGGGGGAAGGAATTAAAAAAGAGAGACCCCTGGGTAGTAACATCACAGCGTCCTGGGTCTCACCTAAGGAGGCAAAACTCCCCTCATTTCTCTCCTGTGCCAAGCTGTCTGCCTCTGTGATGAGAGTCTGTGCGTGCACGTGTTCATATTTCTAATACTGATCTCATTAATTTATTTGGAATTAACCAGCATGAAAACTTCCAAGAAAAGAGGTCTTGATAAGAAATAGTAAGCCAGTGCCAAACAAGAGATCCAGGTCAAGTTTAATCCAATTGTAGGGATATTTAGAAGGAGAAAAAGAATCCTTTAATTTGAAAGCCTTCTTCATCTAGAGCTTCTTCTCTCTTATTCTATAAAAGAACCATTAAATTGTGCAATAATATTGGGGCCATGTGCACTGTAAGAACAGGCTTAACCCTTGTAAGATTACAAGATGAAGCTACATTTTCTGAGTGTCGGCAGCACAAACACAAAGATTCCTCAAGAAGGATGTTTAAGCAGTGGGTCTCTCCAAACCCCACGCTTCTCCTAGGACACAGTAGCCATTTCTTTCATCTCAGAGTTACATTTAGAATGTTTGCATTTACAGCACAAGAGTAGATTTTTCTGACTTGACTTGTGGAGTCCAGAGTTGGAGGCTATTTTTTTTCTTTCTTCCCTCCTTCATACCTTTGTCGCCTGACTTGAGAAATTACCTATGTGATGCAAAGTAAAAGTTTTTATAAATCCAGCCTCTGGCTCTTGCCTTACCACAAGGCTCACTCATAAGAATTCTGAGTGCTTACTTTGGACAAAACCCTGTCCACATGCTTCACATACAAGATCTCATTCAAAATTCACCCTTGGGCTCACATCTGGGCCTCTCCCCAGCTTCATCCGTGGTCTGGCTGCCATAGCCTCCATCCCAGAGACTGGATCTCGTCTGGGGTCATCTTGTCAGAGACCGTGTGCGCAGGGCCTTCCAGAAGTGGGCAGGGACACGCATTATGTATTAGTGAAGAAGCATTCCTGGCAAGATGTTTGACTCTTTTTTTTTAACATTTATCGATTGATTAGGCTGCTTCAGGTCTTAGTTGCAGCATGCAAGCTCTAAGCGGCGTATGTGAGATCTCATTTCCTGATCAGGGATCAAACCTGGAATTGAACCTGCATTGGGAGCACAGAGTCTTAGCCACTGGACCCCCAGGGAAGTCCCAAGACATTTGACTTTTCACATGGGGACCAGAAATGACACCAGGCAGGACGCGGGTGGCCGACCTGAGAGTGCACTCCAGCCACGGGTGCCATCTGCCCTGGGCACCCCGTCTCTCCAGCTCAGGCAGAGAGTCCCATCCATGGGCTCTGTTCCCTGACACACAGGGGTCCAGCCAGGGGGCTCAGAGGGAAAGCTGCCCCCGCTCTGGCTTCTGTGTGATGACAGCCCTTGGTAGCCGTTAAGTTCAAGAACCTGCGGGGAAGCCCAGACTGTGCTCAGAGCCCTTGCTCTTCCGGGAGGTGGTCCCGATACTGTGTCCACTGAACACCACTAGAGGCCGGGTGGATGTGAGTTAAATTACAGTTTGCTGAAAGCCACATGACCCTCTCTCCTGAGCACCTCCTGGACAGTCCAGTGAGGGAGACAGAAAGAGGCCGGTCAGCAAAAACATAGACAAGAAAACGCTGGCCATGTATGGGCTGGGGAGGTGAGGAGGCAGGTATAAGAGGCGCACTAAACCTCCCTGATGACTGGCTGGACACCTCAGGAGAGGACAGACCTCTCCTCACCTGGGCAGCCCCCAGAGGCCACTTCTTTGCCCTGAGGCTTACCTCTCCACACTGCAGGGTCCCCCGGCGGACGGGGCTGAAACCAGACCCCAGGCCAAGCTGTTCCTCCAGGCTCTTTGCAGGCGACCACTCAGATGGAAACCCCATCCCCGTCTCTACTTGTAGGGACCCCCACCCCAAACAGGATGGAATGGTCAGGTGGGCCTCCAAGGGGATAGGGCTTAGGCGGAGGCCTTGGCACCTTGGGGATGCTGCCCTCTGCTTAGCACTTCCCTGCCCGGCCCCTCTGTCTACATCTGGGTGAGGCAGAGGTTTAACCTAATGCAACAGGGGGACCCACTCAGGTCCCTCTCCCCAAGGAACATGCCAGGAGTGTCTGGGCTACTCACGAACAGAAGGGAAGGCTGGCCAGCAGGTGGCCCAGTGCTCTGGTCTTGATAGGGAGATGGCCCCACACTGGGAGGCTCCAGCCACATTTCCCGGCCCCGACTCTTTCTTAACTTAGCGTCCACACTTGAGAGACAAGCTGACCAGCCAGCTCAGCTCATGGGCCTGCCTGTTGCCCAGGCGAGGGCAGAGAGTCTTGACCAACTCCCTGACTTGACTGACACCTTGACTTGATGGAGACAATGGGGAACAATGCTCCCCAAAGAAAATCAGGCCTCTGTTGCCAGAAGAGCCGGGAGTGGACCCTGCCCAACTCCCATCTTCAGCAATAATGTTTTAGTTGTCCCATACCCAGAACTAAGAAGCTGCCTGTCTTTGTTAATTTGGTACAACCTGAAGGACACTTTTGAGAAGCATCAAATTCACTCTTCCCCACCAGGCAAATTTTGTAAGAACATATTCATGGCTGTTATTAATATTCATACGACTTTGAGGATTTTTTTCATGATTTGTAAAATTCCAAGTAATTGTGAATGGAAAGGTATAACAGTGTCAATGTTACACAACAAATGCCTTTCCCCATCATATTCTGGATTTTTCTGCTCATTACAAGAATCTAATTGAAAATAATTGAAAGCTGAATTTCACTGTGCATGGAAAGTATTCTGTAAAATGCGAGAAACACAAACATTGTCAAGCCTCTTAAAGTCATGTTCACGTATCAGGGAGGAGAACAGAGTGGGGGGACTCTGGACTCTCACTCAGCCCCGGCCCCAGGTCTGCCCCATCACGTGCCAAGACCGGTTTTATCCTGGCCAGATCTCATTGCTCGCCCAGCACCAGGGCAGAGGGCTTTTCAATCAAACTTTGCTGCAAGCTAACAGTGCCTCTTGCAGAACTCAGCTACAGTTTCATGATTGCTTTCAACAGCAGCTGAAGTCAGGTTCCAGTCCTGGGCCTTAGAGCCACGGTGACTTTTTTTTTAATTAAAGGATAATTGCTTTACAGAATTTTGTGGTTTTCTGTCATACATCAACAAGAAT
>NW_011494739.1:7302060-7311098 GCF_000754665.1 Bison bison bison
CTGCTTTTTTTTTTTTTTAGCTTTTTGAATGCTGAGTTGTGTGTGTGTTTTTTTTTTAATTAAAGGATAATTGCTTTACAGAATTTTGTGGTTTTCTGTCATACATCAACAAGAATCAGCCACAGGTACACCTGTGTCCCCTCCCTCCCAAATCTTCCTCCCATCTCCCTCCCCATCCCACCCTCAGCCTGTCACAGACCCCCTGTTTGAGTTCCCTGAGTCATACAGCAAATTCCCATTGGCTATCTATTTAACAAATGGTATCATAAGTTTCCATGTTACTCTCACCATACATCTCACCCTCTCCCTCCTCCCCTCCCCGCCATGTCCACAAATCTGTTCTCTATGTCTGTTTCTCCTTTGCTGCCCTGAAAATAAATTCATTAGCACCATCTTTCTAGATTCCATACATATGTGTCAATATGTGATATTTATGTTTCTCTTTCTGACTTACTTCACTCTGTATAATAGGCTCTAGGTTCATCCACCTCATTAGAACGGATTCAAATGTGTTCCTTTTTATGGCTGAGTAATATTCCATTGTATATATGTACCACAGCTTCTCTATCCAGTCATTTGTCGATGGACATCTAGGTTTCTTCCATGTTCTAGCTATTGTAAACAGTGCTGCAATGAACATTGGGGTATGTGTGTCTTTTTCAGTTTTGGTTTCCTCAGGGTATATATCTAGGAGTGGGATTACTGGGTTATATGGTGGCTTTAATCCTAGGTTGTATTCCTAGGCTTTTAAGGAATCTCCACCATCTTCCATGTGGCTGTATCAGTTTACATCCCACCAACAATGCAAGAGGGTTTCCTTTTTCTCCACACCCTTTCCAGCATTTACTGTTGGTAGACTTTTTGATGATGGCCATCCTAACTGGTGTGAGGTGGTGTCTTTTTAAAACACGCAGCATTTCAGCAATTCCAGCAGATTTGCAGAACTGACCAGAGTGAGCACAACACCCAGGGTTTGAGTCTGCATTGGGGGTCAAGTGACCCTAGGGAGACACAAAGACCTCCTGGGCCCTCTGTCCTATCTACACAAGTGGACACAGCTTCCTCGGCCTCACTTTCTGCTCCATGAAGCTCCCCAGGAAGGCAACGTGACCAAGACTGGACCTGAAACTCTGCCCTCGAACCTCGATGGCTTGTGAAACCTTCGTCCGGTCCTCGGCCTCTCAGGCCCTGGTCTCCCTATCTGCAGAAGGGACTGGACCCAACGGTCAGGGGCCGACATCCTGGGACTTCCCTTTACTCGTCCCTAAGGAGCTACAGGGGTGAGGAGGAGAGATTCCTGGGCCCTGCTCTTCACAGGGGAGCTCGTCCCAGATGCAGATGTTCGAGATAAACACAGTGGAGGGCAGGCTGCCACCCCATCCGCTCACCCACCCCACCCCAACACCCCACCACTCGCCCCATCACTACCACCTCCTCACCCCCCACCTCCCCACCTCCCCTCACACACACACACCTCCCTCTCCTGCCAGAGGCGGGGACCAGGTGGCACCACGCCCCTCATCCCCCTGGTGTCTCTAGAGCAAAACCATTCTGACCCCTCCTCCAACCCCGGAGGGGGATGGAGTGGGGGTGGGCCTCCCCTCCTCCTTGGTGCCTGGGGAGGGGTGATCACATCTCTCCTGACTCTCCCTCCTGCTCTTCTCCCACTCCACAATTCCCTGCTGTTTCTTCACCATCAGACAGTAGGCACGGGACTGGCTGGACCTTCTCCCTCCCACCCAGGATCTTAGAACCCTGCCACGCCTGACACCCCCTCAGGCTCCCCTCCCCACCTTTCCCTCTGCACCCACTGCCTCCTCCCTCTGGGCTCAGAGAAGACGTTTCCCCTCCAGGAAGAGGGCCCCCCACCCACTTTGGTTTCCCAAAGCACCTGGCTGTGACCCTGGCCGTCGGTTTGCACGTCTGCCCCCGCCCCCCGGGCAGCATGTCCTTGTTTCATTTGTTCGGTCGGTGATTACTGCATGCGTGGTGCTAGGCCTGTACCTGCCATCCTTGGGGTCAGGCAGGGTGTCTGTGTTCCCATGGCCCAGGAGGGTGTGGGGCAGCCTTAGTGCTCGGCAGCAGGGGACGGGGAGAAGGAGATGGGAGACAGGGAGCCATCCCTGCAAAGCGGACAAGAGGACAGACACAGAACCTGAGAAAATGCAGATTCTCTGTCAGCGTGAGAATCCAGGAGTCCCAGTGTCAAGAGCTGGCGTGAGGACCAGTGAGGCCACGGAAGCTGAAATACGTTTAGGTGTAATCATGTTCTCACCTCTGGACTCTCATGAGAGTCAGATTTTAAAAGAAATTGCCTCTCCTGGCCAGCTGCAGTCACGGCCAAGTTCAGATTGGCCTGCCTCAAATCCGAGGTAGGTGGGGAACGAAGCATCTGTGGTCACGATTCAGGGCTTTTCACTCTGCTGCTGCCGGCAACTCGAAACTCCCACCAGGTAAAGAAAATGAGAGCTTGCAATCTGCTTTCCTGGGAAGATCCCTGGGTTTAATATCACACGAAGAGAAAGAGATAAAACACTTCACCAAAGAATTACATCCTCGTGGAAGATCCTGATCCTAAGGGTTTTGAGAGCATCTTTTAAAACACAGAGACGGGGTCAGGGAGGCCTTATTAGCGGCAAAGCCATTAAGCTGCAGAATAACATCGCCTTCCAAGAGGTTTAGAGCAGAAAGGCGGGGACATCCAGTCATGTGCATGCGTGTACACATGTGTGTGTATCGGTATATGCATGTGTACTTATGCATGTGTTGTTTGTGCAAATGTTTGGGTGTGTTACTCTATCTGTGTGTGCCTGTCCAGGAATCACATACCACAGTAGACAAAACCACACAATTCTAACTGGACTTTCTCAAAGATTCCCTCTGCCCTAGAGTCTTTCCAGCGTCTCTCACAGACCCTGTCCTCTCCCCATTTCATAATTGTCACCTTATAATTCTGCATTGACTGGCTGTCACTTTTTAAATCTAATCCCTCTGGTCCATGAGATTTCCCAGGTGGTGCTAGTGGTAAAGAATCCACCTGCCAATGCAGGAGCCTCAGGAGATGTGGGTTCAATCCCTGGGTTGGGAAGATACCTTGGAGGAGGAAATGGCAACCCACTCCAGTATTCTTGCCCGGGAAACTCCATGGACAGAAGAGCCTGGCGAGCTTCAGTCCAGGGGGGGCCACAAAGAGTAGGACACGACTGAGCACCTGAGCTCACATGCAGTCTGGTGCATGACCCACGTGAGGGCAGGACCATGTCCGTCCAGCGCAGGGGGGCCTGGCGCACAGTGCAGGCTGTCTGGGCCGAGTGAAGACGTTGTTGAAACAATTGGGGTGGGAAGTGCCCAGCCAACAATGAGGGTCCCAGGGATAACAGGTCCCTTCCCTTCCTGGGATGAGGTTTTCTCTGCATCCTTAGGACTCTCCACTCCTTCAGTTCTTGGGATAAACCTCCAAGGCCTTTGCAATTCACAAGACCACACAGGGTGACTTTTCTCCAGTTTCAAGTTTATTTGAAATTAGGAAAATACCCACTCCTTGGGGGAGATTCTGCCGGAATCCTGCCATCCAGGCAGCCTTTCCGGAGGATGGAGCCGGCCCTGGAACGAGGTCCCTGCGTGAGCACAATGGCCAGGCACCATACGTTATTTTAATGTAGACATCACTTTAAACTAACCTTTTACCATCTGTTCTGTCCTTTCATAACAAATGCAAAACAGCATGATTCTCGGTGGCGTCATAAAACCAGGACGGGTGATGGAAAGGCCGTCTCCACTCTTTATTCACGGCTCTGCCGGACGCCGCTGGGATGTTTTTCTCATTTTCCAGCCACAAATCAAGGAGAAACCACTCTCGCCTGATCTGGTGAATTCATTCACACAGTATTTCTTCTTAACACGGTAAACTATGGGAGAATTGAGGGCGTCCTGAGAGCCCTGGACGCACTCAGGGTGTATTTCAGGAGGCGCCGCTGATCGGCACCTGGAGAATTAGGGGAATGTGGCCTGATGGTCAGGATGTAATGAGATTCCTTTGCAAAAAATCAAAATCTTTAAATGTGTGGTGGGTTCTTTTCAGCAGTTTCATAATTAAATTTCCCCGTGAAGGATGGGCAGTCTGGCCGGGAGGCTGCAGGCCAGCGGTGTTTCTGCAGGACCGTAGGGGCTCACACGCCCCTGTCTTCATCCAGTTCAGCTCAACCGCTGTCCTTGGGGGCCCTCCTGTGTACCCCACGTCCTCTTCTCTTAAGCTAAACTCAAAGCAAGCCTCTGAATTCACCAGACTTTCTAGAATCTTCCAGGCTCCTGAGAGGAAGAACTGGTTTGCGTTTCTGCCCTCAGTTGATCAGGCGCAGGCGCCTCCCTGACCCCAGATCTGGAGATGAGGGAGCTCGTCCAGGGAGGAACCTCTTTCTACAAACCGACTCCAGGGAATGGAGCCGAGTCGAAACTCCTCCCCGCTCAATGCCTCGGACAGGGCTGGTCAGATGTGGTTCTGCCTGAAGGACCATCCCTGGTGGACAGAGAGGGGATGTGTGATGCCAACAGGCCAGAGCCTCGTGTCTGGGACGCACAGCACTGGGAGCCAAAGAGCTGGCAGAAGGCGGTTGGCCAAGACCTCTCATCTCTCTCCAGCAGGAGGTGGGGCAGCACCGATTGAGTGAGGGGAGCCCCTTGGAGTCTGGGGGTACAGACAGGCGTCCAGCTAGACCATGGTCAGTGCTCCTGCTTAGGGCAGACAAGGGGCAGGAGAGCCTGACCTGATGAGAGGGAGGAGGAGCCCAGAAAGCCATAGCGAAGATATTCCTCACAGACTTCGAGGACCCATGTGTGTGGGCCCAAGTGTGCACAAGCCTGTATGTGCGTGCGTGCCCATATGCGTGCATACCATATGTGTGCGCCGCCCATATGTATGTGCCCATGTGTGCACGTGCCTGTTCCTCTCCCGGAGGCCCTGATCAACACCCAAGCAGCCCAGTTCACTGACGCCTGTGTGATGAGGCGTCACCTCCTTCTTGCCGACCGTTCCTCACATTTTCTGTTCCCCGCCCTCCAGTGTATCAGGTAGGAAGCCACCATCGTGATCAGGGTGGCCAGAGTCCCTGCCCCCATGCTGTTGCCCTGGTGGGGTCGCCTCCGATACATAAACAGTCACTGCTGGTTTAGGAAAGTGGTTCTCTATTAAGCCAAATTTTCTCAGAAGCAGAGTTTTCAGGGGGATGGCCTGTGCTAACGGTCCAAATTCAGTTAGGAAGGATGTTCATTATCAAATCTCTGAGGCACCTCCGTGGAGACCATCCTGTGGTGGTTGTCAAGCTACAGAGATCAGCTGCCCAAGAAAAAGCGATCCTTCGTTTCTGAGCTAAATCCTACTAGGCGTGTGGGGGAGGAAAAGCCAGCTTCCCTCCCCTTTGTGAGCTCCTGGCTGAGACCCCTGTAATAAAAGACAGATAAACAAGAGGAGAAAAAACAAGTTTGTTAACATGCGTGCCTCGTGTACACGTCGGGGAGACCCAGGGAAAAATGAGCAGCTCCCCAAGATGCCTTAGAATTCAGGTTTAAGAGGAAGTGAAAGTGTTAGTCACTCAGTGGTGTCCAACTCTTTGTGACCCCATAGACTATAGCCCGCCAGGCTCCTCTGTCCTTGGAATTCTCCAGGCAAGAATCCTGGAGCGGGTAGCCATTCCCTTCTCCAGGGAATCTTCCCAACCCAGAGAAAGGGGGAGACGAAGTGACTTGTAGGAAAGATCATGGCCCTCGGAGGAGAGCTGGGAGGTGTGGTCATGTGACAGGTCTGCCCTTCTCCAGGCCCCCTTCCAGGACTAGTGGCAATGATGTTCCTCGATGGATAATCCCCTCTCCGGGGAGGGGGGCTGTGACACCCGAGCCCCTCTGAGGCTCTTCTCCAGGTAGATGAGGGAACTCAGAGAGAAAGCCCCTCCTGCAGCTGGTGGTTCTCAAGTGCCGGCAGCAGAAACGTCACTACACCCAGCAGCACGTGGCAGGGCCTCGCGCTAACCCTCATCCCTGCCTTTGACGCTCCCCCAAGCAGTTTCCAGGCTTGGAAGCCGGGCTGGCAGGCTGCTCCATCTCCCTAAACCCATCTCTCAGTCCTGAGAGGAGGTCCGTTCAGTAAACAGTTGTCTCGTTTCAGGGGGCGGGGTTGCGGGCAGGCTTCAGGGCAGGCGCACCATCAGGTTATGATAGGAGGCATCTCTACGAAAGCCAAAGAAAACCAGTTACTGGTTAGACCAGACCTGTTTCCGAGCCCTGGGGTGGGAGGCAGCCAGTCGAGAATATTTCTGGATGGCGCGCTCACAGCATCTTTGTGGTCTGGATGCCTCCGTTGGGATCGTGTTTTGTCTGGGGAATCGTGTTTTGTTTTGAGTGGTCATTGGCACGGCAGCAGGCATCCAGGCTGTCTGTGCGTGAGCTGTTTTAGGTGCTTCCCTGAAGTTCATGCCCACTCATCCAGCCTTAGTTTGCAGGGCTTTGGGGAAAGGGCAGCTTCGCTTTTAGTGTTTCCCAGTTGGCTCAGTGGGTAAAGAATCTGCCTACCAATGCAGGAGACTCGGGTTCAATCCCTGGGTTGGGAAGATCTCCTGGAGGAGGAAATAACAGCCCACTCCAGTAGTCTTGCCTGGGAAATCCCACAGACAGAGGAGCCTGGTGGGCTACAGTCCATGGGGTCGAAAAGAGTCGGACACGATGGAGCGACTGAGCACAGCAGCACAGTTCTTAGTGATTCCAAGTCAGAAGGGCAGGAGGGTATTGGAAGCATTGGTCTGGAACCATGTAGCTAGATATTTGAGGAAACTAGAAGTTAAATCCAGTCCACTTACAGGTAAGAGCTGTAACAGTTACAGGTAAAAAATAAAACCTCAAAGACCACAAACAGGACTAGAATCTCAAGACACAGAGTTCTACCGAAACCTAATTTTTCTCTCTATGATCATCCCCGTTTCTAAGATAATCAAATAATCGTGGTAAAACCAATTTGTTTGCAAAGGAAGTCTGGTCTCATTTGACGTGACTCTTGGGAGGTTGCTGGGCGGTAGCTCCTAGCCAGGACTCTCTCTGGTCACCCTGGCCCCTCTGCTCAGCTGATGAAGGCGGCTGTGGTGGGTTGACCCCACCCGCTGGTGTCTCCATGCTGACCGTCACACCTCCGCTGGCCTGGGGGAGTGCTCTGCAGTTACCTTACTTTGTGGTCTTAGGAGAATGGTACCAGGGAGGATTTGTAAAGCCAGGGCGGGTGTTTTTTCTATATGTCCTCTTCTATGGAAGACTTTAAACACCTCCTAGGTGAGCTCTCCTGACCCTCAAGCCCTGTGCCGAGGAATTTCCTGAAGAATTAGCAGTCTCTTCACGTTTGTTCTTCCTTCAGCCAACTGTGAAATTTTATATTTTCTCAAAAAATAACCCGTTCATCAGGATTTTCAACTTGGCTCGCATAAAATATAAAGAATAAAATAGATTTCTTAAGTCTTATTTTTTCCTCTTAAGCTTGCCAAAGGTACATCTATTTCTTATGAATTTTTTCCCCCAGAGTACAGCTCTTGCATCTATTTTATCAATCCTTCCAACTTTTCTGTTTTCAGATTCAGAAATTTCTGCATTCGTCTTAATTACCCGGGTGTTCACCATATCCTGCTTTGTCATTCCTTTCCTTCTGGATATAAATGTTCAGTTCATTCACTGTAATTCTGTTTTAATGATGAAAATATTTGATTCAGTCTCTGGCCAAATTCCTTGGGTTTCGCTGTTTCATTGTCATTACTATTTTTAAATCACCTCTAAATGCAGTTTTGATTCTTAACCTGTGGTTACTTCAGAACGTTTTTCTAAAATATCTCTTTAAAAATCATCTTTAAATTTTAATTGTATTATTCTGGTAAAAAGTCCTGGTCAATTTTGCTTTGTGGAATTTTTCTGAGGTTTTTGTTGTGGTCCTTTTTTTTGTAAAATGTTGCCATGGTCCCCTGGGCTTTGATTTTTAAAAGTTGTCTTTTCTAAAGGTGTAGTCAGAGTTTATGCTAATCTTAATTTGGCTCCATCAGCTATTCTTTTCACGCCCCGGTGGCTTATTTACAATCTCTCACCATCGGAGAAGCTTGTTGTCTTACACGATCTCCTGCCCATCAGCTGCCCCTTGCGTGCCCAGGACCTCTGCTTCATCTGAACAAGAGGCGTGCACCTGGTGTGTAATTCTGCGGGTGTCCTGGCCATCTCCTATAGTCGTGCATTTATCTAACGATCTGGTCAAAAGTGAGGTGCTGTCTGCACAGTCCGCCCCCAACCCATGTAAAGCACAGAATTGCGCACTTTTTTCTCTGTTCTTTCCGTTTCTTCACCCAACTCTCAGGCTTTGCTAGCTTACTTTAGATGTGGGACCCAGATCACCATTACTGGGGGCTTCCCCAGTAGCTCAGACAGTAAAGGGTCTGTCCGCAATGCAGAAGGCCCAGATTTGATCCCTGGGTTGGGAAGATCCCCTGGAGGAGGGAATCGCTACCCACTCCAGGATTCTTGGGCTTCCCTGGTGGCTCAGCAGTAAAGAGTCTGTTTGCAATGAAGGAGACCCAGGTTCAATCCTTGGGTTGAGAATATCCCCTGGAGGAGGGAATGGCAACCCACTCCAGTAGTCTTGCCTGGAGAATCCCATGGACAGAGGAGCCTGGCGGGCTACAGTCCATGTGGCCACAAAGAGTCAGACACGACTGAGTGACTATCATTTTCACTTTTCACCATTATTAAGTTGTTGTTTTCCACAATATACAGTTTCTGTAAACACTGTGCCTGTACTCGGCTCTGTAACCATGTTGACAACATCTTTCAGGGCTGTGTTTCTGTGTTAAGATGCTGGTAGGGGGTGCATTTCCGAGGCAAGCCCTGTTCTCGAGGTCTTTGCTATGACCCCCTCTCAGGGCAGGTCTGGAGGACCAGAGCAGGAACAGGGGACATTTTCTGTGTCTTTGCACATCCAAACATGTCCACTGCCTTTCTGCACAGATGATCACTCGGGGGCACAAGAA
>NW_011494739.1:7311198-7314059 GCF_000754665.1 Bison bison bison
GATCACTCGGGGACACAAGTGTCTTGGGCCCTGACCTTTTCCCTAAAAACCCCATGCAGTGAGCTGTGTCCTTGCCCTTGTCTTTCCAGAGGTTTGACGTGAGGGCCATTTGTGCCAGGTCCTCAGCCATTTCAGACCATCACTCAGGCTCTACCGTGGGCATTTTCACCTCTGCCGAGCTCCCTGCCGAGCTCCTTTCCTCTTGGAATACTGTGTCCCCTCCTCCCTGTCATCTGGTAGGCTCACCGGACATGCAGTGCAGGCTCTCAGTGAACCCCTGGCCTCACCTGCCCTTCTGGTCTCCAGAGTGGACCAAGCGCTGGCTGTGGCCTCACATGTCCCTGGGAGAGACGTCATGTGAGGCCATCCAGCAGGATGAGCGTAAGGTCCCGGTAAGAAGCCTGACCTTCCCCTGCCCCGTCTGCTCCCCCTTCCAGATCCGGTCTGACAAGGACAACGACATCCCCATCCGATACAGCATCACAGGCGTGGGCGCCGACCAGCCCCCCATGGAGGTCTTCAGCATCGACTCCATGTCCGGCCGGATGTATGTCACGCGGCCCATGGACCGGGAGGAGCGAGCCTCCTACCACGTGAGTCTCGGGCTCCTAAGGGCGCGGCGTTGGAGGGGAATGCAAACCCAAGTCCATATCAGAAAAGCCCACCTGCCTGCGGGGCGCCTCCCCAGGCTGTGCAATTCACGGAGCAGATGGGCCGAGAATGTGCTCTGGTAACGTGTCCCTGGTGATGCCGGGAGGGTCTGGGACACACTGGGGGACCCATTGGTCAGAAGCCATGGACCCACGTGACCTGCTGGGAGTTCTGCTGGGGAAGGGGTCGTGCAGCTGCTGTGTCACTGCCACCTCTCCAGTTCCGGACGTGCATCCCCAGCCCCTCTGCCCCTTCCTCTGAGAGCAGAAAGGCAGCTCTGAGCGAGCACTGCTGCTTTCATGGGGAGCTGCCAGTGGAGAGGGAAAAACCATGAGAAAGTGAAGGCTGCGAGGCTCAATTAAAGGGACCGTCCACCACTTTCCACTTGGCCTCCTGACCTGGCGGCACACAATTGGCCCTAGAGCTCGGTGGGCGCACAGCTCTCATGCCGCCCGCCCTGGTGTCCGACCCACTTTGGGCTCTGCCTCCTCGTTGTGGGATGAGCATTTGCACCTGTGGGAGGAGGGAGCTGGAGCCAGACCTGGGGGGCAGGGCTGGGCAGCCCCACCCAGCAGCTGAGACCTGCACCCTTAACCTCTCCGACCTCCGTGCTCTCCTGCAAAGGGGAAACAATCAGGCTGCCTCAGCGTGTGTTCTGAGGACTCAGGGTGACATCCCTGCAGTGTTCAGGACAGAGCCCAGCATGCGGTAAGGCTGCCTCTGTGGCTACAGCCAGGGCGTCGGAACTCCCAGCTCCCGGGTTATGTTCACAAAGACCTTCAGGTGAGGGGACGCACTCACAGCCTCCACCCTGTGTCATCTACGGACCGGCACTGACCTCACTTGGCTTCAGCCTGCAGTGCCAGATGTGAACCCTGAGAAGGGAGGCTCCACACGGGCAGGCTTGTCCATACTGCATCCCCTGGCGGAGAACAGAGCTCACCACTGGGGGCGGGCAGGCCCCTCTGAGTCACAGGCTTTGCTCTCTCAACTGCTCAGCTCCTAGACCAGGATGGCTGCAGAATTTCTGAGTCCAGCACAAGATGAAATGGGGGCCCCTCTGAGCTTACTACAAGTTTTACGATGGTGATGGCTGAGCGTTAAACCATACACAGACCCTTCTGAGTACAAGGCCCGAATGACTATGAGGGTCACACACTTGCCTCCTGTGAAGTGGGACAGACAGGAGGCTGAAGCTGGAGGACTTGTGGGTCTCATCCCCGGGCCGTCTGGGCCTCCCCGTTCCCTTCTGCACCTCGGTGCAAATGGCTCAGAACCACACCCGAGTGTCACTGTGCACTCTGAAGACTCCCAGCCCTGGGCACCCCAAGAGCACCTCGACTCCAAGAGCGCCACACACCCTCTCCCTGCACCGCCAAACCAGACCCTGGGAAGGCAGGAGCCACGTTTGGGAAAAGGAGACCCACTTGGCTGTGGACTGAGAGATAGCTCCCCAATTCCTCACCTGCCATGGGCCAGAGAATCACTTTGATTTTAGAGTCCACGATTTTAGTGGGGCTCTGATGTTAGTTACCTCTGTCCACCCAGACAGTCTCCGTGCCACTAAAGTCAACCCCCGACATGATGTGACTCAATTGCGGGGTGACCCCTGTAACCTTCCCACCTGGAACCTGCGCCTCACATCCCAGAGTCCTCTCTGCTCCCCCAATGGGTGCCGTTTAATCGTGTCCTGAGTCCCACTGTCATCATGGCTGTTGAGGGGGTGGGGCAGCATCTCCCACCTGAGAGGGAGTTGACAGACCGTGGACACAGGTCACTGGAGGTGGCTGCATGAAGCCTGTGATCACGAGACAGACGAGCATCACTGCTCTGTGAGGCGATTCCCCAGAAGGTGCCTTCATGGCTTCCTCAGGAAGCCTTGCTGTTGGGGCCATGGGCGGTCAACTTGGGCAGGATCTTCCTGAGCCTCCTTTTCCCTGCCTGTGAACAGAGATCCGACAGACCCATCTCATGGTTCTTGTGAACAGTGAGGTGAGCCAGCGCCTGTGGAGGTCTTGGGGCACTCCCAGCCAGAGCCAGCGCAGGGCTGATGGAAGACAACAGGATCCCGCACACAGCAGGCATGCACAGAGCATCGCAGGAAATTTACTCTGCACAAAACACCCAGATTTGCAAGTCTCAGGACATTCCTTATTGCCAAGTCACAAAGTATTTCTTGTCTCCAACGCCAAGACAGACCCCCAGCCCCA
>NW_011494739.1:7314159-7324075 GCF_000754665.1 Bison bison bison
GAGGGGTGGGTGGGCTCTTAGAGATTTCCAACAGAATCTATCAAATGTTGTTTTAAGCTTTTGGAGGGGGATGAGAAGACCCGGCCAGCCACTTTCCATTGAGAGTCCACTCGGCCTGCTCCTGCTGCTAAAGATAGCAGCCCAACCAGGGTGTCACTTTAGTTAGAAGATAATAACTTTAATTTTAGCTCAGAATTACTTTTTTCAAAGACTCCTCACCTTTGCCTCAGCGCCTTATTGCCTGGCCGCATCTGACAAGATGAAGGATGGCCCAGCTGCCCGTGGGAGGATCCCCTGGAGGAGGGCACAGCAACCCACTCCAGTATTCTTGGGCTTCTCTGGTGGCTCAGACAGTAAAGAATCTGCCTGCAACGTGGGAGACCTGTGTTCAATCCCTGGGTTGGGAAGATCCCCTGGAGGAGGGCATGGCAACCCACTCCAGTATTCTTGCCTGGAGAATCCCCATGGACAGAGGAGCCTGGCAGGCTACAGTCCATGGGGTCACAGAGAGTCAGACACGACTGAAGCGACTTAGCAACCACACACTGGCCACCCCGGGAGGACTTCCACAGCAGGGAGGTGCAAACTGGGCTCCAGGAGCGGGGGCCCGATGGCAGGGGGTGTTGGGGGGCGGTTGGCTTGGAGAAACAACCGCACAGCACCCCATCCTGAGATGCTTAAACACGACACTTCAAGCTGATCTGTCTTGAAGGGCGCAGCTGCATGGCTCTGCAGGCTGCAGCTCCCAGGAACCTGAGCTCGCTTGTCTCCTTGTGATGACGTGGATCGTCTCCTCCAAGAAGCCCACCTTGAGCTCCCCCGAAACACATGGTGTCAAGGGGAAAATTCTACACAGGGCTGTCGGCCGAGGCTGCGGAGAGGTCAAGGCCCCTCCTGCAGTCATGGATGGCACCCTCCCCTCCCCCAAGGCTGGCAGAGCCGCTGGGGATGCAGGGCACCAAGGGGATTGCCTGATGACTGGGCGGGGCCCCCAGCTCAGAGACCCCTCCTGCTGGAGGCTCCTCTGGGCACCCTTGACTTGGCACTGTCTTGGCATGAGGACCCTGTAGTCCAGTGTGTTTGGTTTCGAGGGTGATATGGTTTCCACAGAGAGATGAGGGCACGGCTGTGTGACAGTCACAGTGTTGGTCTGGAGAGACAGGTCGGTCCCTTTCACCTCCAAGTGTGGTTTTCCTGTCTAGTCTCAGGGCCCCATGGCCCCACTCCAGCCCGCTCTGCTGCCCGTGGGGCTCAGCCACTCTGCATCCCCCATGCTTGCTGTCCTCTGGGCCCCTCACCCAGGGCTCAGCTCCAGCATCACCTCCTCCGAGAGGCCTGCCTGGCCTCCTCCCCACCCCATGGGTCACCGCAGTCACATGTCTCCTCAGGGGCCATCTCCTGTATGAGAAGCCTCAGGGCAGCCCCGGATCTCATGGAGCCATGGACTAGGGCACATCCAGTGCCTGCCACAGGTGGGCCCTCAATAGATATTGATTGAGCAAGTGAATTAATGAGTGAGTGAATGAATAAAAGACAAAAATCCAAAATTGAAGAGGGGAGTCTGAGGAGCCCCTGTGGGCCCTTCAGCCCAAGTTGGGGTACCTACCCTTTGTACTTTGAGTTGTTCCCAGATGGAGCTCCCTGGAGCCCCTTCCCCATCAGAGAGGGGCCTTCCACCCCAGGGCCTCTGGACCCATTTCCTCTCTGCTGTCCCAAGAAAGATAAGCCAGGGTGTGACTGGCCAACAGGGTAGACTCGAAGTGGATGCCCCAGTTCAAGGACCCACTGTGTCTCCTCTCTGGGTCTCCCCCAGGCCTGGCCTCCTGGCAGCAAGGGGCCTAAGCCCCCACCCCCCACACATGGCCTTTCTGCAGCTGCTCTAGGTAGACATGAGTCCTCAGCATCAGTGGTGCACGGATGGGTGTCAGCGTGGACCCTCGGGTCAGCCTCCAGGTCCCATGGTCGCCCTGTTTCACCCTCCCAGGACACCTCCCATTTCCACAGACGAGAGAACCCAGGCTCATGACATATCCCAAGCCCACCCCACAGTCCCCAGGCTGCCCCTTGAGGGGTCCCTGAACTGCTCTGTCGCCCCACCCCAGGGCTGTAGGTCACAGGAGATCTGCTCTTGGTGCTTCACAAGGCTTCGGGTCAGGCGCATCCCCACTGAGGGCAGCTGCTGGCCCTGACAGCATATGTTGCTTTCTTTCTAGCTCCGAGCACATGCTGTGGACATGAACGGCAACAAGGTGGAGAACCCCATCGACCTGTACATCTACGTCATTGACATGAACGACAACCGCCCCGAGTTCCTTAACCAGGTGTACAACGGCTCCGTGGATGAAGGCTCCAAGCCAGGTGAGCCCTGAGCCCCGAGAGAGGGACATTCCTGAGGAGGGACACGCAGGCCCCACCGCCATGATGACACCTGAGACTCATCGCCTATGAGTTTATTTTAGCTCCCACTGCATGCCCTAGAGAGTGGGCATCCCTGCTCCACATACCTCACAGTCCAGGCCAGGCACAGACAGAGGGGCTGAAACAAGGGAGCAGAGCCCCTGCAGTGACGATTTGGCTCAGGAGCCCCCTGGGCGCTGAGTCATGGGGACGGCAGTAGATTAGGGAAGTCTCCTCTGCAGAGGTGACCTGTGGGCCAGGAGCTGACTTGTGATCAGAAGCAGCACTCAGAAGGGCAGGGAGGGAGTCTGGCGGCAGGGAGAGCATGTGCAAAGGTCCTGGGGCCAGTCAGGGAGGAGGCTGGCCATCTGAGGCCTCCTGGGCACCTTTGGGCACAGCGGGAAGCACCTGAGAAGGCTGACTCCCTCAGCCTGAAGAAGTGAGCTGTGTGGCTGAGGCCCTTGGTCCCCCTCAGAGCTGACCTAAGAGCTGACCCGTCTTCCCAAGGCCTCCTGTCCAGCATAAATGATAACAACCGCTTTACAATGTCTGGTCTCTGGATCCCATAATGACCAAGAAGTGGGCGCCTCCCTCCCACTTCAGCTCAGACAAGACTCAAGGCCTGAGGAGGTGGAGCAAGCAGTCCCAACCCCTCGGTGTGGACATGGGCGCTAATCCCCAGCGGATGCTGGCACAACAGCTCAGAGATCCCCCAGCATCACCTGGGAACGTGTTATAAATGCATAGCTGGTGGCCCACCCGCTGATTCAGACTCTGCAGGTGGGGCCCCGAGGAAGCAGCCAAGCTCCAAGTAACTCTGCACTTGCTAAGGTTTAAGAAACCCAGCCCTACACTGTCTCCTGATTTGGGGGAGGGTGGGGGGCAGTTGTCCTCAGGACAACTACTCACTTTGGGGCAGGCAGGGGCAGGGGGCAGTGTGGAGCTGAGCCAAGCACCACTGCTGAGGACCCTGCTAAGGGCTGCTGGAAGCTGCCACTAAAATTCGGACTCTGGTAACATTTGAAATTGAGAGAAACTAAGGGTCATTTTGATTCATGAGTGATGCCCCGTGCAATACTGGGAACATACGCACAGTAAAGGTGTTGCCTGTCATCTGAACATCACAGAGGCTGCCCCTCCCCAGCCCCGGTGGGTGCCCATCCTGGGAAGACTTCCCGGGCCTCTGAGGAGGGGTCAGCAGGCGTCCAGCATGCGGAGGGGCAGGAAAGCAAACATTTATCATCTCTTCTCCCTGGAGGCAACTGCCACAGCTCCGTCTCCAGGGGCTGCTGCTTCCATAAGGTGAAGTGCATTTACAACTGATTGTCCTCAGAATCAGAAGGCATGGGCCAGCCCAATGTCAGCAAAGGGAAAGCAATGTGACATTGTTTCTGCAGAAACCTCAGGTGGCTGGGCCCTGCAGGCCCCTGAGGGGCAGGTGAGTGGCCAAATTAGCTACAAACAACCAAAGAAAGCAAATAAGGACTGCTGACAGCCAGCTCTTTAAGGAGCAGAGTGGAGAGTGGCTGTCGGGCTTGGTGGGTTGTGGGGGGACTTTCTTGTTAACGGAAGCGGCAAGTCCTCTCTCCCCAAGACCCAGGACACTCTGTGAAGGTGCCTCAAATCAAGCCTCCCACATCTTATTTTCAAACAAATCAATGAGACAGTTTTCCCAAACGCATGACTGCCTTTACTCATTAGGATAACAAAAACAACAAACTGCTTCATCTTCCCCTCGAAATCCTGATAAGCCTTTAAGCCAGGACATTGGAGCATCCTCAGATCGCTGGACACGGCCCGGGCGGGCTGAAGGCTGGCCCTTTATTCCCTGGGCACTCAACACTTTTCTGTTTGCACTAAATGTTGGGTGACTTTCGGAGCCCCTGGGTGCCCTCAGCTCCATTTCTGGTCCTGGAACAACCATCAGAGGGGACCAGAGATGTGACCTCTTTGTGCAAAGCCAGGATGGAGCTGCACGGTGCCTCGTTGGGCTTGGCTTGACGCCCTGGTCCAGAACGAGGAGGCCATGTCCAGACAGAGCAGGGCCCACCTCCTCGATGCAGGAGGCTCCCCGGGATATGGAAACAGTCTCTATAAGTCCTTTTCTCACCCCAGTAAATTACAATAATAGAAGGTTTTACACAGTGCCTTTGTGGGATAAGGAAAAACTACCGCCAGAAATTAGTCATTATTCTCTGGAATGATAGGCTAATGAAGGGTTTCAGATGCATGTTCTAATGGAAAACAAGTGAAAAGATATATTCAGTATTGACTCAGCCGGGTAGGAGTCAGCTAAGGTCTGGGAAGTTGCGGTGGGGACGTCAGCCAGCTGCTGGGGGCCAGATCCCAGGTCACCCCACATCTTCACTGGCCCCCAGGCCCCTCCATGTCATGAAGCCCTCTCTGGCTTTGCTGAGTCGCAGGGGCCTCACACACAATTCTGGTTCATACAGCTGTTCAGTTCAGTCACTCAGTCATGTCCGACTCTTTGCAACCCCATGGACTGCAGCATGCTGGGCTTCCCTATCCATCACCAACTCCCGGAGCTTACTCAAACTCGTGTCCATAGAGTCAGTGATGCCATCCAACCATCTCACCCTCTGTGGTCCCCTTTTCCTCCCGCCTTCAATCTTTCCCAGCATCAGGGTCTTTTCCAATGAGTCAGTTCTTCACATCAGGCGGCCAAAGTACTGGAGTTTCAGCTTCAACATCAGTCCTTCCGATGAATATTCAGGACTGCTTTCCTTTAGGATGGACTGGTTGGATCTCCTTGCAGTCCTAGGGACTCTTAAGAGTCTTCTCCAACACCACAGTTCAAAAACATCAATTCTTTGGCGCTCAGCTTTCTTTATAGTCCAACTCTCACATCTAGCTGAGAAGCTGAATTTCTCGTTGTATTTCGTATAAATGGCCACGTGGGGGCAGTGGTTGCCGTGTTGAGTCCCCACCCGGGTGGGGCCACAGCAGCAGTCACTCCCCATGCCTGGGACCTTCGGGCCCCTCCTGATCATGGTCCCAAATCCTGGAGGTAACTGGCCAGGGGCCGCCAAGACCTGGGAGACTGCATGTGAGGTTGCAGATGAGAAGGGGAGACACGTCCGCTGGCCGCCCTCTGAATGTCCCACCACTGGAGCTTTGCTTGGGTGGGTGCCCCGCCGCTTCCAGGCACACACCCCACCTCTGCCTTTCCAAACTCTGCCCTTTCTGCAGAGCCTGCCTTGATGCCCCCCTGTTCTGTGTCTCCCAAATCTTCTGAGCCCACCCCCGGAAGAGACCATCTCATGCTTCCAGGCAGAAGCTCCACCTGCAGGAGTGGCCGCACAGTGCACAGAGGCAAGCGGGTTCACCCGCTCCGTGCACTCCCGCTGTCAGGACGCGCGACGCGGGTTCACCGGCTCACTGCACTCCCGCTGTCAGGATACGTGGTCACTGAATGTGCATCCCCGTCCCGCAAAACCGGTTGGTCTTAAGGAAGCAGTCTTTTCCATCAAATCCTCTTTCCCTAGCTTTGAAATTGACCCTGTGCTCGTGAGTTCAGATTAATAATAATTATACAAAATTATGTCTGTAATATGGATGTTTTCCATAAAGAAATGGAGTTTCATTTATTTCAAGTGCACCAGAAAGTGGAACCAAAATTGGAGTTTCCCAGAAAAAGGTTCAACTGAGATGCGACGAGAAGAAACCCAAGAGGACTGTGACCTGGTGCTTACTGAGGCCTGGGGTAACAGAGGCATCTCTGGCCCTGGGTGGGCAGGAAGCAGGAAGGCCGGGCTTTGGGCAACCTTGACCCTCCTAGGCAAGCACCGCTCCAAGCAACTCTTCAATGTGCTTCCTGATAGGGTCTCATTGGAAGAAATGTCTTTTTAAGATATCTTTTTATTTTGACGTGATTGTAGATGCACATGCAGTTGTAAGAAGTAATACAGAGACATCCCACAGACCCTTCCCCTGACTTCCCCCAGTGGTAACATCTCACAGATGTAGGGTCACACCAGGGTGTAACATTGGTGCAAGCCCTGGCCCTCACTCAGACTTCAGCACGAGGGTGTATGTGAGTGCCTGTGTGTCCATGCAGTTTATCACGTGTGCAGATTCGCATGACCTCCATGGTCAAGACAGTAACATTTAAGGCTAACACCCATCTCCCCGCTCACCAATCCATCTGCCCACCGTCCCTACCCTGGCAACCACTGACCTGCTCTCCATATCTGTGATTTTGTCATTTTCAGACTTCTGTATAATTGTGACCATAGCAGTATGTTACCTCTGAGTGTGCTCTCAGTTACTCAGTTGTGTCTGACTTTTGTGACCCCATGGACTGTAGACTGCCAGGCCGCTCTGTCCATGGGATTCTCCAGGCAAGAATACTGGAGTGGGTTGCCATACCCTCCTCCAAGGGATCTTCCTGCCCTGGGGATCAAACTCATCTCTCTTGCATCTCCTGCATTGGCAGGCAGATTCTTTACCACTAGCACAACCAGTCCATCCTAAAGGAAATCAGTCCTGAATGTTCATTGGAAGGACTGATGCTGAAGCTGAAACTCCAATACTTTGGCCACCTGATGCAAAAAACTGACTTATTTGAAAAGACCCTGATGCTGGGAAAGATTGAGGATAGGAGGAGAAGGGGACAACAGAGGATGAGATGGTTGGATGGCATCATCAACTCAACGAACATAGGTTTGGGTGGACTCCGGGAGTTGGTGATGGACAGGGAGGGCTGGCGTGCTGCGGTTCATGGGGTCGCAAAAGAGCCAGACACGACTGAGGGACTGAACTGATCTGAGCACCACCTGGGAAGCCCATGTTACCTTTGGGGGCTGGGTTTTTCCACTCAGTATAATTCTCTGGATATTCAGGCAAATTGTGTGTCCACTTCAGGAGTTGGTGATGGACAGGGAGGCCTGGCGTGCTATGATTCATGGGGTTGCAAAGAGTCGGACATGACTGAGCAACTGAGCTGAACTGAAGCTCGTTTCTTTTCACTGCTGAGTAGGCTGCAGTGTGGAGTCCCTACCCTCATTCACCCTTTGAAGGGCGTTCTGGCTGTCCCAGTTTGGGACAGTAATGAAGCTGCCAAGAACTTTCACTCCCGTGTGGACTTTCATGTGAATTTTCATTTTCTCTGGGACAAATGCCTGAGGACTCAATCACTGGGTGGTACGGGCACCAGGAAGTGCCACACACTCTTCTGATCTCCTGTCCCACCGTCTGAGTGGCCCGGCTTCTCCGTCCTCACCGCATTCAGTGGTGTCATCATGTCGTGTTAGCTGTTCTGATAGGTGCGCAGTGCTACCTCACTGTGGTTTCTATTTCTCTTTCCCTGATGCTAACTGTGGTGGAGATCCCTTCCTGTGCTTGCCATCTGCATCTCCTCCTTGCTGAGACGTCTCTTCATGTCTTGTGTCCATCTTCTAATTAGTTGCTTTTTTAATCACTGAGTTTTGAGAACTGTTTATTTGAGATGCAAGCCCTTTGCCAGATGCGGTCTGCAGATAATTTCTCCTACTTTGGCACTCATGTTTTTCATGCTCTTCAGGGGGTCTTTTGGGAGGGAGCAAGAGTTTTTCATTTTGATGAAGTTCAATTTTTCACTCTCCTTTGATGGACTGGACTTGGGTATTGAGAACTCTTCCCAAACCCTGGGTCCTGAATATGTTCTAGGCTTCATTCTAAAGGTTTTAAGTTTCACATTTTATTTTTCATCCTTGGTCCATTCCAAGTTAATTTCTTTTTTCTTAATGTTTCAAATTTGTTCATCTATTAACCAAGAAAGGTGCTTCCCCCCCCCCATTATATTCACATTTCAGGGATGCTATAGACTGTTCAAATTCACTTTTGGACATTGAGTTAATTTCTGTGTGATTTTTATAGAAGGCGTGAGACTCAGTCTGGTTCATTTTTTGCTTATGGATGCCCAGATGCTCCTGCACTGTTTGTTGGAAAGACTTTCTGTATTTCATTGAGTTGCTTGTGTACCTTTGTCAAAAATCAGTTGGCTTGTTTATGGGTTTGCTCTGTGTTCTCTGCTCCCATCCACTGATCTGCCAGCCCCTTGCTCCCTGGATGTCGGTAGCTCCATAGGAAACCTTGAGTGGAGCGGAGGTAAAGGCTGTTTCAGACTCCAGCTACCCCTTGTCCTCACGGGGTGGGACTGTGCCCTTGGCAGGTGACATCGTGTGGCACTCAGCCACTCATCTTAGACTCCCAGTGGCCAGCTGTGGCCAGCATGGCGAGGCCTCGGCCGGCCACTCATTCTGTCTCATCATTAAATGGAGGTGATTGTACCACCGACCTTGGGGAATCAGCTGAAGGCGTCCACCTGAGGCAGCTGACACCTGTGCTATTGTTAATGGTGTAATTACTATTAATGGGTATTAACTTATTACTATTGTTAAATGTTCTTACTCAAAATATCGGTTCATTTTCCCAACTCTGGTAGCAAGTTACATTGTCAGATGGAATCTCAGATTGAACCATAAATCTCGCTTAAAACCAGCTGTCCTCTACATTACGTTCCTGTGTCCCTCAGGTCACCTGATGGCCGAGCTAGACCTCAGACGTTCTGAATTATCACAAACTCCCCACTGGCCACGGCTGAATGAGGGGCTCGGCCAGCCAGAGCCAAGCTGAGGCCTGGTCCCAGAGCTGATGGGAGGATTGGGCCCAGGTGCTCCTCCAGGCCCTGCCCCCTTCAGGAGGATGCGCAGGAGAGGGAAGGGGAGGGGTCTTCCTGGGTGAGGCCACAGCTGGGCCTTGGCCAGTGGGCCACAGCAGAGGGCGTTCAAGAGGAGAAACCGGAGGAACCCCTGTAAGCCCCAGCTTCCAGCCGAGCAGGCTTCCCCATCGGGCCCCTATTCACCCCTCTGACCCCAGTCCTATTCCCAGAGCTGCATAGGGTTGGGGGGTGGCACTGCAGAGCAGAGGCTGAGACCCTGGGAGGCCCTCGGCCAGGCCAACTGTTTTCTTCACCAGAAGCAAGCGCTCTCCTGCACCTCCGGGTGCCCCTCCGGGGTGCAGGCGCATCTTTAAAAGGTCAAGTTCAGCTCCTTGGAACTTGGCCTCTTTGAGAAGAAGGACAGATTAAAAATCTTTGGGGCCCCTGACCTGCAGCTTCTGAGCCCAACCACTTCCCAGGCTCGTGAACCTGGCCGGGGGAGGCCCCGCGTCTCTGCTGGAGGCCTCGGGCTCCCCCACAGTGGGCTCACCTCCCACTGATGCTCTGACTACGCGGCCATCATGGAAACAGCACTGACCGGGCCGCTGGGGGCCGGGCACCCTGTTAGGGCCTCCAGACAGGAAACCTGCTGAATCGTATACAGCCCTGTGACAGGCACTGTGGACAGGAGGGAACAGAGGCGAAGAGCAGGTAAGAAGAGACAGCGGGAGCGCGCCTCACCGAACCAAACTCCCTGGTGCCACGCTGCCAGTCCACCCACACGGGGTGTGGTTGTGGTGAAGGAACGTGTGTTTACTGAAACGGCTCCAAACCAGGACAGGCGGGTCGTGCTCAAAA
>NW_011494739.1:7324197-7326663 GCF_000754665.1 Bison bison bison
GGGGGCAAGCGGGGTGTGATGATTAGCTCGTGCACAATTCTCTACTTGGTGGGGTGGCGGGGCGGGGTCGCGGGGGTTAATATTATCAACTCTTAGGCGCCTGTAGGTCTGGCCACACGTGCTCAGAACTCATGGTCATCAAGTAGTTAATGTGCTCCACGGGGTGGTGGTCTCAGCCTTTGTTAACCCACCCATGAGACCAGCATCAGATGCTGTTATCAGGGTATTTCAGAGAGGAGCTGGTGCAGAGGACATGCGGCCGGGGGGCTAGTGCGGGGGCGGGGCCAGTGGGGGGAAGTAGGGGCAGAGGCCCCGGAGTGTCCTGCTTTGGTTCAGGTGGGGACAAGAGTTAAACCAGGTGATCTGGCTCGTGAGCTGCAGTTCTAACCATGGAGCTAAACTGCCTCCCCTCCCCAGCCTGGGTCAGGAATAACTATGGACGCAAGTCTCAGAAAACCCAGCTGAAACAAGTGGCGTTTTAGATGAGCGCATGAAGCCGGCAGGCTCCCCATCTCTGTGCCCTTTGCCTCCCTCTCTGATTTCTCACCACGAGGTCACAACATGGCTGCTTTACCTCCAAGCGTCACATACACTATCAGGGGAGAAGTGTTAGGGAACCATCCCTCTGGAAAAGCACACACAAAAGCTGTGTGTGAGTGCCCCTTCTCCAGGGTGGGAAAGCGTGAACTCCACTTCCAGGAAGCCCATTGTCCAGTTGAGGAACCAAAAGACAGGTGTGCTAGGTAGGGGCCTACTGATGGTATCTGATGCACGTGTGGGCAAAGGCCATTAGGATGGGAGGAGTCTCTCCTGCCCCAGGGCCTCTGCACGGGCTGCGCACGCAGCCTGGCCAGCCTCCCCCTGACCGCTAGCACACTGGCTCCCCCTCGCTTCTCCGGAGCTGTCTTCCCCAGCGCGCTCACCAGCAGGTGCTCCCTGCACACAGACGCCTCTGGTCGTATCACTACTGCATCCTCTCAGTTTGTTGTCATCACTGCCTTTCCCCTTTGCAGGGCAGAGACCCTGTCTGTCCCATCACTTCCTCCATCACCACCATGTGCCTGAGCAAGGGTGGGATTCAGTGACAGCTCAGCCTGAGCCACAGGCCAGCTCGGGGGTGGGGACCGCACCTCCGTGCCCAGGCCCCCACCTCTCTGGAGCTCCGAGGGTGCACAGCAGTTCTGTGAAGGCCTCCTGGAGGGTCCACACCTGTGCAGAGGGAGGCGGCCAGGCCTGCAGTGTGCCCCAGTGGCCGGCGGTGTCTGATGCTATGTGCCTCAACCCCTGGTCAGGTTTATCCTGCTGACCCTCCAGTCTCACACTTCCTACCACCCTACCCAGCCCCCACTTTTCAGGAAATGAGCTCACAGGGCTCAGGACAGACCTCACAGCTCCATCCTCATAGCTGGACACCCCCCTCCCCTCTGCACCAGCTGGGGGTCCATGTCCTTACAACAACCCTTCCCTCTGGAAATCAGAGTCGCCATGTGCTCTCCTGCCTGGAGGCAACCAGACGGGTTTCATGGCGTCGCTCGAGCCTCCCAAGAAAAGACGCCTCTGTATCGATTATTTTTACTAAAAAAAAAAAAAAGCTGTAATTGGAATCTCTGCTTTTCCTAACCCCTTGTAACTGCATGAGGGCCTATATTATAAATTTTGAAATTAATGTCACTTTAAAATGTTAAATAGCAGAGAAATCTACATGCTGCAAATGAAGTCAAAGAAACCTTCATCGATATAATGCAGTTTTTGCTTAAATAGATTATTCTATTAGTCGGCCCTGTTTATTTATTTATTTTATTTCTGTGCCGGTGGAAGTCCCCCTGAGACTAATGCCACGGACTATTGCACAGATGGCACCAGATACTTGAAAGTCATCCGAATATTAAGAATTTAAATCTTTAGCCTCAGTGATTTGAGCAGAAAGCCAATTATGGGGCTGAATTAGTTTTCAAATTAAACTGCGATTTAAGGCTTGTGAAATTAATCCTTTAAGGCGCATGGCAGCGTTTGTACATGAACTCCTCGCAAAAACCCAACCTCTGTCTTCTCCCCCTTTCCTGCTGGCCCGACTAATAAAGAGACGTCCAGCATCTCAGGCAGCAGACGGCATGCCCTCTTAGGTGAAAATGCAGAGTGATGCTCAGTTTCCTTTGTTAAGATGAAGTCAGGCCTTTCTACTGGGGAGGGAGGGAGACCCAAGGAGAAAGCCACAGAAGGTGATTTCCTCCTGGATCTCACAGCCCAGCTGGTGGGGAGAGGCTTAACTCCCATGTTATGACAGAAGCTGCTGCAGTGAGCAGTCCCAGCAGAGCGCACAGCCGGGTACCACGGTCAAATCACTCCCTCCCATGGGTGGCCCAGGCTGCCTCTGCAGGTGTACCATGACGCTGGGGCTACTGGGTGCTTATGGCTGCCCGTGGACCAGACCTGCCCCACTGGAGAAGGATCAGGCTTAGCCGGGGA
>NW_011494739.1:7326764-7327989 GCF_000754665.1 Bison bison bison
GGGGCCAGCCCTGCTCACACCCCAAGGTGCGATGTAGCCGCTGAACACTTGCTGGAGGGTTTAGGAAGGGGCACCCTCGAGTGTGAGGAGAGTGAGACACGGGCCGGGGCAGAGATAGGGTGCCACCCAGGTACAGGCCTGGCCCCCAAGTCAGGAACCATTTCTGAGTGCCCACTGAGGGTGGCGCTGGGGCTGGGACGAGTGTCCGGAGCACAAGCAGAGGCCGTCTCCCCGAAGCAGCTCTCCAGGTTTCAGAAAGAAGCTCCTTACACCTCTGCCCCGCCCTCCTCTTCTAGGAAGGAAGTGAAAATAACCCTGAGGCCTAGATCAGTTCCAGGGCCCCGAACACTTATATTTCATCTGGGTTTGCTGCCATGGCAACCCTGCCCTTGGCCTTTGGGCTCAGAGCACTTGGGCACGCCTGGGTCGCCTGACCACAGAGCAGTGGCCATGGACCTGCCAGGTTTTCAGAATCTGTTTTGAAGGAAACCAAATTGTGATTAAGGCTGAAAAAAAGTCCCATCAGTTTTCCTTTTTTAAAATAACATTTTACCTTCTGATCATCAAGTGATAATCTTTGGAGGAAACTTGGGAGATATAGAGAAAATCACAAAGAAAAAAACGCCTTCTCCCATCTTGCCTGCCACGCAGATTGCCGTGAACACGTCTGTCAAAGATTCCCCTCTGGTCTCCTCTCTGCATGAACACATTGTTATATTAAAGAACACAGTTTAGAAACGATTGTTCTCAATTTTGCTGTATATCATGAACATTTCAAGTGTCATGAAATATTCTGGCTTTAAATGATTTCCATTGTGGGAATGTACCACAGTTTATTCAGCCAGTTGTCAGACTTTCAGCATCAATTACTTATTTTTTTTAATTTATTTATTTTTGGCTGTGCTGGGTCTTCACCACTTTGCACGGGCTTTCTCTAGTTGCAGCAAGCAGGGGCTACTCATCGTGATGTGCGGGTTTCTCACTGCGGTGGATCAGCAGGGGCTGCTCATCGTGGTGGTGTGCAGGTTTCTCACTGCGGTGGATTCTCTTGTTGCAGAGCACGGGCTCTAGGGCATCCGGGCTCAGTATTTGCAGCTGGTGGGCTCTAGAACAGCAGCCTTCAGCAACGGGCTTAGTTGCTTGGCAGCATGTGGAATCTTCCCAACCAGGGATAGAATCCTTGCCCCCTGCATTGGCAGGCAGACTCTTTACCATTAAGCCACCA
>NW_011494739.1:7328257-7329793 GCF_000754665.1 Bison bison bison
GGGGCTTGGGCATGCCCCAGTGAGGGCTGGGGGCCTGGCAGTAGGGGCCCAGCGTGGGGCATCCTATGTGGTTGACTAGGGGTGCATTTTGACTTTTCTGGCAGATTTGGGTTTTGTTTTTATTTGGCTGCATCAGACCTTAATTGCGGCGCACGGACTCTAGAGCACGGGCTCAGTACTTGTGGCACACGAGCTTAGTTGCCCTGCAGCATGTGGGATCTTGGCTCCTGTGTTCCCTGCATTCCAAGGAGATTCTCACCCACTGGACCACCAGGCAAGTTCCTGGCTGATTTGTTTTTAATCTGCCTCTGATGACTCAGTTACCAGAATCTCCCCTGGTCTGGTCCTGGTCAGTTCTTTCACTGTTTTCAGACAGGTTTTGTCTTCCTGTGTGCCTGGTTCATCATGGGCAGAGCCCTGCGTGTGAACAGTTGCCGTGGTGACTTGAGGCTGTGTGAGACGGTACCTGTCTCTGTGGAGGATGTGCTTTTGCTCCTGCTGGGGACACTGGTAACCTAAGTGACCTTAACTAGAGCTGTGCTCCTGCGAGGCCATCTCTTCCCCATTCACCCTCACCCCTGGAAGTGCACTGACCTTCCAGATCAGCCCAAAGACTCAAGCGTTTTCCAGGTGCTCCCTGACACACACCCATGGCAAGCCCTAAACTCAGTGTTTTCACCCCATTCCCATCAGTCTGCTGAAAGACTCATGGAGCTCTTTGGCTGTCAGAAGCCAATTTGGAATCAGCAAACATCTAGAGAGGAAAGACAGCCCCGGGCCTGGGCTCCCCTTTCCAGCCAGCACCCCCCAAGTCTGTGCCGCTGCTGTCTCTCTGCCCTGAATGAGATGCTCTTATTGCATGTGAGGTCCAGCTTCTCTTGTTTTCCTCGAGAGGAAGATTGGTTTAAGATAAACATTGTCCACCATTTGTTAAAATAGGACTTCCTGGATTTCTTTTAAATACTGAATGCCTCTAGGGAAATTCTACTGATAATTAAATTCATTAAAATTGGGTTTACACACAATTCTTTGCGAATAGCCATTGCATGAAGCTAGGTGGGTGTGTTTGATGGACTTTCTTCCAATGGCTTTCAAAACACAGAAGTTCTGTATGTTTCCCCTAGAAGACACTCGATAAAGACGTGTGGAATGAAGCAATGAACATCCTAGTGGGTGCGCAGCATCTTGGTCTGACTGCAGCCAATTCCCTCTGAAATCCAGCAAATGAGTTCATGTCCTCCCTGCCACCCTTGGCGTCCCCCCCACTTCCGGCTGCGTGAAGCCTGTTCTCTGCATGTCTTTTGTTTTGTTTAATGATATATTTTTTTAAGATTTATTTACTTTTTTTATTTTTTGACTGTGGTGGGTCTTCAGAGTTGTACACCAGCTTTCTCTCGTTGTGGTGAGCGGGGGCTACTCATCATTGTGGCGCCCAGGCTTCTGAGGCGGTGGCTTCCCTTGTTGCTGAGCACAGGCTCTAGGCACACAGGCTTCAGCAGTTGGAATGTGTGGGCTCAGTAGTTGTGGCTCTCAGGC
>NW_011494739.1:7329893-7330545 GCF_000754665.1 Bison bison bison
TAGCCTGCCAGGCTCTCTGTCCATGGAATTCTCCAGGCAAGAGTACTGGAGTGGGTAGCTGTTTTCTTCTCCAAGGGATCTTCCCGACCCAGGGAACAAACCAGGGTCTCCTGAATTGCAGGCAGATTCTTTATGAGCTGAGCCACCAGGGTAACCCAAGAATACTGGAGTGGGTAGCCATTCCCTTCTCCAGGGGGTCTTCCCAACCCAGGGATTTGAACCAAGCCCCCTACATTGCAGGCGGATTCTTTACCAACTAAGCTACCAGGAAATTGAGAGCTAAGCATCCCCATACACTGGAATATTATTCAGCCATAAAGAGGAATTAACCCTGAAATCATTAGCCTCAGAAAAAGACACCAGATGCAAAGGCCACGTGGTATATGATTTCACTGATAAGCCATGCTCAGAAGAGGCCGATCCATAGAAACAGAAAGTGGATGTGTGTTTCCAGGGCCTGGGAAGGAGGATGTGGGAAATTCTTAGTGGACACAGATTTCTTTGGGGGGATGACAGGATGCTCTGGAATTAAGATACTTTCTACTGACAATGCACAACAACTGAATATGCCAGAATACACTGACTTGTGCACTCTAAAAGGGTGAATTTTCTGATGCATGGATTCAGTTCAGTTCAGTCATTCAGTTGTGTC
>NW_011494739.1:7330645-7331341 GCF_000754665.1 Bison bison bison
CAGTCATGTGGGATCTTCCTGGACCAGGGATTGAACCGGTGTCCCCAGCCCTGCATTGCAAGGTGGATTCCTAGCCACTGGACCACTAGGGAAGCCCTCTGTGTGTCTTGAAGACATACCTTTGACCCACTCTCCTGATGAAAACATCTCCCTGTGATCTTAGAACAAAGTCCAAAATCCTTGCCGTGAGCCCAGCCTACCTCCAGCCCCATCACATGCCCCCACCTCTCTCTTCTTCAAACATCCAGAGCTCTTCTCTGCCCCAGGGCCTTTGTCCCCACTTCCTGGAGTCCTGCCCCCTCTTCCCTACCCCACGGGACCTCATCTCTCAGGCCTGCCCTGCTTCCTCTGTAGTTCCCTCCCACCTGGTTACTCTGCATATTCACACAAGCATTCTTACCCACTCCAAAGCCCTTACCCCAGCTGCCGAGGATCTGTCTCTCCTGTGTGTTCTGTCCCTCTTCACTGGCCTGTTAGGGGTGGGACCACGGCCATATGGTTGTTCTCTACACACGGAGCACAGAGCCTGGTGTCTGCACACAGCAAGTGCTCAGTCAGTAACTGAGGGGCAAGTGAAGTCAAAGTCACTCAGTCATGTCTGACCCTTTGCGACCCCATGGGCTGTAGCCTGCCAGGCTCTCTGTCCATGGAATTCTCCAGGCAAGAGTACTGGAGTGGGTAGCTGTTTTCTTCTCC
>NW_011494739.1:7331577-7340382 GCF_000754665.1 Bison bison bison
CAAAGTACTGGAGTTTCAGCTTCAGCATCACTCCTTCCAATGAACACCCAGGACTGATCTCCTTCAGAATGGACTGGTTGGATCTCCTTGCAGTCCAAGGGACTCTCAAGAGTCTTCTCCAACACCACAGTTCAAAAGCATCAATTCTTCGGCGCTCAGCCTTCTTCACAGTCCAACTCTCACATCCATACATGACCACTGGAAAAACCATAGCCTTGACTAGATGGACCTTTGTTGGCAAAGTAATGTCTCTGCTTTTCAATATGCTGTCTAGGTTCGTCATAACTTTCTTTCCAAGGAGTAAGTGTCTTTTAATTTCATGGCTGCAGTCACCATCTGCAGTGATTTTGGCGCCCAGAAAAATAAAGTCTGACACTGTTTCCACTGTTTCCCCATCTATTTCCCATGAAGTGATGGGACCAGATGCCATGATTTAGTTTTCTCAATGTTGAGCTTTAAGCCAACTTTTTCACTCTCCTCTTTCACTTTCATCAAGAGGCTTTCATGTTGATTAAAAGAAAAAAACTATAAATCTGAGGATTATATGAGCGGACAGCAAGGGCTGCAGGCCTGGAGCTCCGTGCCTCCTGCAGCGTCGAGCCCCACCCAGCGAGGATGTCTTGTCTTTCAGTCATGAAAAGGCGGGTCCTGAGCCCATTCGTCTCCGGTTGGAGGATGAGGATAGAAAACCTGAGCCCTGTAAAACAGATTTCCGCCTTCCTCTTGCTGTATGCCTTCTTTTCTGTTCCCATAAAATGCATCTGCCTTGAGAAACTTTTTTTCAGTTAAAGTCGACAGCAAAGCTGACTGTGTCAGGCCCTCCCTGCACAGGGGGTAGGAGAGGCTGGACAGGCACGCAAGAGGACCTGCCGGGCACACACCTCGTGCAGTGAGAGACTCTGGGAGCATGCAGGAGAGACCCCTGCCTCGACCATGGAAGTGTCTCCACCACTGTCTGCCCAGCTCCTCGTGCAGCACCAGCCCAGAGCAAATTCTTAGCATGTGTCTGATGAATGAAGCCCCCTGCCCATTACCACCCTGGATCCCAACAGGCCTGGAGGCCCCCCAGCCCCAAGCCAAGTTCAGCCTCAGCATAAGCCAGCACCTTTAAAAAGGACCCAGTGGAGGATGGTGCCCACACTCCCTCACCCCTGTAGGCCCTCGACAGCACACTGCTCCAACCAGGGAACAAGGAGCCGAACCAAGAACATGCAGATGAGGACAAAGGCAGCATGCCCCAGGCCCCAGGGGCAGGTGCAGGGCTGGGAGCCCATGCCAGTCAGAACTCCAGGTTGCAAGCAACAAAGGTAGTATAGGATTAGTTCAGTCGTGTCTGACTCTTTGTGACCCCATGGACTGTAGCCCGCCAGGCTCCTCTGTCCATGGGATTCTCCAGGGAGGAATACTGGAGTGGGTTGCCATTCCCTTCTACAGGGGATCTTCCTGAACCGGGGATCAAACCCGGGTCTCCTGCATTGCAGGCAGATTCTTTACCATCTGAACGACCAGGGAAGCCTAGAATAGCATAAGACAAGAAGGGGAATATGTTCTAATATTAGTTCAGGTGTACAAAGCATCTGTAAGGGACCTTCCCCTCAATTTTGCTGTGAACCTAAAACTGCTTAATAAAGAAAAGTCTTCATTTTTTTCTGTATACAGATAAGAGCTTCAGGCGCAGCTTGACCCAGGGGCTGCCCAGTGAGAGGTGGTCACTTGAGCCTGCCGTGGCTTTGTTTCCTCTGAGATGGCCCTGTCCTTCAGTTTCTATCTCTGATGACAAAAAGTGACCACAGCCTCCAACCTCACACGCTGGCCCAGCCAAGTCCAGGGGCAGGGATGGCACACTGAATTCCTAGAAACTCCAAAAAGCATATGCCCTTGCTCCCAAGCTCTGACTGGTCAGCCCACTGCTGATCACGGTGGCCAGGGGTGGAGGGCAGGCTGATCTAGCCAGGGCCTCCCAGTGGGGAAGGGCAGACACCAACAGGAATGCCACACCCCGCTCTCAGGAGGCAGGGGACTCTCCCGGGGTGTCCTCTGCAGACCTCGACCCTGGCGCCTGGTGGGGAACGGGCGCTGAGCTGGGGGAGGGTGTAGGTACTCACCACCTCTGGGCTCGCACACCCCGAATTTACTCCACCTGCCTCTGCATCCGTGTGCACAGCATCCCCTCTGTGGGGTCTCTTCTCACTTAGCACCCTCGAGTGCCTATCAGGCACCTTCAGGATACAGCCCTGTTTCTTTACTATGTGCTGAGTCCCCACATACTGGCTGGAGCCTTGGGCTGTGTGGCTCAGGAGGGAATGTGTTGAGTTTTGAGCCGGAATTGCAGGCTGCGCTAATCCTGGGTGGCTCCCTCTCCTGACGAAGTCAGAGCAGTGACATCAGAGCAGACTTGAGCTTGGGAAGAAGGCCCCACCCCCGTGGTTCTGCAGGGGGATATGGGGGTGGAGGGAAGGACAGACACATTCCCGAGGGCCTGGCAGCAGTCCAGCCTAGGGGTGAAGGATGACACACACCACATCCAGCCTCCAGGAAGATATGACTGCGGGAGACATCTGCTGGGGTGTGTGCGAGGGGCAGTGGCGGGCGTGGCAGGCGAGTCCCACATGAGCTGCCGTCTCTGTTGCAGGCACCTACGTGATGACAGTCACAGCCAACGACGCGGATGACGCCACCACAGCCAACGGGATGGTGCGCTACCGGATCGTGACCCAGACCCCCCAGAGCCCCTCCCAGAACATGTTCACCATCAACAGTGAGACGGGCGACATTGTGACAGTGGCTGCTGGCCTGGACCGAGAGGTGAGGTGGGCGCCGTAGGGCTGGGGCACAACCTCCCCACTGCAGTCTGTGTGGGAGAGGTTGACCCAGAGGGAGGTCACTGTGGGCCTGGGTGGAATGGTGATGCTCGCTGCTGCTGCCACCAGAGGAATGGAGGAGGGGGGATCATGTGTATATGCAGTGGATGACATGTTTATGGTGTGGATCGTGTGTTTATATGATGTGGGTCACATTTATATAAAGTGGATCACGTTTATATGATTGGATCACATGTTTATATGAAGTAGATTGTGTTTGTATTTTGTGGATCGTGTGTATTATGTGGATCGTGTGTTTACACGATGTGGATCATGTGTTGATATGAAGTGGATTGTGTGTATATACAGTGGACCGTGTGTATATTCGGTGGATCACATGTGTAAGTAGTCGGCTTTGCATATACATATAGTGGATTGCATGTGAATATGGAGATCGTGTTATGCACAGTGGATCGTGTGTTTATATGCAGTAGATCACATGTGTGTAGTGGACTGCACATGTACAGAGTAGATCATGTGTATATGCAGTGGACTGCATGTATAGGCAGTGGACTGTGTCCACAAGGTGTCGTGAATGGATGAGGTAGAGCTAACTGTGAAGAAGTCGGAGGCTTCTCAGAAGAGGTGGCCTTGCTCTGAGCCTTGGAGGTTGATATAATCAGTTCTATTTCCTCCCCTTTGGGAATAAAGACCCACTTTTTCTGAACACTGCACACCAGCTGTCTAACTGGTTCTGAGCAATCACAGATTCCCACCCCACAGACTCCTCCTTTCGATCAGAAACTTTCACTGAGCACCAGCTTTGTTCTGGAAACCACCAAGGGTACCAGAGAGTAGTGGGCAGGGCGAGTGGTGACTGCTTGCGTGGGGCTGACTCCACAGGAGGGAGGAGCGGGTGAGGGGGACAATCCCCGCAAGATAAATGAGTCCAGGTAGTGGCATGGCTTAAAGGAAATGGCATCATGTGGAGGGGGGGATGTCCAGGGAGGCCCTGTCCTGGTCTCAGGAAGGGTGCGTGTGACTGTCCCAGGGCTGTCCTGACAAAGGAAGTGTGTCCTCTCACAATGCTGGAGACCATGAGCCCAAGATCCTGGCAACCTTGGGCTCCAGCCCAGAGAGCAGAGGGTCCCACCCACCTCCCCCAGGGCACAGGTCCACTCCCCACCCAGCACAGCCTCGCTGGCCTCCACCACCTCTAAAGAGCCGCTGCTCATTGCTAGATGAGCCTGGACTTCAGGTGAAGGAAGCAGAGGCGGGAGCAGGTGGTACCAGCCCTTGGCCCCGATCGCCCAGCCTGCTGAGCCATCACCTGCCCTGTTTGAGATAATGAGCAGCCTGCCGCACAGTCCTGCAGGGAGCCTGGCTGCAGTTTCAGGCTTGGAGGAGAGAAGAGGTGTTTCTGGGGCCTCTGTCCCAAGGAGAGAGGGCAGCACTCAGGGGACCTTCTGCAGAGCAGGGAGATCCCAGCTGGGAAAGCTCAGGGAAGCTGCTGGTTCCGAAGGCACGGAGCGGCTCTGAACACCATGCCCCTGCTTTCCCCTGTGAGTGGCCTGCGGGCTGTCCCTGGTTTGCCTTTACCTGCGAATAACCGGGCAGGTGTGGAGTGGGACAGACAGAGGACGGGTGGTCAGCCAGAAGCAGGAGGAGGTGTGCGCATGTCTGCTACTCGTGCAAGCGTGTGCTGAGCTCATGCATGGCAGAGCCTGTTCCAGACAGTGGGGCGCCCTGGGGACCCCAGCATGGGCCAAGCACTGTGTGCATTGTCACATCTTAGTCCTTGAAACTGCCCTGGGGGGACTCCTGGAGCAGCGTTTCTTTCCAGATGAGAAAGACGAGGCTGCAGGGCTCTTAGTTGCCCAGGGCTATAGGGTCTCAGAGCTCAGGAGGGGCTCGGCCCCCATACCACAAACTGTCCATTGTTGTCTGAAGTTCACATTTAACTGAGCAGGCTCTGTTTTTGTTTGCTCTGGCAACCGACCCTGAAGCAGCCGCCCCCTCTGGGCCCAGGTCGGGGCAAGGGTACCTCTTGCAGAGTTCAGTGTGTGTACCCCCTCCCACATATCCCCTCCTTGGGATCCGCAGCACCTGGCTGGCTGCCCAGCACGCGATGGACCAGCCGGTGTTCTGGGACCAGCCTGGCTTCGAGTTCTCAGCGACCCAACCAAATGGGAAGAAACAGCCTGGGTGGTGCCCAGCCCCATGTCCTCTGGCCTCTGATCGGCTCAGTCCCACCCCTGAGGCCCGGCCTCTCCTTTGGGACTGCTCCTGGGTCGGTCATAGGCACCTCACTGGCTGCCCCCCCAAAATCTCCTCCCCACCTCCACCCAGAGCAGGTGGTTGCTGAATCTTAAGCGGGTCAAGTGAAATAATTAAGCACAAGCTGTCTGCACTAATCAGTGCATGCATGGACCAGCACTGTCCTGAGACAGCTGCTGGCCACTCCTCCCGCCACTGCGGGACGAGCCCTCAGGTGTGCGGGGGCAGCCTGGGAGGGCCCAGCCCAGGCAAGGGCAGCCCTGCAGACAGAGGGAGGGGGAGGGTGGGCCAGGACAAGGGCAGCAGGTAGCACCCCGAGGCCCCCGCACCTGAGCTCCTCGGCCCTGGTATCCCACGGCCTGGCCCCACCACCACCACCATGCAGGCTTCTGTCTCCACCCCTCCCCTCTCCTGCCACCGGACTCGTGGGCTTCTCCCATCTGGTTCTTCCCATGTTCTCACCAGATGTCACCTCCTCAGGGAAGCCCCCCAGACTGCTCTCCTCTCACTGAACTACGGTTCCTACAGAGCCCAGTGTGGGGCAGATACTCTGTGGACTTTTCTTCTTTGCTGGGGGTCCCCTCCTGTGGGCCTGCATGGTCCATGTCATATGCATGAGCCTCTGTCTCAGCAACTCTGCACCCCACCGTCAGGGCAGTGTCCCCACAAGGAGACGTGACCCAAGGGGGTGGCCAGTGTCCCCAGCTCCAGTGAGGGACAGGGAGAGACTTGGTGAGGGGCCGAGAGAAGGCTCCATCCCCAGGGCCCAGGATAAGGACACAGTGTGGATGGACGGGTGAGCTGGAGGCTCGGTGGCCCAGAGGGAGGGACCACAGGCACCTGGGACCAGTGGGAGCTGGGGGCACAAGGGTGGTGGCCTGGGGCTTGGAGCCGCACAGGGGGTGGATCAGAGAACGTGCAAGGGTTGGGGGCTCGCTCTGAGCCTCCCCCAGGGAGATGGTCATTCACATGGGCAGTGGGGAGAGGGAGGGAGCAAGGTGGTGTTCACTGGGCGCCTCCTATGTACCATGTGCTCTCGATACTAACTGTACTAAGACAAGCCCCCTGGGGCAGCCAGTGCCCGCTTGCTGGGGGCACCATCCGCTATACTCTCCACCTTCTGTCCCGAGCTGCCCGCTGTGGGTGGGATGCCAGACTCCTCTGGCTGGCAGTGGCCGGTATGTCTCCATTTAGAAACAGACCTTGCAGGGCCTCGGCTGCACGTGTGGAGGGTGCACCCACGCTGGGTAGGAACTCAGCCTGCCGCGCCCTGCTGTGTGGTTTCCCAACACAACCTGTGGCTTAGGCGTACAAAGGACCACAGACAGGGCCTTTCTGCTCTCTTTGAAGGATGCTGACCACCCCCAACCCCACTCCTGTGGACAGAGGTTTCCCCTTAGCGGGGAAACACTGCAGATACTTCTTTTAGAACTGGCTTCGTGTTTGCAGAGTAAGTCGTCTTTAGAAAGGAGGAAAATCCACAAGCGTAATTGCCACTGTGTCTAATTAGGCAGAGCTATGTACATCGAGCATTTCTACATGATTAAAATGTCAGGAGAGCCAGGGTGACACAGGAGCGGCTGAGTGTCTCTTGCATCCCCATCATCGGAGGGGCCCCTCTCGCTAATCCTGCTCATCTGCCTCCCTCCTAATTAGAATATTTATGGCCTGATAAGCCAGGCAGGTGGTGCTCTGGAGGGAGGGTACTCACTGGGCTATGTGATCTGCCCACCCAGCTCCATCCTTGAACTGCTGACCATGGGTGGGTCACCGTCTTGAAACTTCTTTCTCCCAAAGGTGGGCCAAATTCACCATTATGGTTCATAGGACTTTTCAGAAAGCAACTCCAACACATTTCTATATTTTTCAAGCGTCTCCACCCCATGTGGCCATCAGATGAGATTTCACAGAGAGCCATGCGTGATAAAGATGGCTTATCCCCGGGCCAGTGACGATCGTGACCTCCACTAACTTTACAGATTCACTCATGGGACTCAGCTCAGGCGGAAAACATTCTTAGTGACAAGACCAGCATCCCCGCCTTGCTCACAAGAAGTGTCATGACAGGCCACGTGGGAAATTCCAAAAATTTGTTTTCCTGGAAAATGAGCTCTCTGTAAGACTATAGTAGGCATCAGGGGGAGTGGGGTCAGCGGTGATCTTGGGCCAGGCAGAATTTGGTGTGTCATTTAGTCACTAAGTCGTGTCTGGCTCTTTGTGACCCCATGAGCTGCAGTGTGCCAGGTTTCCCTGTCCTTCACTAACCTCAGAGTTTTCTCAAGCTCATGTTCATTAAGTCAGTGATGCCATCCAACCATCTCATCCTCTGTTGCCCGCTTCTCCTCCTGCCCTCAATCTTTCCCAGCATCAGGGTCTTTTCAAATGAGTCAGTTTTTTGCATCAGGTAGCAAAAGTATCGGAGTTTCAGTATCAGTCCTTCCAATGAATATTCAGGGTTGATTTCCTTTAGGATTGACTGCTTGGATCTCCTTGCAGTCCAAGGGACTCTCAAGAGTCTTCTCCAGCATCACAATTCGAAAGCATCAGTTCTTTGGTGCTCAGCCTCCTTTATGGTTCAGCTCTCACATCTATACATAACTACTGAAAAATCCATAGCTTTGACCATACAGACCTTTGTTGGCAAAGTAATGTCTCTGCTTTTTAATATGCTGTCTAGGTTGGTCATAGCTTTGCTTCCAAGGAGCAAACGTTTTTTAATTTCATGGCTGTAGTCACCATCCGCAGTGATTTTGGAGCCCAGGAAAATAAAATGTCACTGCTTCCACTTTTTCCCCTTCTATTTGCCATGAAGTGATGGAACTGGATGCCATGATCTTAGATCTAATCCCTTGAATCTATTTGTCACCTCCACTGTATAATCATAAGGGATTTGATTTAGGTCATATCTGAATGGACTCGTGGTTTTCCCTGTGTGTGTGTGTTAGTCACTCAGTCATGTCCAACTCTGTGACCCCATGGACTGTGGCCCACCAGGCTCCTGAGCCACAGTCAACTCCAGGTCTTGTTTTTGCTGACTATATAGAGGTTCTCCATCTTTAGCTGCAAAGAATATAATCAGTCTGTTTTCAGTATTGACCATTTGGTGATGTCCATGTGTAGAGTCACCTCTCCTGTTGGAAAAGGGTATTTGCTATGACCAGTGTGTTCTCTTGGCAAAACTGTTAACCTTTGCCTGCTTCATTTTTTACTCCAAGGCCAAACTTGCCTGTTACTCCAGGTATCTCTTGACTTCCTACTTATGCATTCCAGTCCCCTGTGATGAAAGGATATCTTTTTTGGTGTTAGTTCTAGAAGGTCTTGTAGGTCTTCATAGAACTGGTCAACTTCAGCTTCTTCGGCATTAGTGGTTGGGGCATAGACTTGGATTACTGTGATGTTGAATGGTTTGCCTTAGAAGTGAACAGAGATCATTCTGTCGTTTTTGAGACTGCACCCAAATACCGCATCTTGGACTCTTTTGTTGACTATCCTGCTAAGTCACTTCAGTCGTGTCCGACTCTGTGCGACCCCATAGACAGCAGCTCACCAGGCTCCCCCGTCCCTGGGATTCTCCAGGCAAGAACACTGGAGTGGGTTGCCCTTTCCTTCTCCAATGCATGAAAGTGAAAAGTGAAAGTGAAGTCGCTCAGTTGTGTCCGACCCTCAGTGACCCCGTGGACTGCAGCCTTCCAGGCTCCTCCGTCCATGGGATTTCCAGGCAAGAGTC
>NW_011494739.1:7340482-7340668 GCF_000754665.1 Bison bison bison
CCATTGTTGACTATGAGGGCTACTCTATTTCTTCTAAGGGATTCTTGCCTACAGTAGTAGATATAATGGTCATCTGAATACAATTCGCCCATTCCAGTCCATTTTAGTTCACTGATTCCTAAGAGGTCGATGTTCACTCTTACCATCTCCTGCATGACCACCTCCAATTTACCTTGATTCATGGAC
>NW_011494739.1:7340877-7341838 GCF_000754665.1 Bison bison bison
GATTCATGGACGTAACATTTCAGATTCCTATGCAATATTGTTCTTTACAGCATCAGACTTGATTTTCACCACCAGACACATCCACAGCTGAGCATTGTTTCTGCTTTGGCCCAACCACTTCATTCTTTCTGGAGCTATTAGGAATTGCCCTTCACTCTTCCCCAGTAGCATATTGGACACCTACCAGCCTGGGGGGCTTATCTTCCAATGTCGTGTCTTTTTGCCTTTTCACATGTTCATGGGGTTCTTGGGGCAAGAATATTGGAGTGGGTTGCCATTTCCCCCTCCAGTGGATCATGTTTTGTCAGAACTCTCCACTAAGATCCATCCATCTTGTGTAGCCCTGCACCATTGAGTCACCATAGCTGCATTCAGTCACACAAGTCCCTTTATCATGACAAGGCTGTGATCCATGAAGGGGGTTCAATATATCCCACTGGCAATTCTTCAATCATTTTTGCCAAACACTGTTTTTAGGACACCGAATGTGGCTTTGTGGTCTCAGAGAAAAAAGTCATTGCACCCCCAAAAAAACAGAAGAAGAAAAGTGATCCTAGGAGGGCCTCAGGGCTCAAGCTTGCCTCCAAGACTGGCCTCACCCGTGCCGTCCAAGAGTCTGCTGAGTCACAGGATGGTCCTACAGACGTGGGGGTCTGGCAGTGAGCAGGGCAACCCCTCCAGGACCCACGGCCCATGCATCCGTCTTCACGGGGACCCTCGATACCACACTCCCGGCCACACTGGATCCAGCTGGTTCCCAGGGCTTTCCAGATGTCACATCCCTGCCGGCCTCCACTTAATGTTGTCACAGTGGGAAATCAGCCCCAGGGAAAGCAGATGACAGCACTTCCTTTAGAGAAAGATGAGAAATGCAAAATAAAAGCCAGGGTCTGTGCTGAGTTCCCTGATGGATTCTCTCCGTGCGGGACGGAGCCATCAAGACCACAGAGCAGCTGCCACA
>NW_011494739.1:7341997-7349756 GCF_000754665.1 Bison bison bison
CCTAGAGTCTGGAGCCACCAGGAGGATGGACTGGGGTACCACCAGGAACAGGCCAGCTTCCCGTCCAGGTCAGGGTGGTGCCACCTGGCTGAAGCTGTGGGTGCGGAGTGGGTGCCCTGTGAGGCTGTTGAGCATGTGGTCAGCCTGCAGGCCCAGCGTGGGATGCGCGTGCCTGGGGTTCCCACAAGGCAGGAGTGGAGTGTTGGCACCTGGAAATGTCATTTGGGTCTGCGAAGCCCGCTGTGTTCATGTGGGTGGGTCGGCGGCATTTGGTACCTCTGCAGCGCTGTGCTCCCTCCCCACCCCCCGGACCACTGTCTACCTCAGGGCCTTTCTAGCCCTGAAGGATACCTGGGCGCCAGCAGTGACTCCCCACCCTCAGCCCCCCAGGCCCGGCCCCTCTAACCTGCCCTCCCAGTGAAGCAGCCTGCTTTGAGTGTTTCCTACAACCTGTGAGACTTTACAGGTCTGGCCGTTCTCACTGAGCATCTAGCATTCAAGGTTTGTCCACGATGTGGCTGGGGTCAGTGCTTCACCCCTTTTCACGGCTGAATTGTATTCTGCTGCAGACAGGCACATTTGCTCGTCCCATCGTCAACTGGTGGGCATTCAGACCACTCCCCGTGACAGGCGCTGCTGTGATCACAGATCAGCCCCTGCTTGGACGCCTGTTCTCGTCCTCTTGGGCGTATGCCTAGACATGGACTTGTGGCCAAAAGGTGACTGTGTAAATCCCCAGGACCCACTGCCTATTTTCCACGGTGGCCACACTCTCCATCCCGTTTGGAACAAGTCTCAATGCGCTTGCCTGAACAGGTCATCAGCCTTGTGGCTCGCCCCACGCCCAGAGCCCACCTGGTGGGTCCCCAGTTGTGTTCTCAGGCCCTGAGGACACCCACGGGCTGAGCACATGAGAACCAGACACAGGCAGGCGGTTAGGCTGCACTGTCTCCAGGGACAGGCTGGCCCGGTCCCAGGAGCAGCAGGGCAGCAGGGTCCGAGCTGCGTGTCCTGGCAGCCCCAAGTGGAGAGGGCCAAGAGTGGAGAGTGCAGGAATCTTTGATGCTTTTCTGGGGCAGGCTGGCCAGCTGCATTATTGATGGATGTTCTGCAAAATTTAAATGCTGAGCTACGGGGAGGTGAGTGAAAACCCCAGAGACTCCCGCTTGCAGTTTTCTCCCCTCCTCCCGAACTTGAAAATGGTCAGATCACATTTTAATGAATTCACTGCAGCACTACTGCTGCCGGCTCTGGGGGCTCTGCACCTGGCAGGAGCAGGGGGACTGCTGGGCAGCTGCCAGGCTGACCAGCAGGGGCACCTGCTCAGTATGCCTCCTGGTGGCCGCAGCTATCACCAACCATCCTTCAGCGGGTGGCCCACGCCCCCACCTCCCTCTGGCTCCGCTGGGGTGGGCGTCATAGGGAGAGCAGAGGTGGAGGAGGAACGCTGGCCGTTGACTGGTCCAGAGCTGGGCCCAGGGTCCTCTCTGAGTCCCAGGGGGGCCCAGGAAGAGGGTTTCTGGAGTCCAGGATCCAGCCACCACATGGCTCACCAGTTCCGACCTGAGAACCCAGTTTGATCACCTGCAAAGTGGGGATGGTATTGCACCCTATTCCCCAGGACTGGCTGAAGGACGGGTGGGGATACTGCATGTGGTCTGTGGATCCACCAGCAGGAGGCACTAGAACCACCCTGAAAATAGCCCCACGCAGTCCACCAACTCCAGGGCCCCTCCCCGGCCTCACGCAAATGGTGACAAGCATTCTAAGGCCACGAAGCAAGGCCCAAGGAAGGCTTTTTAAATAAAAACATCAAATCTCTTACCCATGCTAGACCCTCCCAACAAGTAAAGCTGGAACATTTGCAAGAGGGTGTCTGTCCAGGGACATTTCCCAGGTTCCACCTGGGCCCCACTACCTACCCTCGGGTGACCATTACGAAGTCTAGAAAGTATACTTTCTAAAGCTAAAGCCACAGCAGAGCCTGGCCCGCATTCCCCGTGCCCCCACAATGACCTGTCCGAGCTCAGCAGGGCTGGCTGGATCTCAGGGGCCGCACCCATGGGGCCTCTGGATTTTCTTTCTGCGCCCCGCACTCCCCTCACCCCCGCACCACACAGCCTAAAAGGACTCCACCACCACCTGGCTCCCAAAAGCAGGACCGGTATGCCCTCTAGTGGTGGTTGTCTGTACAATACACACTCGCACAGGCACCAACGTGCACACACTCCCAGGCAGGCACACACAAACATACACATGTACACATGCCTATACACATATGTGTATGTGCACACACCGGTATACACACACACACATGCATACATACGGGTCCAGAAACACAGGCATACACACAGGAACACAAGCTTGCACACGCATATACACCCATGCAAACACACACGAGTGCCCCCATGTCCCTGAGATGGTTTGGTTCTCCAGTGTCTTCTTAGGGCCTCAGCCCATAATGTCCACAATGTACAGGTGGATTCTACCATTAAAGAGATAAGAAAGGTTGGAGGGGTGCCTTCTTGGCTGCAGTCAGTCACATGACAGCAGTGTCAAGGGGTGAACGCGTTCCCTCCTCTGCTCTAGTTAAATCCCTCCTTTTGCTGTGGGGTCCCAGGAGCCAAGTTGGGGTGAAGTCCCTCCTCTCAGCCCTCCAGCCTGGGTCTCCCTCCCTCCCTCCCACCAGGCAGTCACACGGACAGAGTCCCGATGCTTAGGCCATCGCAGGACAGCCTCTCCCAGTAAGAAGGCCAGCGGGGGGAGTGGGGCGTGTTTCGGGGGCCGTCGGTCCCGCCAGTGGCCTGGGAAGGGCAAGCTGAGGCCTTGGTTCCTGGGGGGACCACACACTGTGTGCCGTCAAATGACAGCTGTTGGGGGCAGGGGTCCGAGACCAAGGCTGGGCCGTGCTGGCTCCTTCTGGAGGGTCGTGAAACACTGCCTGTGCGTCCGCTGGCTTCCAGTCATGCTGCAGCCCTTGGCATCCTTGGCTTGTGGTCGCTCCAGCCTCTGCCCCGTCTCATGTGTCCTCTGCCCTCATCGTCTCTTACTGGAAACCTGTTGTTGCACTGGGATGCCCTGACCCAGAGGGCCCAGGTCCATCTCGACCTTCACTTTATCTAAAAGGCTCATGATGGACTTGGGAGCACAACTTAACCGATTACCAGGTTGTCCTATCATCTCTTTACTGTCCTGAAGAATGACCTCTGCTGGCCACCGAGAGCAGGGTGGGAACAGAGGTGGGCAGCTGGGGCCCAGGACCCAAGCACCATCTGTCTCGGGCTGGCTGTGTGGCCCACGCGTGACCCGTTTAGTGAGGGGTTGCCTGCACTGGACAGTGGGCTCCTGAGCCGGGTCTTGCATGTCATCTTCCCCACGATGCTCATGCAGAGCAGGGCCTGGGCAGGTCAGACGGGAGGCCCTGCATCTCCTTCCTGTTCCTCATGCCCCAGGACCCCAGGTGGCCAGAGCTTCCACGTCAGGTTGGCAGAGCCCTGGGGATGCCCCGCAATGGGACTCTGGATGCCTCAGCCCCACAAGGTCGCCAGCCGTGAGGTGGTCTCCATTTAACACTGACCCCAGGAGCCCCCTCCGTGACTCTGCCTGCCATGGTTTATGTTGTGGGAGATCCAGAAACATCTCTGCAGCCAGGCCTGTGGAGGGGGTCAGCCCAAGGGGCGTCCCCAATGCCCACGCCCCTCCTGTGCCAGCTGCTATAGGACAGGCCTGTCCGAGGTGCGCCCCCAGCCTGGCCACCATCCTCAGCCCAGGCCAGCGTCTAGCACAGCTGGAACCAACTAGCAACCGACCAGTGCCTGCAGATCCAAGCTGTGACACAGACGGTCACCAAGGATGCTGGGGAGGGTCTCCTCCGCCAGTGACAGAGTGTACACGTGCTCTAGATGCCAGAGGGAGAGCTCTGACCACAGAGCCCTGGGCTCTGGAGCAAGAACATGCAGAGGGCTGCCGTGCTGATGCTGAGAAGAAAAGCAGGGTCTCAGGAGAGTGGGTGTCTGTCAGGGGAGCAGGTGCGCACTTATATTTTATTCGAGGAGGGAAGGCCTTGCTGATGGGCGCAAGCAGTGTCAGGGCAGGCAAAGCAGCCCTGTATGACCCTGGTGGGGAGGGGAACATACGTTTGAAGAGCAGCAAGGAGGCCCCATGGCCACAGCAAAGTGGACGAGGCAGGAGGGGAGAGAATGAGGCCGCTGAGGCCACCACCTGCTCCTGGGACCTGTAGATCCTCCCCAAGGAGCAGAGGTGAGCCCCAGCTCTGGGTTAATCAGATCCGCCAGGTGAGAGGGGCAGGGTCTTCTCGGCACCTGTATGTGTCTCTCAGCCTCCGTTTCTCTGCGCGATGAGAGGTGACAGGAGGCTGCTCAAGGCTCTGTCGGCCTGGGTGTCCCCCCTTCCCCATCCATACTTTGTGGGCTGGGCCTAGATATTCACAGAGCTTTAGAAATAAACAGTCATGTTTAGGACTAATTTCTATTTACGGCAGGTGATGCTGGTTTGCCATTTATAGCAGTGGCAGAAACTGCTTTTATTTTTTTAAAAACTTTCTGTTTTGTATGGGGGTTAGCCAACTAACAGTTGTGATAGTTTCAGGTACACAGCAAAGGGGCTCAGCCACACATACACCTGTCAAACTCCCCTCCCATCCAGGCTGCCACGTAACACTGAGCAGAGTTCCCTGTGGTTATCCATTTTGAATATAGCGTGTGTACATGTCCATCCCAAGCTCCATAACTATGCCTTCCCCACCACTCCTTCCCCCTGGCAACCGTAAGTTCATTCTCTTAAGTCTGCGAGTCTGAGAAACTGCTTTTAAGTGTGCTTACTGAAGTACAAGAACGTGTTTGCTGTCAGGAACAACCTGCAGACAGAACTGGAGCGGGGCACGGTGTTAGTCTGCATTGTGGGTGTGACCAGCGTGTCCACAGCGGGAGCCCCCACCACAGCCACCCCAAGGCCACGACAGTCGGGCCCTGAGTCTGCCCTCAGGCCAGCAGTGCCCCGGAGGGTCGGGGTCAGAAGCGCTAGAGAAACATCCGTTTATCACAGGATATCGAATCCAACCCCCTGTGCTCTGCAGCAGGGTCTTATTGTTCATCTGGTTTGTTTGCAGTCCTTTGTATCTGCTAATCCCAACTCACACTCCACCCTTCCCTCACCACCCCGCTTCCCCTTGGTAACCACAAGTCTGTTCTCTGTGAGTCTCTCATAAATTTAAGTTCATTTGTGTAGTAGTTTAGATTCCACAGTATAAGTGCTATCATGTATTTGTCTCTGACTTAACTTCATTTAGTATGGTAATCTCTAGTTGCTCCCACGTTGCTGAAAATGACATTATTTCATTATTTTTATGGCTGAGTAACATTCCACTGTTGTGTATATACCACATCTTCATTCATCTGTTGATGGACACAATGCCTTGGCTATTGTAAGTAATGCAGCTGTTAACATTGTGGTTGTATGTCTTTTCAAATTAAGAGTTTTCTCTGGATATACACCTAGGAGTGGGATTGCTAGAAAATATGCTAAGTCTATTTTTAGCTTTTTAAGGCACCTCCATACTGTTCTCCATGGCGGCTGCACCAATTTACATTCCCACTAACAGTGGAAGAGGGTTCCCTTTTTCCACATCCTCTCCAGAATTTATTGCTTGTAGATATTTTTGATGATGGCCATTCTGACCAGTGTGAGGTGATAATTCATTGTGGTTTTGATTTGCATTTCTCTATAAGTAAGGGCTTCCCTGGTGATTCAGTCAGTAAAAAAAATCCACCAGCAATGCAGGAGACCCGGGTTTGGTCCCTTAGTTGGGAAGATCCCTTGGAGGAGTAAATGGCAACCCACTCCATTATTCTTGCCTGGAGAATTCCATGGACGGAGGAGCCTGGCAAGCTACAGGGGTTGCAAAGAGTCAGATGTGACTAAGGGACTTAGCATGCACAATTATTAGTGAGGTTGAGCATCTTTCCATATGCCTGTTGGCCACCAGTATATCTTCTTTGGAGACATGTATATTTAGGTCTTCTGCCCATTTTTTGATTGGGTTACTTGGTTTTTTGTTATTTGTATGAGCTGTTTGTATATTTCAGAGATTAAGCCCTTGTCAATTATATCATTTGCAAATATTTTCTCCCAACCTGTAGGTTTTCTCACTCTGGTGTGCAAAACTTGTGTTTATTTGTGCTTCTATTTCTATTGCCTTAGGAGACTGACCTAAGAGAAAAACACTGCTACGTTTTATGTCAGAGAATGTTTTGCCTATGTTCTCTTGTAAGAGTTTTATGGTGTTGTGTCTTATATTTTAGTCTTTATGCTCTTTGGAGTTTCTTTTTGTGTATGGTGTGAGCGAGTGTTCTAACTTCATTTACATGCGGCTGTCCAGCTTTCCCAATGCTACTTGCTGAAGAGATTCAAACATCTTCTGAAAGGGGCCAGATAGCAAATGTTTTAGGCTTTCCAAGTAATGTAAGCTCATCACAGCCACTTAGCTCAGCTGTTGTGCAAAATCAGCCACAGACAATGTATAAATAAATGAACCTGGCTGTGTGCCAATAAAACTTTATTTACAAAAAACAGTGGCAGACAGATTTGGCCCATAGGCCAGAGTTTACTGACCCCCAAAAGCCCCTTGGTGACTCGCAGCTACCCACGAAGGTGTAGACACCTTACCAGGCACTGCTGTCTCAGGGGTGCTGCACTGGTGGCTCCTGGCGAGGTCTGGCTGCAGAAGGGTTGGAGAGCCCTTTCAGTGCCCAGAAATCCACTGTCCCCATCCAGCTTTATTTGCCTCCTAAAACCCACACCTGTATCCGAATACTACCCGCTCCTTCCAGGCAGCATGCAGACTGGTGTGCAGGTAACAGGGTCGGGGGCTCAACTTCCCTTCTCCTGTGTGAATTTCTGACACTGAAAATGCTAAAGAAATGAGGTCGCTGCGGACACACATCTGGGTTCGCCTCTCTTTGCACACTTCCACCCCGATTTTACAAACCTCAGTGTCTTCTTACAGTCCAAGCCCCCTTTTCCTTCCTTCTAGTTCAATCCACACCTGTGAAAGCCAGGTGCTGGGATGAAGGCAAAGACCTTGCCACCCACTGTGAATGAGGAAAATGTTCTTCCTGTGGCCAGCACCCTGGGCAGGAAGGGGACCCAGCAGCAGCTGAATCCATCCAAGGAATATGTTTCTTGGAAGAAAGTATAAACAGCTAAACCCAAGCTGCTGCTGTTCTTCCCCCTTGTCCCTTCTAGAAAGTCCAGCAGTACATGGTCATCATTCAGGCCACAGACATGGAAGGAAACCTGAACTATGGCCTCTCCAACACAGCCACCGCCATCATCACAGTGACGGACGTGAACGACAACCCACCGGAGTTCACTGCCAGCACGGTGAGTGCGTGTCCCTTCCTGAATCTGGAGGAGTTGGCCAGTGGCGTTCAGACTCCAGGGAGAGGCTGAAGCGTCGGCCACTTTGGGGTGTGCTTGGCAGGACAGGCTGGGGGCTGCAGGGGGACATACATGCCAGGTCCCTCTGGCAGGAGCCTCCAAAGCCCACCAGCAGCAGGAGGGCAGTGGGGGACACAATGTGTCCTGCCCCTTCAGGCGCAGCCAGCGGGCTGCCCACAGACCTAAGTGCCCGCAGGAATGGCCCAGTGGCACAGCTGTGGGATCACGGAGTCACGGGCTCCCAATTCCTCTGGGTTCCCAAGGAGCTGTGTCCTTTGGTCCACTCGCTCTGGCGTGGAGG
>NW_011494739.1:7349981-7366555 GCF_000754665.1 Bison bison bison
GAGGGTTCCCAGGGCACCGAGTAGATGAGAGAGTAACTGCAACAATAGAAGACCTGGGGCACCACCAGGCCCCTCTCCCCCAGCACCAGCCTGGGCCTCTGGTCAACCTTTGGTCCCCACCAACCCCATGAGGCTCAGGACCCAGTTATGGGCGAGGAGGCTGAGGCTCAGAGAGGCTAAGTCACTTACCCAGAGCCACAGAGTCCACGAGGGGAGCAGCTGGGAGTGGGCCTCAGAAGCTGAGCTCTCAGGGGAGGAGAGGGGAGCCCTCGCAGTAAGCCCATGCAGCATCCCCTCAGCCTGCTTCCCCACAGCCCCCACACCCTTCAATCCCAGTCTCGCAGCCCTCCATCCTGCATCCTAGAGTCCCAGACTCTAGGTCTGGGTGAGCCAAGGCGGGAGGAGGGCAGTCCCAGCCATGAGGGCGCAGTGCCACCTGGTAGGCAGATCGCCCTGTGGGGTCAGGGTGGCATAGCTTCCATTCTGTGGGCTCTCCACGGCCGGGGGCAACGTCCAGGGAGTCTGGACATGAGTGAGACATCCCCCCAGCCTGCAAGAACCCCAGGCCGATCCCCAAGGCAGCCCCTACCCTTATGGGGTTTTTCTGTTCTCAGCATGGATCCCTGGAAACTTTCAGGAACAAATTTTCATTGTGTCTCCCAACTTAATCATTCTCTTTTAACTTGAATTTTGGTTAGATCATTCACACACACATAGCACAGCAATTTAAAAGTTACAAAATGACTTACTTTGAGGAAGAGGCCCTGGTGTTCTAATTCTGTCCCTTGCGTCGTTTCTAGTTTTCTGTTTATGATGGGTCCTTAAGACATTTCCACATCCAGATTCCAAATGGCCTTGGAATTTTTTCAACATGTGTTTAGAAATAATTTCAAGTTCACAGAAAGGTTGTAAGAATAGGAATGGGGAATAGAACAGCCTCACAGAGAGAAGGCAGGATGGTGGAGTAGAAGGCCTCGAGCCCAACTCCTACCACAAAACTCAAAATCACAACTGCTGAACAGTCCTCCATAAAAAAGACTGGGACTTGCCAAAAGAGATTTTCTACATCCAGAGATATAAAGAAGAAACCACAACATGATGGGAGGAGAACACTCTCACAATGTAATCAAATCCCATCCAGGAAAGGTCAGTTAAACTAAAAATTGGTTCTTTGAGACTACTGCTGCTGCTTAAGTCGCTTCAGTCGTGTCCGACTCTGTGCGACCCCATAGACTGCAGCCCACCAGGCTCCTCTGTCCATGGGATTTTCCAGGCAAGAGTACTGGAGTGGGGTGCCATTTGAGACTACTACAGGCAACTATATGGCAATAAATTAGACAACCTTGAAAAAATGGATAAATTCTTAGAAAGGTACCATCTCCCAAAACTGAACCATGAAGAAACAGAAAATATGACCAGACCAATAACAAGTACTAAAGTTGAATCTGTGATTTAAAAACTCCCAACAAAAGTTCAAGACCAGATGGCTTCACAGGTGAATTCTATCAAACATTTAGAAAAGAGTTAACACATATCTTTTTGAAACTATTCTGAAAAATTGCAGAGGAAGGAACAACTCATTCTATGAAGCTACCATCACCTTGATACCAAAATCAGGCAGATGCTTCAAAAGAGGAAAATTACAGGCCAATATCACTGATGAACATAGATGTGAAAATCCTCAACAAAACACTAGCAAACAGAATCCAAAAACACATGAAAAGTATCCATCAATTAAAAAAAAAGACTGGGACCTCCAGCCATGAGCAAGGAGAATTCATCCCAGGGATACAAGGATTTGTCAACATCTGCAAATCAATCAGTGTGATCCACCACATTAACAAATTGAAGAATAAAAACCATATGATCATCTCAATAGATGCAGAAAAAACTTTTGATAAAATTCAACACCCATTTATGATAAAAAAAAAAACTGTCCAGAAACTGGGCATAGAGGGCACCGACCTCAACATAATAATGGCCATGTATGACAAACCCACAGTTAACATCATACTCAGCTGTGAGAAAGTGAAAGCATTTCTTCTAAGGTAAGAACAAGACAAGAATGTCCACTCTTGCCGCTTTTATTCAGCATAGTTTTGGAAGCCCTAACCAAGGCAATCATAGAAGAAAAAGAAAGAAAACTTATCCAAACTGGAAAAGAAGTAAAACTGTCACTGTTGGCAGATTACATGATGCTATACATGAAAATCCTAAAGATGCTACCAGAAAACTACAGAGCTCATCAATGAATTTGGTAAAGCTGTAGTATACAAAATTAATGTATAGAAATCTGTTGCATTTCTACGAATTTACAATGAAAGATCAGAAGGGAAATTAAGAGAACAATCCCACTTAACATCACAACAAAAAGAATAAAATACCTAGGAATAAACCTACCTACAGAGACAAAAAAACCTATACTCAGAAAACTACGAGACACTGATGAAAGGAATTAAAGACATCACAAACAGATGGAGAGATACACCAAGTGGATTGGAAGAATCAATATTGCCAAAATGACTATACTACCCAAGACAGTCTACAGATCCAGTGCAATCTTGATCAAATTACCAATGGCATTCTTCACAGAACTAGAACAAAAAATTTCACAATTTGTATGGAAACACAAAAGACCCCAAACAGCCAAAGAAATCGTGAGAAAGAAAAACGGAGCTGGAGGAATCAGGCTCCCTGACTTCAGACTATACTACAAAGCTACAGTCATCAAGACACTATGATACTGGGACAAAAATTAAAATACAGACCAATGGAACAGGATAGAAAGTTTAGAAATAAACCCACATACACCTGTGGTCACCTAATCCATGACAAAGGAGGCAAGAATATACAATGGAGAAAAGACAGTCTCTTCAGTAAGTGGTGCTTGGAAAACTGGACACCTATGTGTAAAAGAATGAAATCAGAACATTCTCTAACATCATACAAAAACTCAAAATGGATTAAAGACTTAAATATAAGACCAGATACTGTAAACTTCTAGAGGAAAATATAGGGAGGACACTTTGACGTAAATCACAGCAAAATATCTTTGGATCCATCTTCCAGAGCACTGAAAATAAAAACAAGTAGGGACTTCCCTGGTGGTCCAGTGGCTAAGACTCCTCACTCCAAATGCAGGGGGCCCAGGTTCAATCCCTGGTTAGGGAACTAGATCCCACATGCCTCAACTAAGACCCAGAGCAGCCAAATAAATAAATATTTAAAATAAATTTTAAAAAAACAAATGGGACCTAATAAAACTTTAGAGTTTTTACACAGCAAAGAAAACCGTAAATAAAAGGACAACCTATGGAATGGGAGGAAATACTTGCAAAGGAAGCAACTGACAAGGACTTAATCTCCAAAATACACAAATAGTTCATATGGCTCAACATAAAAAAACCACCCAATCAAAAAATGGGCAGAACACCTAAGTAGACATTTTTCCAGAGAAGACATAGAAATAGCCAAAAGGCACATGAAAAGATGGTCAACAATGCTAATTAGTAGAGAAATGTAAATCAAAACTGCAAAGAGATACCACTTCCCACCAGTAAGAATGGCCATCATTTAAAAGTCTACAAACAAATGCTGGAGAGGATGTGGAGGAAAGGGAGCCCTCCTACGCTGCTGGTGGGAATGCAAACTGGTACAGCCACTATGGAGAACAGTATGGAGTTTCCTTAAAAAAAAAAAAAAAAAAAACTGAATACAGATCTAGATATTATCCAGCAATCCCACTCCTGGGCATATATATCCAGAGAAAACCATAATTTGAGAAGATGCACACACCCCAGTGTTCACTGCCGCACTATTTACAACAGGCAGGACATGGAAGTAATCTAAGTGTCACAGAAATGGATAAAGGTGTGGGACATACGTATAATGGAATACTACTCAGCATAAAAAAGAATGAAACAACACACCGCACAGCAACAGGGAGGGATGCTGAGCCCTAGTAAGTGATCACAGAGATGGGCATAGTACGTGAAGTCAGACGGAGAAAGACAAATACAGTATGGTATCACTTATATGCCAAATCTAAAAAACGATACAAATGAACTTATTTACAAAACAGGAAACAGACTCATGGGCTTAGAAAACAAGCTTATGGTTATCAGAGGGGAAGTGGGGAGAGGAGTCAATTAGGAGTTTTGGATTAACTACACTACTATATATAAATAGTATAAAATATATATACACTGCTATATATAAAAGAGATAATCCATGAGGACCTACTGGATACCACAGGGACCCTACTCAGTATTTTTTAACCTATATGGTGAAAGAATCTGAAAAAGAATATACCTATATATGCATGTAACTGAATCACTTTGCTGCGCCTGAAACTAGCAGACACTAAATCAACTAGACTTCAGCTAAAAGAACAGCCACTCACGAGACCCCATCAGCACCATCCTCCGTCCCTGCTGCTCCCCGGAGACGGGCCCACAGAATTCCTCTGAATGGCTGGACAGTCAGCCATACGTTGTGAAGCCTCGTGTTCAAACACCTCGTCCTAAGAGGAGGGTTTTCTGTCAGGGAAACGGCTGCTACCCTTTTCCCACCTGAGGCCCAGAGGGTGACTTCTGGGCTGCCCGAGGTCCCCTGCTCCCCCGGCCACCTGCTCACCACACCCCTGTCCTTCGAGACCCTCCCAGCTCCCGTGTCCTCTGCACCTGCCAGCCCTCCCCCACACCGGCTTCTGCAGCTCCAGAGGGGGCCTCGACGTGGCCCCTACACCCAAGCTCCTGCAGGACGGGTCCATGGGGGACCACTTCTGTCCACTGTCCCGAGCCCTGGTCTGGCTTTGACAGCTTGGCCTCCTGTGGCTCTTCATGCTTCTCATCTTAACCTCATCTGCCCTTCTGCACACCAGCCACACTGCAAACACCCTGAGCCCCCAGAAAGGCTGGATCCTGGGTGACCCACAAGGAAGCAAAGGGGAGGGGGACAGGAGGGGGAGGAGAATCATCCTGACTCCCTGTGTGTACCAGGGCATCTGCACAAGGGCAGGGGGGTGACCAGCAAGATATCCCCAGGTCCATACCCACCTCTGAAGAGTGGGCAGCCCAGGAATTACACTGAGACCCTGGCCAGGGTGTGCACATGACCGAGGAGGCACCCTGGAGCATGTTCCTGGGGCCCAGTGGCAAGCAGGACCCCAGGACATGGTCTGCTGGGCTCAGTGGGGGCTGGCCACACCCCCACACACAGCTGGGCTATTTTTATCAAGTTTAATCAAGAACAATCAGCAGAAGCTGAAGAGATGGGAGGGTGGATTTGCATGATCCAATTCCTAAACGTTAATTAAAAGTCATTTTCCCTTTGCCTGCTCTGGGCCTGCTCTGCTTGCTGCCCCTGCATGGCTTTCCTGCTGTCAGAAGGCCACTGACCTCAGCACTCCCTGGGGAGCAGGGCTGAGCCCCCAGAACACAGCCCCACACCAGGCCCCAGTCCTGGACCAAAGCCCCAAGACCCAGCCCCCTCACCACCCACACACAAGCCCACAGGAGGGTCTCCTGGAGTCAGGAAACCCCTACTGCCCCCAGAGTCCCTCCTGTTGTGTGACCTTGGGCTGATGGCCAGACCTCTCTGAGCATAGCAATGTCTTCCCCTCTTTACGCCTGAGTGTTACACAGCTCAGGGTGAAGCCGGGAGCATCCACTGAGCTACAGGGAAGTTTGTTCTCTGCCCTAAAAATGCCACCGGGTGGTACCTGACCTCCATCACAAGCGGCCTGACCTGGCAGTTGAGCAGACAGGGTTCCAGCTCTGTCTTCAGCGGGGGAGAGGTCAGGATGGAGGCGCGAGAACGTTCATCCCAAGTCCAGTTTCCTCATCTGTTAAAAAAAAAAAAAAAAAAAAGGATGGTAAAGGAGATAGTCAGAGAAATTCTTATATGTTGATACAATGAAATACAACAGAACCGCTTGAAACAAACATGACGTGATGTGTCATATTCTAATATGGAAAATGCTCCAAATAGACTAATCACTGGAAAGCCAGTGGACAGGACAGGTGGAGAGTATAACGATCCTCTCCTTGTAAATAAACTGTATTATATAAATACCAAGAGAGGAGGCCAGGGTCCTGCAGGTGCGCAGGTGCAGACTGTGATGGGTTGGTTTTCACCGTGTATTTGACTGGATGACCTATTCCCCATCCAAGGCAAGTGTGAATGAAATTAGGTTAAATATTTTTAAAAGGGGGACTTCCCTGGTGGTCCAGTGGCTAAGATCCCACACTCCCAGTGCAGGGGGCCTGTGTTCAACCCCTGGTCACGGAACTCGACCCCACATGCCACAACTCAGAGTTCCCATGCCACAACTTAAAAGATCCCACGTGACACAAAAGGTCCCACGTGCCGCAGCTAAGACCTGGCACAGCCAAAAAAAAATACATATCCTCAAAATGGAGGGTGAGCTTCTGGCGGTTCCCGTCCCAGGGTTCCCTGAAAATGGAAGAGAGGACAAGCCCCAGTACCCCCCTTTCTGGAAAGGGGGTGACCAGGCCTGCCTGTGAACCACAAAGCCAGGGAGGGGCTTCAAGGTGTCTTATGGCTGAGGGTCAGGTCCTCCCCTGAGCCAGTGTCACAGGGGCATGTCCCTGCGTTACTCACGAGCTCCTACCACAGCACTGCGAGGAGGGGCGAGGCTGCAGCATCCCACCCGGTCCTGGGCCCCAGGCTCCTCCCGGGGGTGGAGGAGGATGGATGTCAGCCCAGGTCTCATCCCATTATCATGAGCCACAGTTCCCACCTGTCAGCTCCCGATTCCAAGCTCGGCAGCCAACAGAAATCGCCGCAGTCTCACTGGACAGAAAACTAAACTTCAAAGATTAACATCACTGAGACAGTGTGCCGCCCCCACCTCCGACCCCTTGCACCAGCCACCCAGAGCTCCATCCCCCTTGGCCCATATTCCTGAGCCGGGACTTTCCTCCCTGAGGAGCCCCCAGGGCCTCACATGTGGAAAAATGAAGAGAAGAGAGAGGAGCCCGAAAGTGCAGGGTGGAGAGGAGAGAAGAGGAGACTGGAAACCCCAACTGCAAATAACAAAGAAACTGAAAAAATATATATTAAAATTATTGGAATGTCACTTCCCAACAGAAGCCAACTCAGCCCCTCAGGCCCCAAGGCGGGCAGGGCTCGACCACATCCTGGCTGGACAGGGCTGCCAGGACAGATCCCCAGGCAGGGGCCAGGTTGGGGCAGCCCCTCGCAGTTCACACCCTCGGCCATACCAGGCTCCCAGGCTCTGGGAGAAGGTGGCAGGAGTGGGCAGGTCCTCAGACCTGAGCCGAGATAGGACCAGTCGTGGCTTGAATAGGGGGCACAGAGAAACATCTCAGGGGCTTGGCGTCCCCCAGGGAGCGGGGGGCAGGCTCTGTCATCCCCATCTGCTTGGCCCAGATGAGGAGTCACTAGGCTTCCCTGTTCTCCCCAACTCTTCTGCTACCGTGACCCTCCCTTGAGAGGAGCTGGGATTGTACTGGAAGGCCCAGCCATGAACAGGAAATCCACCTGACCCTGGGGTGGGTAGATGTGAGTTCTGGATTACCAATCAGCAAGGCAAGAAATCCCATTCCAATGCTCCTTAAATCCTTCCTTACCTAAATATCTGCCTTAGTATTCCATGGGGCATGGGGGAAGCTTTCCCTGTGCCTGAAAACCCCAGAAATTAAATTAAAAACTCATGATGGCTAGGGGAAGTCTGACAAGAAAATCCTAAATCAGACCTACCAGCTTAAGGCTCTTCTTTGTGAACCTTTATTAAACCTGAATGAATTAAAATACCCTTTTCCAATAAATTTCACCCAGAAGCCAGTAACCACGGTTAGGGCTGCGCTGCTGTGAACACAAGGAAGCCAGGGCTATTTGTCCAGGTTTGTGCCCAGCTTTTGTGGCTCAAAAGCACACTGCGCGGTCAAAGGACAGTCACGTGACTTGCAGGTCCAGTGTAAAGAAAGAATGCAGGGCCCTCATTCACAAATTAGGAAGAATTTCAAGACTGACGCAGAGCGTAAACCCAGCTCACGGCCCTTTTGAGCTGGGCCATGTCTGCACAGCAGTGATTCTCACTGGTGAGAGGCACTCAGCTTTCTATCAGCACCTCAGCAACAGCACCAACATCCACGCACACTCACACGCACTTTGCCTGCCCACAACCACTGCTGCTATGTGAACCACACTCGCTGACGGGGATGGCTCGAAGCCCTCACTGAGCTGCGACAGGAAAAAGGGCCAAGGCTCCGTGTCTGGTCACCTGCCCAGCCGCAGCTGCTGACCACAAGCCCCAGGGACCCAGAGGCAATTCAGTTCAGGAAGCCCTTTGCAGCTGCTGCCCTCTCCTGTTCATTTCCCATCTCACAAGCACATTTTACTCTCTTGTAAGCCCCAAGTACGGGCACTGGTCCCCAGCTGCACGGAGCAGGGCAGCGTGAGGGGGACTTAGGGGAGCAGCCTGGCGTGGGGGTGTCACAGGCAGGGCTCAGTATGCAGACAAGCCTGGACCTCTCTGGACACCCCTGGGTCGGCGGAGACATGGGACGGGCCGACCCCTGGAGATCACCGTGTGGAAGCAGCTGGAGGCATAGGGCAGCCCCCTGGGTGGGCAGAGGTCTCTCCGGCCTCTCCAGGCCTCCATGTGAGTTCCTTACACTGTCTTTTCTGACACCTTACAGTACGCAGGGGAAGTCCCAGAAAACCGGGTGGAGATGGTGGTAGCGAATCTCACAGTGATGGACCGAGATCAGCCGCACTCCCCGAACTGGAACGCCGTCTACCGCATCATCAGTGGGGACCCCTCGGGCCACTTCAGCGTCCGCACGGACCCCACCACCAACGAGGGCATGGTCACCGTGGTTAAGGTGGGTGCTCCCTCACTTCCCGCCCCAAGACAGACGTAACGGAAACGATATCCAGGTTCAGTGCCTGCACCCCCAAAAGCCAGGGTCAAAGGCAGCCTCACAAGGACCGGTCACATGACCCCCAGGATGCTGCCAGCCTGACCTGCCATCCCCCGCCCCACCAAGAGAGAACTCTCCCATCTTCTCCCCACACCCAGCCCAAAGCTCTAGAAGCTCGAAAGCTGAGAATCGGCCCCTCCTGCTTCCCCTCAGGAGGCAACAAGCCTTGTCCGCGGCAATGAGCAAGCTGTGACCCAGGTGCCCGGAGGAGGGTCAGGGAGGAGGGAACACCATGGAGCAGGCCAGCTCAAGGGTCGCAGTCCCTCCAGCCCCTCCTCCCCCTGCAGCTCCCAGAGCAAGGCTTCCCCTGGAGCCTCCTGACCATGGGGGCAGTGCGGCTCCCAGGTTCCCCACAGGCTCTAGTGCCCCCACCCCAAAAGCCTGCACCCACACTGGGCTACTCCCTCTCGGGGCATAGACCAGCCCCTGGGCTTTGAGCAAGGGGTCGTGGCCATGTCGGGGGGAGGCGGCCAAATAGAGACCAGCTGAGTGTGTCAGGCTCTGATTGAAGGGTTGGAGCAAATCACCTATTGATTTCCCCATTACAACTGATTATTGATTCCCCATTACAAACACGCTTTCCTTTCCCTCCTATGGACTTTACTAGCCATGACCATCCTCTGGACAGCATCTTCGTTCACAGGGTGACACAGTTTTAACACAAACGCAGCATTATCCCACGTCCTCCAGGGACACGACCTGACACACACAGGAGAAAGAGCACTTCCTCCAGTGACTTGTTCACAGACGAGACCCCTGTAATGCTATGAGACAGTGTATTCGAGCGGAGTGGCCCCCATTTTACTCAGGGGGGCCCTGGGGGAGGGGCCGGAGACCTGGCAGCTGCACAGTTCTTGTGGGGGCAGGGGGGCCTCAGCCCTGAAGAGGTAAGTGCCATGGAAGGATGGGGTGCCTCACTGGGGGCTCTGGGGGGGTCTGGGAGACACCCCTTCTACTGGCAGATAAGACCACACCTGCAGAGGATAAGGGTCCCCCCAAGGTCATGGGGGGTGGTGAGGGGACAGTGGGAAGATGAAGATGTCGGCCCCAGAACCCCGATCTCTGCTGCCGCCTCTAGGCCCTCCCATGGGCAGGCACCCTCAGCCCCCTTTCCATGCCCACCCAGTTAGATTACTTCTTAAACTCCTTCCTATACTCACTCCATAGCTTGTTTAGTAACAGAGGCTGAAAAGGTATGGGTTTGATGTACCAGGCATTATGACTAAACGCTCACAAAAACCAAGGCTGAGCTGCTTTGGGAGCCCAGACAGGGCGGGGGCGCCTCAGCTGGGCAAGCAGGGGCCCGCCTCCAGCACCCACTGGTCTCACAGGACCACCAGCCCCACGAGGCCATCAGTTCCCCTCTAAGCAGGGATGTGTCGAAGTGCTCATCACAGACGTTTCCAAGGGCACTTAGCCGTGAGAAAGACAGGAGTGCCTGCGCCTGGCACTGCAGTTCCCTGGTTACTAGTGTTGCTCTATCCATGCTTCCAGACCTCAGGATCCCCTCCTCTGCTCTCCTAACTATGTACCGCTACGGCCCCTGGCATGGCCAACCACACCTCTGCAGTCTCCAGGATGTGACCACACCTAACTTCTCTCCATTTTCCTAAAACCGTCTCTTTGCTGTGCCGTTTTTCGAGTCTGGATCCCAAAAGGGTCCCAGCGCTGTGTTCGGCTGCACCATCTCTTGAATTTCTCAACACCTAGAACATCCCCCCCCGACTGCCAACCTGTCACAGACTCGGGGTCCGTGGTGCCAGCTCTGTCAATGGCTTCCTCATGGCACATCTGGTCCCTCATTTCAGAGCACGTGCTTCCTGACCATCTTCAATCTTTCACCCATTCATCACATGAACACTTCATCCAAACTGAACGTGGGATGGTTTTACTTAACTTTGTTGCTTTTTATACTTAATGTATTCTCTTACACTGAAACTCTTCGTTGGCTCCAAACAATGTTAATTGCTAGTTTACTTGAACCTACAACACGCAGTTGCCCCTCCGTGTCCATGGGGTGACTGGTCCCAGCACCTCCAGCTCAGGGAGACACCAAAATCCACAGATGCTCAAGTCTTTCATATAAAATGACACAGTATTTGCACACAACCTGCACACACTCACATATATTTTAACTTATGATAGATACCTGATACAATGCCAATGCTGTGTAAATAGATGCCTGTGTGTGGCAAATTCAGGGTCTGCCTTTTGGAAATTTCTGGAATTTTTTTCAAATATTTCTAGTTGGTGGTTGGTTGAGTCCACAGATGTGGAACCCATGGATATAGAGAACCGACTGTACATAAAAAGCTTAAAAATAACAAACCAAACATCTCTGCCAACACCAGGAAGACCAAATGAATTTAAGACTTTTCTGCAATAACTGTTGTCCTCAGAATAAATCCCATGAAGGACTCACGATCTTAATACTGTCCTAGTCACTAGAAATCATTATTTTCTTGGGAGTTGTATTACCATTGAGCATCACGACTCAATGGACATGAATCTGAGCAAACTCCAGGAGACAGTGGAGGACAGAGGAACCTGGCATGCTGCAGTCCAAGGGGTTGCAAAGAGTCGGACACGACCTAGCCACTGAACAACAACAACAAGACTTTATGTGGCTCCAAAAATCAAAGCTATGGCAAAACATGCAGCAAACTCATGCCCCCAGACTCCCCTCTACCAGGTCCTCCCCTCTGCTCAGGGGTGACCATTTTTAAGAGGTTGTTTCCCCTCTTTTCAGCATTTCTTTCTACAAATACAGGCAGGTGCATACACAAATCCACACTCCTCTCCCCCTTTTACACAAGAGGCAGCAAACGAAGGATGTTGACTTTTCGGCTCACCAATCCATCCTGGAGGTCTCGCACTTCCGTGTGCGTCGCCCTGGTTCTTACAGCTACAGATGTCCCCACTGTGTCGACACGGCTCGTCCACCCACCAGTGCCGTGGAAACCGCGGCATCCTCCATGAACAGTCTGCATCCTCCATGAACGATGTAGATGATGCTGTGGTGAATGTTCTTGGGCACGTGCTACTTCACATGCATCCAAGCAGAATTTCAAGTGCAGTCTCGGTGTGATATGCTGCTTGTCCAGTGAGACTGCTGCGAGCTCTGCCACAAATAATTACACGTCTTGGGGCCCCAGGTAGTTCTGTGCAGCTTTTGTCCTCCTCAACACGTGAAGATGACCCCGCAGGCCAGCCACACCCTGCAGACCACACCAGCGCTTATCAGTCAGGGTCCTGACGCCCCAACACGAGTGTGAACTGGAAAGAATGCTCATGCAGGGCCCACACAGAGGTGAAGGGCCCGCAAGCCCTCAGGGCTGGTGTCCTGTAACTCATCCCTGACCCAGCGGTGACAGCAACTGAAGGACGTCCTCTCGCAGCTCTGGGAGGGCTCCCCTGGCCACGTCCAGTTCCTGGCACTGTCCTTGGCTGGATCCGTACCACCCCACCTCTGCCTCCGCGCCTTCACCTGGCCCCTCCCTGCGTCTCAAGTCTCCCTCCCCTGACTCCCAGGCACCCATGGTTGGACTGGGGGCCACCTCAATCCAGGGCAACACCTCTCAAGACCGTCACCTTCATCACACCTGCGAAGACCCTATGTGCCCAAAGGGCACATTCACAGGTTCCAGGTGGACACATCCTTGGGGGCCATCCCTGCAGCCACCATAGCACGTGAGCAGCCTGGACAGACAACAACCCCCCAGGGCATCAGGAACAGGGTGGGGACTCCATACTCCCAATGCAGGATGAGAGCTGGAGGCCTGGTTGGGGGGAACCTGGGGGAACTGTGGCCCCAGGGAGCCCAGCTGCTGCCACTCCAGACATGGGGGTGGAAGGTGAGGTGTGAGGTCCTTCAACCCCACTCTCTCTCTCCTCTCACTGCCCCAACCCCGCAGGAAGCCAGACACAGAAGCTGGGGGACGGCATTCCTGGGGACTGGCCTCTGGGGCCCAGAGCTAGCAGGTGCAGACCAAGCAGCCCCGTGGGCACTAAGCTGACTGCCCCACTTGGTGCCTCTCATTCCAGGCAGTCGACTACGAGCTGAACAGAGCATTCATGCTGACCGTGATGGTGTCCAACCAGGCGCCCCTGGCCAGCGGGATCCAGATGTCCTTCCAGTCCACGGCGGGGGTGACCATCTCCGTCATGGACATCAACGAGGCCCCCTATTTCCCCTCCAACCACAAGCTGATCCGCCTGGAGGAGGGTGTGCCCACTGGCACTGTGCTCACCACATTCTCAGCAGTGGACCCCGACCGGTTCATGCAGCAGGCTGTGAGGTGGGCCCACAGAGCACTCTCAGGCCCTGGGAAGGGGGTGCCCCGTGCTTCACAGAGAAGAGTCCTAAAGTGCCCAGTGAAACCTGAAACCTGGAAAGTCCTGGGTGGGTGCTTAGGGGCGCCCCTAGGCAGGGAGGCCCAGTCCGGGGACAGCTGGATCACCAGCCACCAGACTGCCTTCCCACAAGATGGTGGGAAAAGCTTGAAGGACATTCATCCACATCTGGCGTTAGACTGGATCCAGACCTCACCTCTAATTCCCGAGCTTTGTGACTTTGCAAGTCACCAGCCCTCTCTGCTCCCCCGTCTCCCCTCTATAAAGGGGGCTGATAGGAGAATCTGCCTCCCAGGGTTCTTGTGAGGTTAAGTAGCCCATCCTCCTCAGGGACTTCCAGACACTGCTGTCACCGGCCCAAGTGGGAGGCCCCAGTGAGCTCAGGGAGCAAGTGGGCAGGCAGGAGGGGCTCCCCCAGCCCCTCACCTCACCCCTCCTCCTCCCTGCAGATACTCAAAGCTTTCAGACCCAGCGAACTGGCTACACATTAACGCCACCAATGGCCAGATCAGCACAGCGGCCGTGCTTGACCGCGAGTCTCTCTACATCAAGAACAACGTCTATGAGGCCACCTTCCTGGCAGCTGACAACGGTGCGCCCAGGGGGATGTGCTGGGTGGGGGGACTGTGAGCTGGGTCCCCTTGGCCACTGGTGCCCCGGAGCCCCTCCCTCATCCATTTGAAGCCCGCCTCAGCCAAAAAACACGATTGTTACTGTCAGGTTGGAGATGCCACCAAAAGGCAGGACCACGGTCAGCAGAGGACAGAGGGAAGAGCTCTGGCCAGCCAGCACCAGTCCACCCACACCGTGGGCCTACACTGAGGCAGGGGCTAGGCTTGGGAGCTCCAGGATGACCACACGGCTGCAGGCGTGTGCCACTCATATGTGGTCTACAACTGAGTCGCTGTGTATATCACACAGCAGAGTCAGTGTATGGGGCCATGGGGTGTGTCCTGGGCAGGCCTGTGCTCGTGGAGCCCAGGAGTGACCGCGTGACTGCCCATGTCCGACCCACAGGGATTCCCCCGGCCAGTGGTACTGGGACCCTCCAGATCTATCTTATCGACATCAACGACAATGCCCCCGAGCTGCTGCCCAAGGAGGCACAGGTCTGTGAGAAGCCCAGCCTCAATGCCATCAACATCACAGCGGCTGATGCTGACGTGGACCCCAACATCGGGCCCTATGTCTTCGAGCTGCCCTTTGTCCCGGCGAGCGTGCGCAACAACTGGACTGTCACCCGCCTTAATGGTGAGCCCACCATGGGCACCTGCCCACTGGCTGCCCGGCTGCCGGGAAAGTCAGACCGAGTCCAGAGGGCAGCCCCACCCGGGCCTGTCACCCGGGAAGCAGGAGCAATGGAGTCAGGAGTCAGTCTCACAGGGGCCACGCAGCCCTCTCCTGCAGGGCAGGGGCCCTGCCGACTCCAGGGCTCAGCCACCAAGGAGGCCCCAAAGCACGCCCCAACCTTGTCCTTTAAAGAGCTCCACGTGACCATTCTACCACTGTAACCACACGTGACTGAGACCACTCCCTGAGCCAGTCATCAAACAATGGGGACCCCAACACCACCATGTTCCCTGAGGCACTTTCCTAGCCATGGTCTTGGTGGACAGGGCTTCCAAGTTCTGGAGTTCTGATAGCATTTACTTGTTCCCCAAACCCTTGCCAACACAGCATTATTGTTTTAAAATCATTTTTCCAATTTCTTAGCCAAAATCACTGTTTCCACTTGCATTTTATAACTACCAGTGGACATTTTTTCATCTATTTGCCATTTTTTGCTTCTGTGAATTATCTGGTCAATGTCCTTCACTGTTTTTCTTTGGAATAGGTTTTTTTTTCCTAATTGACTTGGTAGAACCCTTTCCATATTAAGGAAATAATTCCTTCATCCCACATGTTGCAATTGCTCTGTTCCTGAATTGCCAAGTCTCTTAACCTTACAAGATGAGAGATGTGTGTGTCTACGTGTGTCTTAGCCAGACAGGCCGAGCCTGTGCCTATTTGCCTGCGTTCGTCTCGCTCAGGAGGCAGGGCTGGCTGACCACTGAGCAGAGCGCACCCTGCCCCCACCCAGGTGACTACGCCCAGCTCAGCCTGCGCGTCCTGCACCTGGAGGCCGGGGTGTACGACGTCCCCATCACGGTCACAGACTCGGGGAACCCGCCGCTGTCCCACACGTCCATCATCAAAGTCAAGGTGTGCCCATGCGACGACAACGGCGACTGCACCACCGTGGGCGCAGTGGCAGCGGCCGGGCTGGGCACGGGTGCCATCGTGGCCATCCTTATCTGCATCGTCATGCTGCTCAGTGAGTGCGGCCGGCGGGTCCCGGGGAAGGTGGGGCGGGCGGCACCCTACCCACCAGAGTCTGCCACAAGCCGGATCCAGACTAGAGGCGTGGTAATGGACACAGGCTCTAGTGGCCACACGTGCCTGCCTTCCACACACACACAACCTGCTCACAGCAGCCCATCCCACAGCCATGGTCCTGCTCTTCGTCGTGTGGATGAAGCGGCGGGAGAAGGAGCGGCATACCAAGCAGCTGCTCATTGACCCCGAGGACGATGTGCGGGACAACATCCTCAAGTACGACGAGGAAGGGGGCGGCGAGGAGGACCAGGTGAGGCTGTGCGGACCCTCCCGGCCCCGCCAAGCACACCCATGGGGGCCCTGGGACCTCCTCTCCTCAGCCCTGTGCCCCCACCCGCACCTCCCTCAGCATGCCAGGGCTCGTTGAGGGGGACCTGGGAGCTGCTGGGTGGGCCTCACTGGGGATTTGGGGTGAGTCTTACCAGGCTCAGCTGCAATGTGGGAGACCTCGGTTCGATCCCTGGGTTGGGAAGATTCCCTGGAGAAGGAAAAGGCTACCCACTGCAGCATTCTGTCCTGGATAATTCCATGGACAGTATAGTCCATGGGGATCACAAAGAGTCAGACTGAGCGACTTTCACTTTACCCCATGAAAGCTCAGGGATCCTTGTGAAGTGGGGTAACACTGGTCCCAGGTCAGGGACGTGGTACAGAGCAGGTGAGGGGTGGACCCAGGTTGGGGAGGGCTGGGGGCACAAGCCCCACGTGTGCCTTGAGGACAGACAGGATCTGATGGACAGAGGCAAGGCAAGCCTTTCAGAAAGGACAGACCAGGTGACAGAACCGGACAAGGGTGCACCCCATGGACCTCCCTGGTGTGTCTGCCTGCTGTCCCCCACCCCCACCCGGACCCCCTCGCTGACTCCACAGATC
>NW_011494739.1:7366725-7367360 GCF_000754665.1 Bison bison bison
GCCTAGGAGGTGGGCATTCATCCAGAGCGGCCACCTGACCACACACTTGAGTCCCCCTCCTGACATCTGGGATCTGAAGTTCCAGCCAACAGGGTCCCTGCCTTTGCTCATCCCCCCGTCTTGATACTGACCCCAAGGTGCCCACCTGACAAGTCCACAGGCATCAAGGGTGCACCCCACCTCTGCCGCATCTTCCTTTGTGGGAAAGAGGGGGACGGCGAAGCCAGTGTGTGGCCGCCTCCCCCGCCAGGCCAGTCTGCAAACTGTGCTCTACTCTGAGCTCTGAGACACCTTTCACGGACATGCGGGAGACTGCATGCGGGGCCCCACCCCACATCTCCAGCCCCCCGCCCGCACTCTAACCCCGTTTCTGTGGCCCCAGGGACTGCGCGCAGCTGACAATGACCCCACGGCGCCCCCGTACGACTCGCTGCTGGTGTTTGACTACGAGGGCAGCGGCTCCACAGCGGGCTCCGTCAGCTCCCTGGACTCCTCCAGCTCCGGAGACCAGGACTATGACTACCTGAATGACTGGGGGCCCAGGTTCAAGAAGCTGGCGGACATGTACGGAGGCGGCGAGGAGGATTAACGGGCCTCCCTGCCGGACGCAAGGATGGATGGACGGACGGACGGAC
>NW_011494739.1:7367665-7375139 GCF_000754665.1 Bison bison bison
CCCCAGCTGTCTGGCATGAACACTTGACCCGCGGCTGACTCAGCACTGAGGAGAGCAAGAGGCACTCTGTCTTAACTTGAATTTCTTAGGACAGAAGCACTGTTTTAAAAAAAAAAATGAAAGTGCCTTTTGGTACATGTATCAGATTCCCTCAAACTCAGGAGCGACTAAAAGCAAGCAGACAGACCCCCCACCCGGTCCTGAGCACCCCCAGCCCTGGCGAGTCCCAGCTCTGAAGGCACCAATTAAGGAATTGGAAAGAATGTGTCCTTTTTTCTTTTTTTTGATCTTTTATCAAGAAAACAAATGGGTGACTCGCTTGATAATTGACAAAGAAGAACAACGGGTCCAAACCCCATCAGCCCCTCTGAGTCCTCATGCTTTGCTGTCCACAGTCAGGGTCTCCTACCCCATGGGGTCCCCAGGTCAGCTCAAAGACCTACCTTCAGCTTCTGCAGCAGCAAGTCCCCTGGGTGTGGGCCAGGCCCATGGACCCAAGACCCACTGTGCACTCTGACTTTTGCCCTGACTCCCAGAAGCTGGAAACAGCTGGGACCGTCCCTGATGTCCCCCATGGCTGCCCAGGGCCCCCCAGTCAATCATTAGGCCTCCCCCAGGGCCAACTGTGACCCTGAAAGACACCCAGGTCCCCACTATCTTTGGTCCAAGAGAGTACGGTGTCCCAAGAACCCACAACCAAAACCAGCCAGCATCCCACCAACCCCTGGCATGAGCCCTCCACCCTTTCAATAAGACTTCAAAGAGACCCCAAGTCGAAGGCCCCCACTCACTCACCAGTCCAGCCCCCGAAGGCTCTGGATGTCTCTGGCCACTGGCAGGGCTGCACCGACCACAGGGAGAGCTGATGCTCACTTGGGGTCCAGAAACCAGCACAGCCAGCGGGAGACTCTGGGGTCTGCCCCAGTTCTGCCCCTCTGGACCGGCCTCTGGAGCCCGGGAGCTGACGAGGATGGCAGAAGTCTGCTCCAATGCCGGGACAGTCTCGTCGTCCGTTCGGTCCATCCCACACATGTCTGGGCCACGCCCACCGGGAACAGTCTCCTTTTCTTTGGACCGGTATCAGCCCCCAGCAGCTGCTGGGCCAGTTAGCTGCTCAAGCTCTCACACCTGGACGTGCCCTCTTGACGGGCAGTGTGACTCTCAAGCCAGACTCCAGGCTCAGTTCCACAGGACAGCAAGAGGCACCGCGTCCCAAGGACCCACCGGAGCCCCTGCTGTGTTTGCCGGGGTTGCGGGGAGTGGACAGCTAGAGGGGAACGGGTGAGAAAATGCCCTGGGGCAGCTTCTCCCCCAAGCATCACCCAGGGATAGCCTGTCTGGTGTGAAGGCATCTGGGCTGGCTGGAGAGGCCCCTCCAGGGGAATCCTCACCTGCTCTCGGCTCCCCAGCAGGACTTGGCGTCAGGCCTGCCCTGGAGCCCCACCCTGGGTCTGCTCCTGGGGTCAGGCCTCCAGAGGACCTGGGACAGGGGTGCACATACTCCCCATGTTCTCCATGGAGAGGGTCTTTGATCCACACCCCCACCCATGGCCTGCCCCCAATGCCATGGTCATCCTCTTTTCTAAACAGCTTCAGCCTCGAAGATGAACTTGAGTGTACGTGTGTGTGTGTGTGTGTGTGATCCGCGTGGGTGTGTCCCCGCTGGACGTCAGGGTCTTCCCCAAACTCCTCGCTAACTCCATCCCCTCTCCCAGGGCTGAGCTGAGCTGGGGAGGCGACTCAGCTTGTGGTCTGAGGGAGGCAGGTCCATCCTGACCCCGTCCACAGTGGCCCAAGGAGGGACGAAGGGACAGGTAGACAGAGGCAGCGACCGCTTGGGTCATGTGCTGATGCCCCCAGGCAGATAGCCCATCTCATAGACCTAGGTGGGTAGCCTGCCGAGGTGGGGGATACCCCCTTCCTGCTATGCAAATCGCTCGGGTTCAGATAGCCAATGAGGACTATCCCAGCACCTAGAGGCATGGCCATTTGAGGACTGCTAGTGTCCTCAGGGTTGGTGAGATGTGAGCTGGAATCTCGCGTTTGTTTTTGCAGTCAAAGTTCTAAGTATGAATATGGGGTGGGGGACCCAGACAGCTGTGGACTCTCCCCACTGGACTCCTGAAGCCTCTTTGGGTCCCCAGGGTCCTGGGCTCACCCCAGGGATGGGGTGCCAGGCCCAGCCCACAGCTCGTTGTCCTGAACACCAGCCCCCCAGCCTCCCTGCAGCTCCTCTCCCCCTCCTCTCATCACTGCCAGGCCCCCACCCCACAATCTGTCTACGTTACACAGGCCCCATCCCTGCTCCCAGGCAGCCAGAGAGCAGCCCCTCCTCACTGCCACCCCAGACAGCCTCTGGAGACCCCTACCCTCTCCCAGAAGCATCTGGGAACTCTGTCCCAACCAACGGTTAGCATTAACTACACAGTCAGTGTCAAACGTTTCTCACGTAGCTTATAGATGTGACAGGTCCAGACCAGGGGGTGCAGCCAGAGGAGGCCTGGACTCAGCGCGGGCGAGGTGCTCAGGCAAGTCCTGTGCCCACAGAGATTTTTGTTCTTGTGACCAGGACTCACCTACAAGGACACTCCAGTCTCGGGCAGCAGGCATCCCCAGCCCGGAGCCCCAAGCCTATCGGGCCTTGGCAGCCCTTCCCCATGGCCCAGCCGGCCTTCCCCTTCTCGTGTTCTCAGAACACCCAGGTGCCAGGCCTTCCACCGCCAGAGGGTCAGGGTACCAGCCAGCCATCAGGCTTCCCTACTGTGAGCACCACTGACCCACCCGGGTCTTCAAGACAACTCTGTTCTCTCTGAGGGGAAATGTCAGGGAGGAGAGTCTTGGGTTTTGTCACGGCTGAAAGGAACACCAAAAAAGCAAACACAGTCTCCCCCACGAAGAGCGCCCTGTGAGACAGCCCCCGGCCACATGGTGTATATACGACAGGCCCCGCAATGCCGGGATCCGTGGGGGGACCACCTCTGTGTATAATTGGAACGCGTCTCGCTTTTCCTTTCTCTCTCCTTTTCCCATTCTGATCTTTTTTTTTTTTTTTTTGCATGTTTCTTTTTGACAATGGACAACATGTGTAGCAGCCCGCATGACTGTGGTTGTTCTGGGGAAAGATACTGGAGTATGATGTATTCTCACTGCAACTGAGCATCGCGCAGTTAGACAAATGTTCCAACTTTTTTTGTAATTGTCAACAGCACAACTATTTTGTATTGTTGTTTGTATCATTTTGTACCAAAAAAAAAAAAAAAAGGAAAAAAAGGGAAGAGCGTTGATGTTTTCAATGTGTTTTTAGTGCCAGGCGGTCTTGGTTCCACACTGAGCAGCGGCTCCGCAGGGTCGTCGTGTGCGGGAGCGGACACTGCTGCAGGGGAGTAAATAAAGCCCCCCTTTTACGCAGTCGGCTCACCCTGGTTTGTTTTTCTTCGAGTGTCCCTATGAACAGCAGATGGATGAACACAGGGGCTTTGGTGTCAGGAGTGGGACTTGCTCGCTCGGCAAACATCTCAGCACCCACTGTGTCTCGGGCTCCATTCTGGGCTCCGAGCACAACCCTCAACAGAACCAGGCTCCTCCCACGGGTCAGGCCTAGGGGTGTGGACAAACAAGACCCAAGTGCCACGCATCTAAATATGGTAACGTTCCTAGAAGGTATAGACCAAGCTAACAAACTGCTAAACAAGGTGCGTCCCACCCCCTGCCTTGGCAGACATACCTTCGTAACAGCAGGAAAGGCCTGGGTCAGGTTTAGGATTCTCCTGCCCCTCTGATTCTCTGTGCGCCCCCCACCTTCTCCCCACCACAGGGGCTCTTCATTCCAACACAAACTACACCCCCAGCCCCATGCCGGCCAGAGACCCCAAGGCAAGTGGGTCCAGTCCTCAGATGCTCTCACAGCGCAGCCTGCACTTGACTACTGGCCCGAGTCTGAGTTGCACTGGCTCACAGTTTGCTGATCAGAGAGCCACACAGGGGACCCTCAGGGACACTGCTGGACTCGCTGGGGCTCTGCCAGCCTCAGGGAAGCAGCTCGGAAAGGCTGAGGGGTGCCCAGCTCAGCCAGAACTAAGTGATATAGTCAGAACCCACAGAGGGAGCCCCAACCACCCCCACCAGGCCTTTCTGGGGCTCAAATCACAGCTAATCACAGGTGCAGCTGACAATCACAGGCACGATTAACACTTGCCTCTAATGACATTCACAATTAGACAACTGCTGTGGGCCTGGGATAGGCAGTCAAAGAGGGGTGGGGCACAAACTCCTTGTAATCAGACCCCTGGGCCAAGGGCCAGGGGCAGGGCTGGGGAGCGGTCATTCTGCTTAAAGTCACTCCTCCCAGCTCCCCAAGTGGCTCAGTAGATTCTTTACTCAGCAGGTAAAGAATCTGTCTGCAATGCAAGAGACCTGAGCAGGAGATTAGGGTTAGACATGGGTTTGATCCCTGGGTGGGGAAAATACCTTGGAGGAGGAAATGGCAACCCACTCCAGTATTCTTGCCTGGGAAATCCCAAGCCATGGGGTTGGAGGCAGAGGCCTGGCTCGAACAACCACAAAGGCCAGCCTGGGGTCTCTTGGAAGCCAGGCAGCCCCTTCTCTGACCCCATGGCCTATCCTTGGGTCATTTTGCCAGAGAGAGGTCACTATCCTCACCTACATGTGGACACAGGCCCAGGAGGGCAGTGAGAGCAGTCAGTTCAGGTGAGCACTGGCAAAGCCCCTGGGGCCTCAGCTGCTCCACCAAGGAGGCCGGGTTCAGCCAGGAGCTGGGGGAAGGGGCAGACTCTGGGACCAATATGCTGGGGGATGCACACAGGAGGCCAAGGGAGGCAGTGATACCGGCTGGCCCTCCATATGCCCCAGCCACATGGCAGCCCCCACCACGAATCCGATGCCCACCCCTGAGAAAGTGTCCTTGATGAGAGAGGAGCCTGCGCAGAGGAGGAGTCACGGCTCGGAGAGTGACAGAGAACAGGGCCAAGAGACAAGGAGACGGCTGTGTGGGTGAGGGCAGGATGTGGGGGGGAGGTGGTGGACTGACCCTCATGGAGGCCCTGTTCCAGCTCGGCCCAGGCGTGGGGAGGACCCGCACTCAGCTCTGGCCACATGGCTAGATGCCCTGGCCGGCAGCAAGATGGTCTGGAGCTCAGGGAGAGGTCAAGTGGGATGGACGGGGGGTGATCAGGGCACAGTGGAAAGTGGACACCATGAGAGGAAGCAGTCACATGTCCCAGGAGGCACTGATAAGGGACAGAGCAGAGACTCAGGACTAAGTGAGAACCCCCAGGTTGATACTGGCGGGCCCTATGGATGGACAGACTGGTGGGCAACTGCACCCCCAGGAGCTGCTTTTGGAACCCAGCAGAATCCTGTGCCCCTCCTTCCCCCACCCCACACACAAACACACACAAAGGCCCCTCCACACCCCCTGCCTCTCTCTGTAGAAAAGCTGAGTCTCCCAGACCTCCCAGAGTCACAAAAGAGTGGCTCCAGCAGCTAATGAATACTATATAGTCACAGACTCAATGTTGACGCACGACTAAAATTGTCAGCAAAGAGATGCTACACACCCAAGTCAACAGCTTCCACTCTGAGAATATGGCGCCCTCTGTCAACATGCAGGGCTTCCCTGATAGCTCAGTTGGTAAAGAATCTGGCTGCAATGCAGGAGACCCTGGTTCAATTCCTGGGTTGGGAAGATCTGCTGGAGAAGGGATAGGATACCCACTCCAGTATTCTTGGCCTTCCCTTGTGGCTCAACTGGTAAAGAATCCACTGGCAATGCAGGAGACCTGGGTTGAAAAGATCCCCTGGAGAAGGGAAAGGCTACCCACTCCAATATTCTGTCCTGGAGAATCCCATGGACTGTATAGTCCATGGGGTCGCAAAGAGTTGGACAGGACTGAGCAACTTTCACTTTCACTATGTCAACATACAGAAGTTACACAAGATGGACTTCACCCCTGATCCCACAGAAATGGAATAATTTTCAGACAAGTGGGGATTTGTAAGCAGCTCTTTGCAAGAAAGACCTCTTTGCAGGAGGCCCTTTCACCTTGTCACTTTAGAAATTTATATTGTCACTAACCTCAAACCAGGCACCCTCATGCTCTGCTCATCTCTGGCCCAAGTACATCTTTCAAATCTTTGATCACACAATCCCTGGCCTAACCTGTTGGGTCTCTCCATGGATCAAAGACATAGAAAGGAAGACTAAGCAATTAATAGATAACCGGGACTCTATCCCAGCTTCCCCCTTCAGTAATCTCATGAACAAAGTGCATGAACAAGACAGCAACTAAGGAAAGATCACAAGAAGCCAAAAAGCCTGCAGACAGTGGGGGCTGGCCCCTATCTCCATGATTAACTGACCTCACTTCCTCTTTCCCCCTTAAAACCCTCATGACCAAGCAGAATCTCAGGACTCCGTTTTGGGGGACAGAATCCTTCCTACCCAGATTGCTGGTTTTCTGATTAAAAGCACCATTTCCATTCCTGCCAATACGTGCCACTCCAGTATTGATTTTTAAGCAGTGAGCAGCTGGACCTGAGTTCGGTAAAATTTTCACTTAAGAAAAAAAATAAACTTTCACCCTGAACCCAATTTTAACTGATAAACACAAGCTGGGTGCTATCTCACAAGAGCCCAGAGCACTCTCAGCTCTCTTAGGCTCTCCTGGCTATCCCTTCCCGCTCTCCCATCCTCTCTCAACCCCTAAGTGCCCTCTCCCCCAACACATAGTCCTCCCCCATCTGCTCAGGGATATGCCCCCGGGAGCTGCCCACCATCCCAACAGCCCAGAGCCAGGTGAAGGAGGTGGAGGAGGGCTCAGTTGCCACAGATCTGCCCCAGCAGGCCCATCCACAAGGGCAGGGGTGCTGCCAGCTCACTGGACCTACCCCCATGGCACCCAGGGCAGGCCTCTCAAGCACAGCCCTGAAGCACCTCAGTCTGGGGAAGAGGGGTAGTGCATGGGCACAAGCAGAATTCTCTCTCGACCCTCCATACTGCAGCTTGAAGCAGCCTCATCAGAGATGGAAGGGCCCCTGAGCAAAGGTGGGGTAAGTAGTTCAGTCAGTCCCCTTCGGAGGTGAGGCTGAGGCCCAGAGGTTCCCAGGGGGGCCCACCCTGGAATGAGAGGGCCTGATGACCACCCTACACTCCCTGCACCTTCTACCCTGGCCGGCAGCTCCCCAGAAGCCTGAATGGCAGTAAGCTCATCCTGACCCAGGTCGTCAGGGGTTGGATTGGAGTGGGGGACACTCTGAAGCCTGGGGGCCTCCTAAACACTGACTCACCTGGACAGCATCAGGCCTCACCAAATAAGGGTCCTCAAGGTTGACCCTGAGGAAGCAGGAGGCCCTGGATACTCACTAAAGGGCCAGGGGATGGCCAGGTGTCAGGGTCACTTGCCCACAGCCTGTCATGTCCACTCCCTCTGCCCTCCCTCCCAACCCACGTGCTCTA
>NW_011494739.1:7375239-7376261 GCF_000754665.1 Bison bison bison
CCCACCCCGCCCCACCACACACACACACAGCTGTCCTGACTCACATGTGGCTGAAGGGCGCTGTCCACGGTGCTGACTTTCAGCTGTCTGGCCCTGCCCGTGTGGCCTCAGGAAGCGCCCATGGGAACTTCTGCCTGTTTGGGAATAAATCACCTGCTTGGGAACTTACCTCAAAGGCAAGAACTGCGACAGAGAGGAGAGAAGAGGTCTGGCCCTGCTGAGCTCCTGCCACAGGGACACCACTTCTCCTGGCCCTCCCCTTCTGGGCCAGGCAGTGGGGAGGGGGCCCAGCAGCCTGGGCTCCATGTGAGCAGCCCGCTGCCTTGCATGCCTGGGAGGCTCTTGTGGTCCTCAACGCTCGGATTCCTCTGTGTGCAGAGATCTCCACACAAGATGGTCCTTCAGTTCTCACCGTCTGCCTCCTTATGGGATTCCTTCAACAACTTCACTACTGAATGTTCATGGGTTTTACCTCGAGTTTTCCCCCAATCTGTCTCTACGTCTTGGCAGGGCAGTGATCACCCTGGCCGTCCCCACTGTGCTCCAAGCAGCAAGTGTGGCCTGACCCAAAGGAGCTGGCACCCCAGCTGACAAGACTCGCTAACCAGCGCCCCCCCTCCCTGGGGCAGCAGTGAGTGTGTAGCCAGAGTCTGGCCAGAGTCCAGTTTGGCTCCTCCTGGAGCTTCTGACCTTGGATAAGTTCCCTAAAGGTCTCTGGGCCAACACCACCTGCCCAGTGGGTGGCTGGGAAGATGAAGATGAACTGAGAGGAGATAAAGTCCAACTGCCCATGAGCACTTCAGAGTGCCCAGGGGCGGGCAGGCACCAGGGGACCCACACTGCAGGGCCAGCCCCCAGGGATGAGTGCTATGGTCAGCAAGCAAGCAGGGTGTGCACAGGTTGTGCACATGTGTTTGTTCACCAGACAGGCACCATCTCCCTTCACCAACCAACCAGGCAGCTGGTGGGCACTGCACCCTGGCCCTATTGACTGAGACCTCCACCCACCACCAAATGCTGTA
>NW_011494739.1:7376361-7383044 GCF_000754665.1 Bison bison bison
TGTAGAAGACTCTGGGGGTGACTTAGGGAGGGGGCAAGAAACTTCCAGAAGCATGCTGGCCCCAGTGGCCAAGCAGGGGGTGGGAGGTGAGCACTCTGTACCTGGAGCCAGGACTGGGTCTATGCTGGCAGCCTAGACTTTTCCTTCCTTTTAAATTTCTGGAATGGTTGCCATGGAAACTTAGAGGCTGGCAGTCAAGAGCAGCTGAGGAGAAGGCATAGTTGGGCTCCGATCAGCTGGGCCTGAGGCTAGGTGGGGCCAGTCACCTGCACCCCACCCCTCCAACTCTGCAGAAAGAAAGAAAACCTGGATTCTCAGCCTCTCTCAGGAAGTTACAGGACTTCTCTCTGGGTTGGGGACCAGGCTACAGCTATGGAAGAAGTCGGGAAGGGCCAGTGACTATGCCTGGAGCAATCCAGCAAGTCTTTCACATGCCCTTTGCAGGATGGTGGGTGCCAGCCCCTGCCCTGCCTCATTCTGTTAGCAGGAAGGGGGTCCCTGGTCACTCTGGGCGGCTGGTCAACTACAAGTGGTGAACAGAGATGGGCCAGGCCACTGCAGGGCCTGAGGACGTACCTCAGGCTATGTGTCTGCTTCCTGCCTGCTCAGCTCGGGCCCTAGGACTTCTCACATGGGAACCCAGGAGGCCCGTGGGAAGGACCTTTGGGTGGCCCAAAGGCTTGACTACTATTAACAGGGCCTGATCCAGTAACAGCACATCGAGTGCCCAGCAACAAAATCCTCACCTGACCAGAGAATGAGCACAGGGGGACAAACTGGTCATGAAATGCCTCCCAACTCTGCGTAGAAATTCAGGCCAAAAGGGAGGGGACTGTACACAAAGACCCTTGCCCACCACCCAGTCCTACAAGAATCAAGTCACCAGCACCACAGTTGCTGACTTGCAGCACAGCCCAACAGGAATTCACGGCAAAGACCAGGGCAAAGTGCTTTGTGCCCTGGGGAAACTGGCAGGACTGGCCTTCAGGTAGTCAGATATTTTTAGGAAAGAATCTTAGGAACCCAGTTTCTTGCCTCTTCCCATACTGAGAAAAGCAGTAAAACCATTAACTAGAGACCTACTCAAAGACAACAGTTATCTCCCACCAAGCTGGGTGCTTGGCTGCCTGCACCCCACGAACAAAGTCACATACATGGACTTCCCTGGTAGTACAGGGTATAAGACTCTGCCTGCCAATGCAGGGGGCACAGGTTCGATCCCTGGTCTGGGAAGACTGCACATGCCACAAAGCAACTAAGCCCGTGGGCCACAAATACTGAGCCTGTGCTCTAAAGCCATTGAGCCGCAACCACTAAAGCCCATGCTCCGAGATGAGAAGCCACCCTAAAGAAAAGACCAGCCCACGGGCATCAACAAAAACTCAATGCAACCAAAAACAAGTAATTTTTTAAAAGATCACTTATGCTGCCCCTCCCCTCATCTCCTTGAGACATCCTCAGAACCCTCTGAGAAGCTGCCTCCTAGATTATAATCTGCAGGTTGGCACAAAAACTTTCCATTTCTTTCTCAGACCTGACCAGTGTTTTCACACACAGTTGCACGCCCATGCTTTTTAATAACATTTTGGTAGCTTCACTGGAGCATTCTGGGGGAATGGAGAGGTCCTCCACTCCCACAGACCTGGGGGGCAGGCACACAGCTGCCCCTCGGGCAATCAGCTTAGTAACAGGCCCTCTGGGCTCTAAACCCAGGGCGCCAGCCAGGTTTCCGCCCCTCCCCAAGGAAGTAGAGATGGAAACCACACTCAATAGGTGGGCTTCACACCTGCCTTGGTTAACCCTCTCAGCCACCCTGGGGTTGGGGGTGGGGGTGTTACTACTGTCTTCACTTTAGAGATGAACAAACTGAGTCCCAGTGGGTGAAAAAGCTGCATCCAGAGGAGGGGACACAAGCCCCAACTCCCTAGGCCAACCTTGCCAGGAACCCAGTGAGGGCAGATGAGGTGGGGCGAGGCCTGAGGACCCCACCCCTTCTGCAGGTGCCCAAACGAGGGGCCTGGGTCTGGTGCTGTCGCCTCCCCCTCCCCCCACGCACCTCCTTCCCTGCATGACTCCCTTCTTCCCCAGGCTCATCTCTTCCAGAAAACCCTGCATGCTCTCACCCACAGTTGGCAGAGGACCCCCTCCCAAGGGGCAGTCCCTCCCCTCCTCTCAGGGGGGAGGGGTCCTTGGCCCAGCCAGACTTGGGGACTGTACCTGGCTTCCTCGCTGAGTTTCCCCTGGGAAGGGGAGAAGGGCAGGGACCATGAGGGTGGGAGTAAGGAACACTTAGGCTCCTTCCAGGGTGGGGTCTGTAACATTGGGGTGGGGTGGGGGTGAGGAGGTGGTCCTCGGTCCTTCCCTAACCTCCTAGGAGCCGGTTTTCAGGGCCTGGCTGCTTCTGCAGGCCTGGCTGAATTGACAAGTGAAATTCTTGCCACCACCTTGCCCTAGCACCTCCGAAAAAGGCTCACTACTGGGCCGTCAGGCGTGGCTGGATCTAGGTGCTCCAAGAACACCACCCTTACCTCTGTACTGGCCTCAGTTTCAGCCATGCTCTCCAGAAGCAGCAGCCAGAGCTGACTTCCTACCAGCCCCCAAACACGTAGAGCTCCTTTCTGTAGAATGCCCACAGGCCCCCCCTGCACCCTTCCCCTCTCCCACCTCCTCTGCTCCCCCTCCCTACATCCCACAGCTGCCCCCTGCTCACACCCTCTCTCTTTTCCTTAGCGTGCGCCATCCCTCCACCACTGCCTGAGACTGCTGCCGCCAGCACCAGCAGTCCCTAGGGGTCATTTCCCATCTTTAAAAGGCCCGCCTTCAGCTCCTGCCCCTCTTCCCACACAGTCTGTTCCCAAGCTTATATACACAGCTCAACCCCCAACCCATTCTCTCTCCATCACCCCCTCCTCAGCAGCATCCCACCTGCAGGGCATCCCTGGGGGCAGGGCAGCTGCCCACCACTCTATGGCGATCCTTGCCCCTGGCCTGATGATTAACCGTGTGCTGGCCTGAACCTTCACGTGGCACTGGCGACTCTGCAGCCACATAAATTGCGCCATGCCCCTGCCCTGGGCATCACTCCCAGACACCGTGGGCCTCCCTGGCCTTCCCTCTGCTGACAGCTCCTCACCTCAGGCCCAGCACTAGCGTCTATTCATCTGAGCTAATGCCCCAGGTTACTGACCACATCAGTATAGTAAGTACCCTACTTACGAATGAGTCCCATTCCGAAAGCACATTCATAAACCCAATTTGTTCAAATTAGCCTAGGTACCCTTCTACAATGGGAGACGTCCAGATCTGCTCAGAAGACCAAACTGCTCAGAAATAATATAGTACTGCACTGTAATAGGTTTACAACACTTTTCACACAAAGAACACATAAAAAAACAAACACAAAAAATAAAACTTTTAATCTTACAGGACAGCACCTTGAAAGTACTACAGCTGGCATATAGAGGCTGGCATTGAGTGAGCAAGCAGGGAGAGTTACTAACTGGAGCAAGGAAAGGAGGTGGGAGATGGTGGAGCCAAAAGATCGTCAACAATAGGAGACGGAGGGCAAGTTGCAATTTCACTCACATCTGACATTGACGGAACGCACATTAGCATCTTTGAAAGTTCACAACTTGAAGGTTTGTATGTAGGGGACTTACTGTAGCTGGTTCCTTTTACTCCCGGGTATTACTGCATTGAGGGCTTCCCAGGGGATGCAGTGGTAAAGAATTCACCTGCCAATGCAGGAGATATGGGTTTAATCCCTGGGTTGGGAAGATCCCCTGGAGTAGGAAATGGCAACCAACTTCAGTATTTTTGCCTGGAGCAATCCATGGACCAAGGAGCCTGGCAGGCTACAGTCCATGGGTCACAAAGATTCGGACATGACTAAGCACACACGGAAGCATAGTTATTTCACTGAATAAATAACCTCCGGTTTGTATGCGTTCACCTTGATGGAGTATGTTTACATAGAGTGACACAGTTCCTCAGGTGTTCCTGCCATGTCACACAACGACAGCACGTGTGAAGTTTCACCTGCCCGGGGCACCCACAATGTGATACCACTGATCTTTATAGAGTTTGAGCCAATGTGGGCACCTGTGACAACCTGCTGTGGTTTTCACTTGCTCCTCTCAGATGACCAGTAATGGTGAACACCTTTCCATTCATGTATTGGCTCACTGGCATGTCTTCTATGAAGCACCTGTCCAAGGGTCTCGCACATTTCTTAATGAGTTGTCTTTTAACTGCTCAGTTGTGAAATTCTTCTATTAATGTATTCTAGACACGAGTCCTCTGTCAGGAGTACACACCACAAATGTCTTCTGGAAGTCCTTGGCTTGGCCTCTCTCTGTCACAAAAGCACCTTTTGATGAGCGGATCTGTAAGCCCCAATTGTCCAATCTTTTCTCTAGAGTTTGTGCTTTCTGTGCCCTTAGAAATCCCTGCCCACTCCCAGGTCACAATGATCTGTGACATCTTCCCCCAGAAGCTCTGCAGTGTTAGCCCCATTTTCAGGCCTATGGTCCATCTCTAAGCCACACGTGTGGTGTGAGGGTAGAGTCAAGGTGCACATCCCCCATCAGGGATCTGCTTCACACCAGCAAAAACCTAGTGACCATAACGTATGGATGCATTTCTGGACTCTATTTTGGTCATGGATCCTGTATCTGTCTTTACACCAATACTGCACTGTCCTGGTTATTTTATCTCTACAGCAAGTCATGAAATCCAGGGGTGGAAATTCTCCAATTTTGTTCCAAACTGTCTTCGCTCTTTTATCCTCTGCAGCTTCTGGAATCAGATTTCAGTTTCTATGAGAACTGCTGGGTTGTGACTGGGATGGCACTGAATCAGTCTGAACAGAACCACTGTCTTCACAATACTGGGTCCCCTCCAAGGGCTCAGTGTATTTCTCCCTTTAGGTCCTCTTTCACCTAATTTCAATGTTAAGATCTTAAACTGCATATATTCCGAGGTACCCCAATGTTTTCAGTGGTGGTGGTAATGCTCTCTTTTGCACTTTCTACCTTTCTGCTTCTGGTGCATGGGAATTACATTATTCTGGATACTGACCTTGTACTCCAATATCTTAGCAAATACACAGCTCAGTTTCAATGTGTTTGTAGATTCTTCTGGGATTTCTGTGCCTGTGATTGTGTTGCCTAAAGTCCTGCCTTCACCTTCTTCCTCTCCAAACCTCATGCCTTTCTCTCCTCTGCCTTTCTGCCCAGCTGCCACTGTAGTTCCCTGGGGGATGCACATGGTCAGAACAGACATCCTGGTCATGGTCCTGGCCTAGCCCAACAGCTGTCTATCCCAAGCCCACACAGCAATGTGAGTCGGACTTGAGACAACTGCTAACGATTTTGCTGAGACACTGAACAGTACCCAGTGCTCACAGGAGGCATAAACACAGACACATTTGCCTCTGAGCTGCCGGCCACACTTCTCTCGGGGGTCATTCCTAGGTAGGGAGCATCAGTCTGCACCTGGGCGAGGCCCTGGGCAGGACAACCAGACCCTGTCAGATGTACAGGCAAGCTGGACCCAAGGCTGCACATGCAGAAATGCGAGTACCGCCGCCCTTCACTGGCTGAACTAGTTCATCTCAGGGCCAAGAACTTACCATTGTTCAGCTGCTCATTCACATCAGACTCTTTGCAATTCACTGACCACGTACAGCATGCCAGGCTTCCCTGTCCTTCACTATCTCCCAGAGTTTGCTCAACCTCATGTCCATTGAGTCGATGATGCCATCCAACCATCTCATCCTCTATTGCACCCTTCACCTCCTGCTCTCAATATTTCCCAGCCAAGAACTTAGTGAGAACAAAGTATTAGTCGTGGGGGAAGAGTCCAAGTATGACCTCAGTACTCAACCACCTCTGGCATTCTGGTACAGAGAGGGAAGACTGGAAATCACGCCCTGGTGTTTCCTGCTAAGTGTTAGTCACTCGGTCCTGTCCGACTTTTTGTGACCCCATGGACTTGTAGCTGGCCAGGCTCCTCTGTCCATGGAATTCTCCAGGCAAGAATACTGGAGTGGGTTGGATGCCCTTCTCCAGGGGATCTTCCCAACCCAGGGATCAAACCCAGATCTCCTGCATTTCAGGCTGATTCTTTACCGTCTGAGCCACCAGGAAAGGCTCTAAAAATTCACATCTACCCTCTTTCATTGCCAGCATCACAGGTGTTATGGGCTGAACTGCCTTCCCCGCCCAAAAAGGATCACGTTGGGGGTCCCAACGTTCCAGGAGCTCAGAACTTGACCTCAGAACGTGGCCGGATCCTCACAGAGGCCATTAAAGCTCAAACGAGATGACTAGGGCAGGCCCTCACCCCAACGACTGGCATCTTATGAAAGGGAGAGATTTCATCACGGAGCCAGGTGTTCACACAGAGAAAACAGCCCGGCAGGCAAAGAGCGACGCTTCCACAAGCCAAGAAACAGCGGCATGCGCACAACCGCCAGGAGCCGGGGAGGCCTGGGCGCGCCCTCCATACCACTGCCTGCACCTGGGTCTCGACCTCAGCCTCCAGCACGGAGACGACCAACCGCAGCGCTGCGTCACTGGGGAGACCGACACAACATGGGTCAGACTGAGGCTGTAACTTGACAGGAACCCACGGATCTTGAGAGCCCCGCAAACCAGTCAAAATCAACACGAGACCTGGAC
>NW_011494739.1:7383144-7383296 GCF_000754665.1 Bison bison bison
GGAGGCCGGCGGCGGCTCTCGCGAGACCCGGACTATCTAGACCCGGACTACTGTGAACTTGGCGGCCAGGCGCAGGCCCCCTCAGGAACCACAGCTTGTTGAGGCCAAGCTGTCACTCACCGCCCGACAGGGCGGGGCCTCCAGCGACGCCC
>NW_011494739.1:7383396-7386631 GCF_000754665.1 Bison bison bison
CACCACAAAGGTCGGTCCGCGTCAGGGCTGGGGCCAGGACGCCCACGTGTCCCTAACCCCCGCCTTACCTTCCCTCTCCCAGGGGCGCCCCAGGCCTCTGCACGGACAGCAGCCCAGCATCCACGCTGCACGAGTCCATCCGTTTCCGAGGAAGAGTGGCCCGGCAGGGAGCAAGGCCTGAGCTCGGCTCCTGGGCCCTCACACGCGACACCGGGTCTGACTCTGGAGGCAGGTCCTGTCCTCGGAGGTGAGGCTATTTCTACCGGACTCGCTGGGTTATAGACACTGACTCCTAACAAGTGGCTCATAATGACACACCTCAGCGGAGCCAGAGCTAAAATCTCTGGCAGCAGAATCTACAACTGGAAAACTGGGAAAAACAGGCAAAACAGATACAGATAAATTTGTTTTTAATAAAGGAGTTAATTTTCTTTCAATCCTATATAAAACAATAGCAATTAAAAACTTCATTTTTGAAAGTAAAATATTTACATATGAACAAGTAACTGTGCAAAATTTACATGAAAAAATGGAAAGACAGGGATTTCCTAAAAGACAAAATAAAAGGTGTAACAGTTTTCAGGTGTCCATAAAAAATACTGATCAGCATTCAGTTCACACGCGCGAATAAAGTCTAACATGAGAATTCACACAGAGAAAGCCAAAGTATTTACAGTCATAAAAGTACTATCAATAGACAATTTAATACAATAACCTCTGAAAATATAAAGAACCAATTAGTATATTTGTAATAAAAAAATAGGTACAAAGAAGGGGCTTTTGCTCTGGACGTCTGTAAAGTGGGCCCACAGCTTGCATACAGTCTCTTAGCAAAATAATTATAGTTACATAGCCATCTTCATGTTATGTGCCAAAAATTATGTACAATTACTGACAAAATACACCAACCATTTTTCAACACTTGATTCACACTGAGAAACAGTCTTTTGATGATTCTTCTCAACTTTGATTTTATTTCATCTAAGTTTTCACTTTTAGCTAAAAAACACAGTGCAAGTAAAATAGATTTATGCTGAAAAGGTTTTCATTTCTTTTAACTTTACAGCTTTACAAACAATAGCAAATAAAATGCATTTGTACAGATGCTGACCACACATTCAGAAGGAGCCGCGTCACCGGGGCCCCACGAAGCGGGACGAGCCCCGAGGCGCAGGCGGACGGTGGGCTGCCTGCTCCTCGAGGATCCTGAACGGAGGGGCGGGGGAGGAAGGGAGATAAATAGTCTAAAAAATCAGTTTGCTTTGCCAACTGACTAATACAAAAATAAAATAAGTGAAATGAGGTCACTGGCTGTAGACACACACCTACGCAGTAAGCTGGGTTGAACTAAACCAAATGCACAAATGATGGAGAAACCGCTATGAGGTGACAAGAGGGCAGCTAGTTATTTGCTAAACGATTCCATCAGTTTTTATATATGGCTTGTTTGGCAAGAAGGCCACTCAATCAAAGATGAGTTAGGATTTAATTGTCCTGTAAGAGTACCCGCAGGCCTCTGTGTTCTCTGTTACAGAAACATGTTTTCCTCCATACTGAAGAGTTGACTTAGAAACAGGAATATAAAACTGTTCCATTGTAAAGAGGTGGCTGTTTTTTAAACAATATCCCATTTGCTCGTTACAAAAAGGCGTAATCTGCAAATATATAAAAAGTCCCCAGGCGTCTCTGCTAAGAGGCCGCGTCCGTGCTACTTAAGGAATGCTTTGTACAGCAACAGTGAATGGCTTGTCTCACGTTCATTTTCTAAACAAAATATGAGGTCCCTGAGGTTGACCCGCGTGATCCTTTGCCGCGTGAACTGTCTGGGGGTTCCGACGCCGGAACTGCCTGGGACCGCCGAGCCTGGGCCCGAGCCCTGGTGACGAGAAAGGAGAAGACAGCCGAGTTAGTGGAGCGCAGAGGTGGGCAGGGCCCTCGGCGCTGGAAGGAAGGGGCAAGGCCACGTGCTACCCCAGGACCACAGGCCTGGGGGCAGCGCAAGGTTCCCTACAGGTGTCCCACGGAACCCGGCTATGGAGGAAGCCGGGCCTGGACAGGCTTAGGCCAACTGCTGGAGCCGCGGTGCTCAGCCAGTCCCTAACAGAAAGGGTGAGAGCAGGAGGCACGACCCCGCGCCCACCTCCAGGCCTGGTGCGCTCAGGCACACACTGGAAGATGCTAACCCTGCGACTCCCCACAGAGCTCAGACTCTGGCCCCGGGCACAGAAGGAAAGCGTGGTGGCTCCTGCCCCAAAGGGACGCAGAATGGCTCCAGGGCTTGTGGCTGGCATTGCTGGTGTCCAGGACTCAGGTGGGCTGGCACTGCACCTGCGGTGGCCATGTCACCTCCCACTTCGCCAACAAAGGCACGTTCCCAAAGCCGCAAGGTCCAGGCTCGTGGGCTGGGCGGGCTGGCAGTCGGCGAGCTGGGCTGCAGGACTCTTCGGTCACCGTGTCATCTGCAGCCTGGAGGGCGCTCCCCACTCCCTTGGGCTGACAGCGGCCTGCACTGCTCAGCACCCAGTTTGGTCAGCCTGCGGGGGGATCCCGCCGAAGGTGTGAGCTCTGGTGCCTGCCTGCTTGCAGAGCTGGGGTTCTGGGTGCCTTCCCGCCACGTCGCCGCCCCCCCAGCTGCAGCATCCATGATTTCAGCACGTCTGTCACCGTCTCTATCCGACACTCGTGGACACAAACCACACAACTTCCAACTGGACGGGTCTTCGTTTTCCATTCAGAATGAACAGGAAGTGTCTGTATTCTGATGGTTAAAGTTGCTCATTTGTATTTCAAGTGCAAAACTTACAATGGAACTTTTACAGTGTTTTCTCAAAGTTTAAGAAAGTGGGAGCCATGAGTCCTGTGATGCTGGAGGAGGCCGCAGTGCAGCAAGCGGCCAGCAGGTGGCAGGCGAGGCATCCCATGCGTCTTCTGTTAATTTACGAGTTCCTTACACCCCCCCCTTCAGAACCTTAATCACCAGTCCCTCCTCCAGACAAGTCCTCTGGTGACTACGTGTCCGTGTTTGAAACAACTACTTTAGGTTTTCTTGCCAGTTTTCCCTGAGTCTCCGTAACAGCCCTGTAGGAGCATTTTGGGTACAAAACAAACAGCACTCCTGAAAAGGCGGTGATGAAAACACACAGCCGAGAGGAACCAGGAAAACGGGAGCTGGCCTGCGCCCGGGGCCCTGGGCGTCTGCACCCTCAACATGGGGAGCCTGCAGAGGCCAGTGTCT
>NW_011494739.1:7386731-7386949 GCF_000754665.1 Bison bison bison
CGAGGCTCGCGGAGAACAAAGCGCTACCTAAACCGTGGGCCAGGCGTCTTCTGTGACACTTGCTACAATTCTGGACCATGTCTGATGCTCTTACTTTCAAAATAGTTCAACAACCAAAACCAGCTAGAAGGGTGAGGAGGGCTCACTTCAGGCACAGAATGTAAAGGATGCTGAAACTCAGAAATCAAGGTAAATGATATTTTAATGAAATCTTTTTT
>NW_011494739.1:7387049-7387842 GCF_000754665.1 Bison bison bison
CAAAAGTGGCTCCAAACAAGACAAGCAGGCATTAGCACAGCCCTCAGCGGGACTCCAGGGCTGTGGCCATGCTGGCCACACTCATCATGTCTCAGGCTCCAGTGGTCACGAGGTGGCCACATGTCACTCTTTCGTGGACTTTAACAAGAAGGCTGCGCTCAGAGGCCTCCTACCTGACACTAAATGTCGTCCGATGTCATAGGGTGAGTGCCAGCCTGTGACCGACTGGCTCTGGGGTGTCCTGGCCACAGAAGGTGGTCACAGGAACCCAGTGCCCAGCCTGCAGGAAGCAGCCCTGGGTAATCGGCAGTGACCTCAGATGACAGAAAACTGCATGGCAGATGCCAGCGTCCACGTTCACCAAGAGGCTCAAGCACAGAGGATGATGGGTTTGCTCTGTTTTGCATTTGCAGGCGTTGGGGTTAAAACACAGCAACCTTGGACCCCAGCTCCCCGCCTGAAAGCACTGTGTGAACTCAACCTGTCCCATTCCAAGACTGTCGTGAGATCAATGAAAGGGTATCCCCTATTGTCTCCTTTGAAGGCAACCTTAACACTGTCAAAAATGCCACAGGCAACTTGACAGGCAACAAGCACTCAATGTGGAAACCAAGTGGAAACAATCACCTTAGCCCCAACCTGCCTGGCTCACCGGTCACTTCACTCAGGCCCCCAGAGCCATGCACAACCGACCATGGCACCTGGCTGCAGCTGCAGCAACCTGCCATGGGCCCTCCCCAAGGTGGCAGAGAGCACCAGCCTCTCGGGGACTGTCTGGGGGAACTCACGTGGG
>NW_011494739.1:7387942-7388417 GCF_000754665.1 Bison bison bison
GGGGCCTTACTGCCACTCCCCCCAGAGCCCCTACAATAGTAACAAGAGGTCCACACCCGTGAGAGGGTGTCTGAGTGATACCCTGGTGTCCTAGGTGGTGAGTAACATAGGTCAAAGTACCAAGAGCATAGACACCCCTGGCTCGCTCTGGACCTCTTCACACCAGTGCAATTCCCAAGCTTGTCCACGCCTGAGCACAGGCAGCTGGAGGGCGCCAGGGACCCCTGGCACTTGGCTGAGGAGAGCCAAGGTCACCCTGGTATCTTCCATCATCTCCCCCAGGGCTGTCCAGAACAGGGAGGGAACACGGCATCCGCAATCCGCACAACATGAAGACGCAGCCCGGGCCCCACAAAGACCGAGGAGGGGGGCTGTGCCCCCATGACTCCAAGCAGCAGACACAGCAGCGAGAGAGTCCTCCTCCCACCAGAGCAGGCAGGGGGTGGGGGGGGGAGGTTCAAAACGGAGGGGATAT
>NW_011494739.1:7388576-7402021 GCF_000754665.1 Bison bison bison
CTAAGTGCACACCAAGAAGAGAGTGGGGGGGATGCAGGGTCCTGCGGGCGCCACCAGAGGACCTCAGCCCTCCTCATCAGGACAGACACCAGCTAAGTCACTGGGTTCTGCCAACAGTCAGGAGAGGGCGCCATCAGACCACAAAGCTTGTCAACACCAATACCACAAAATTAACAAGAGGAAGATCAGCAAGTCCACCACGAACCACCACAAAAAGTCAGAAAATGAAATCCCACACATATCAGGGCCAAATGCAATCTAGAAAAATAAGCCACTACAAGACAACACTTTCAACAAAAAAATGTACTTACACATTTGAGCGTACGAAAATCACCTTGAATCAAAAACTCAAAATATAAGGGCAAGATAAATTAAAAGCCAGAAAGAAACAAGAGTTGACTGACTCAAGAAAGAAAGGAGAAAAAAAGACAAAATTATCTCATACACGAATATAAACTGGAAGGTGCTCAGGGGAGAAAAAACTCGAATAAAAATTCATAAGAATTCAGAAGAAGAGCAAAACAACCGAATAGAAAGGAGACAAAGAAAAAAAAAATTAAAGGGCCAAGAAAACACAGGGTAAAGGAAGACACGGAAGGAGCACATGCGCTGAGCCGTCAGAGCCCCCAGAGAGGGAGGCACACGTGAGGGCAGGAGTAATATACTAAACTATAATCTGAGAAAACTTTCAAGAAATAGAAACCAAAAAACCAAACCTACATGGACAAGGCAAGTGGGCACCTGGGAAAATTAACCCATAAAATCCACTTTGACGAAGCCTCATAAAACTGTCACTTTTCCAAGATAAATTAACCTGGAATCAGGCTTTCCCAAACCCATGCTGCTGCTGCTAAGTCGCTTCAGTCATGTCCAACTCTGTGCGACCCCACAGACTGCAGCCCACCAGGCTCCCCAGTCCCTGGGATTCTCCAGGCAAGAACACTGGAGTGGGTTGCCACTTCCTTCTCCAATGCATGAAAGTGAAAAGTGAAAGTGAAATCGCTCAGTCGTGTCCGACTCTTCGGGACCCCATGGACTGTAGCTTACCAGGCTCCTCGGTCCATGGGATTTTCCAGGCAAGACTACTGGAGTGGGTTGCCATTTCCTCCTCCTTCCCAAACCCATACAGTAAGCCAAAGTGAAAGCTGGTCGCACAGTATCCAACTCCATGGACTATAGCCTGTCCAGCTCTTCCATCCATGGAATTCTCCAGGCAAGAGTACTAGAGTGGGTTACCATTTCCTTCTCCAGGGGATTTTCCCGACCCATGAATTGATCCCAGGTCTCCTACATTGTGGGCAGATTCTTTACTAACTTAGCCACTGCTACTAAGTTGCTTCAGTCGTGTCCAACTCTGCATGACCCCATAGACAGCAGCCACCAGGCTCCCCCGTCCCTGGGATTCTCCAGGCAAGAACACTGGAGTGGGTTGCCATTTCCTTCTCCAACGCATGAAAGTAAAAAGTGAAAGTGAAGTCACTCAGTCATGTCTGACTCTTCGCGACCCCATGGACTGCAGCCTACCAGGCTCCTCCGTCCGTGGGATTTTCCAGGCAAGAGTACTGGAGAGGGGTGCCATCGCCTTCTCCGAACTGAGCCACTAGGGAAGCCCATATACAGTAAGCAATGAAAAGCATTAAAAACATCACTGAAAGCAAGCATGAACCAACATTTTTATATCCAGCCTGACTGCCCTCCACATCCAGGCCACAGAAAAACCGTTTCAACTCACAATATGGCGGGGGACTCTGCACCTGAGCATCGTGATAGCTCAGACACAGGTCAGGGTCATCCCAACGAGAGAGGGCAGAGAATGTGCAGAAGGGAGAAATAAGCATTTATAATATAAACGCACAGCTGGTGTGACAACAAAACCGAGGAAGTGGCCAGGAGATGACACCGTATGCCATGACGAAGTAGAAATGACGTGACAAAGCATGAGACGGAAGGGGTCACAGGACCCACTAGGGAGACTGTGTGGCCGCCTGGGGCCAAGGAGAATGCGGACGTGAGCTAAGAAGCCCAACAGGAAACACGTGAAAACCTGGGGTAAAGACACCCAAACACTTACATACAAAAGTGACCACTAGAGCAGAGTCACACACCTTCCTAACACAATCATCTTAATTAAGGAGCAAAGACTACACATCACACCAAAACACACAGCAACTGTAAAAAAAATAAAATAATCATAATCATAAGAATCTGAACCCACAGAGTCTGAACCCACATGTCAGCTGTTATCAACACAAATGATGGGCTTAACTCGCCTGTGATGGAAAACCACTCGCCAGCGGGACTCAGAAGACAGGCCCCTGCTGCACACTACACAGAGGGGCAGCTACAGAAGGGGCCACGGGCCCAGGAGGAACAGAGGCTCCAGACCAATGGAACAGGAGAGCAGGGGAAACAGGCCTGACTGAGGACAAGGGAGACTCCAAGGCCACGGGGCACAGACTGATACTTCGTGATGCTAAAAATCGCAACTGCCTGTGAAGATACAACACTTACGGATATGTACATATCAAATACCACGGCAACCCCCAGAAAAGCAAAACCTGCAGGAGATGCGAGGAGATGAAGACAGAGACACTGACAAGGGTACTGTGGAGCTCCACATCCAGCAAAACACACCAGGTGGATGGAGACAAGCCGAGACAGTCGGTATCATCCATGAGGTTCTGTAAACCCTATGAGAGCCGATACCCTGTCCTGAGAATGAGCACCCACAGCGCATTCACAAACACTGAGTATCCCTGCTGCCCAGCAGGTCTGCAAAACTCAACAGCCTGGCAACACATGGTCCGACACGTGTCCCAGCACTGGTCCTCCACGGCTCCAGGGAGACACGGCCGACCCCATAGTTAGAGCAGGAAGACATGAGGTGAGCCTAGCAAGTCTGTGGTGCGGGAAGGTGAGGAACCTCCCAGAGGCGGTGGGTTAAGTGAGAGGAGAGAGAAGCCAAGCGCAAGGGGCTTGTGGTAACTGAGCAGGGCCAGGACAGGAGACCCCACTGCAACCCCCGCCGTGACAGAGGCAGGTAAGGAATGAAAGAGGCAGAGTTAGCAGATTCCCCCAACCAAGGCCCAAGGAGAGCCCGAGGCCCCGAGCAGGGAGCAGTGACACCAGCTGGGAGGAACAGTGGTCAGGGGAGCACAGCCCCAGAATTCCCCACAAGACTCTCATTAAGAGAGGAAATGGATTTTCCAGCAGGGACACCTGCAAGCCCACCTGAAGCACCACCCGCAGTGGGACTCCCGGGTGTCACCACCTCCTGAGATGACGCGTCGAGGACACAGCACAGCTGGGGCGACACTCCAGCCACGTTATACCACCTGGATTTCACCGAGAGGAAACTGACAACGCACCCAGAATGAGAGACCGTCTACCAGATAACTGATAAACACTCTTCAAAGTGTCAGGTCAGGAAAGGCAAGGAAGCACGGAGGGCTACAGAGACCGAACGCCAGGACAGGGCCCTGCAGCATCAGTGGAGAGCAGGAACGATCAAATACAGGGGAAATGTGCAAAAGCCACGTCGGACTTAAAAAATCCAAACTATACAAAGAACTCTAAAACCTCAATAACAAGAAAACAAACAACCCCCTTTTAAAAGTGGATCAAGGATCTTAAAAGGCACCTCACCAAGAAGATATGTAGATATCAAACAAGCACATGAAGAGATGCTCCACATCGTATGTCATTAGGGAAACACAAATTAAAGCAAAGAGACGCTACCACGTAACTATGAGAAAGGCCCAAACCCAGAAGACTACCAAGGCGAGTGCTGGTGCAGTGTGCGGCGGCAGGGACGCTCGTCCAGCGCTGGTGGGGACGTGGAGCGGTACAGTCACTTGGGAAGACAGGAGGGCGGCTTACAGCAAAAGTAAACACACTCTCACCACACAAAACTGTGTCCCTGGTATTCACCTGAATACGTTCAAAACTCACATCCACATGGAAACCTGTACACAGATGTTTACAGCAGCTGTATTCATAACTGCCAAAACTCAGAAGCAACCAAGATGTCCTTTGGTAGGTGATGTTTAAGTAAAATGTGGTGCACCTAGGCAACGAAATAGCATCAAAATGAAGTGTGTTATCAAGCCATGAAAAGACAGGAGGAACCTTAAATACATTCCGCTATGTCAAAGATGCCAGTAAGAAAAGGTAACATTCTGTCTGGTTTCAACTCTATGACACGGGCAAAGACAGAACCATGGAGTCAGTAAAAAGATCATGGGTTTCCAGGGAGTGGGGGGAGGGAGGGATGAACAGCCAGAGCGCAAAGGACTTTTAGGGCAGTGAAAATGCCCTGTGTGTGACGCTATGCAGGTGGATGCATTATCATACACACTTGTCCAAAAGCACAGAATGTACAACACAAGAGTGAGCCCTGATATGAACTGTGGGCTCTGAGCGGTGATGGGTGCCAGTGCAGGTTGGTCAGCTGCAACAAATGCACCATCTGGCGGGGGTGTGGATGATGGGGGAGGCTGTGCCTGTGGGCGGAGGGCAGAGGCTCAGGGGAAACTGTACTGTACGTGCAATTTGACTGTGAACCGAAAACTGCTCTAAAGTATGAAGTTTACTTATTTTACATTAATTCTGAAAGACAAAATCCAGTAATGTCTTGAGTTCACAGTTATCACAGCACTACTTCACATCAGGAAGTTGAGTAAGGGGTACACAGAAACTCTACTCTTTATGTAACTTTTCTGCAAGTCTAAAATTGGCTCATAATAAAAGTTCTTAAGACATACCCTTAAGGATATAGTCCTAAACTAAAAAAAAAAAAATTAAGCCTTATCTCTGATGAAGAAAAGCACCTGAAAGACTTTTTTAAGTTCCAGATTTTGTGTTCGTTATCACACACAAAACTCACTTTTCCAAAAGTCCAAAATCAGGCACACCCACAATACATGAAACCACGCCCCCTGGGCTTTCAGTGACGTGTCTCCACTGTCTCCTTGAGGTGCTCTATCCCCCCCAACTCCACTCTCCTCCCCACACCCACACCCTCCCCGCTAGTCTCTACTTTGTAGATATTTCAATGTCTAAGACAGAACTTGATCAACATGCCCTTCCCCTAGGCCCTCACCTCCCAGCACAGGGACCCCAGCGGCCAGAGTGGTTGTGGGATTGGTTACACTGAGCAAAAACAAAAAAGAACCAAATATTCTGAGACGAATGGAACTTGATGTCTCACTGCCTGTGAAGGGACTCCTAAGGAAGGAAGGGGAGGAGACTGGAAGAAGCCCTGAGGTCCTAGACTAGAATTTCAGGACCCACTGGAATGTGTAGGGTCATTCTAAATACAGAGAGGCGCACACACGCACACAACTGTGCACAAACACACGTTCCAGACTGAGTGCTGGGGCCTCCGGGGCCTGGGGCAGGGACCCCGTGGCAACCAGCACGCACAGTGCTCAGACACTGGTCTCCAAATATCACCCTCCACTGCAGGGAAGCTCCCAGGTGCCACGTGGGGGAGGGCAGGGGAGGCACCCGGACACCTCTCATGCTTACAGGTTGAGGGAAACGTTTCAAAAGGATATAGAACCAGCTCGAAGAAGCTTCCACTGATCAATCTAGAAACAACGAGAGCATTGATTACACCCCCTGAACACAGCAGGATCCATGTGTCCACACACGGTGATGAGTGGATGGATGGATGGAGGAGGGTGGGAGGGAGGCTCTTCTTCACAGCAGAAGGCAACCAGTAAATGTGGGGGCATGATGGACACAGCGCCACAGCCTGGCCCCTACCCTGGAGGTCCTGACGCAGTGGGAGCCATGCGTGGGTGCTGAGGCCAGGGGAGGGGTGACAGGGACAGAGCAGTGCATGACCCTGGACCCCTCCTCACACAACACTAATAAACACCAAGGGACTAGACAACTACACAGTGGGGAAGGCTGCTTTCTTAACCACGCGCTCAGTCAGGTAATCAAGGCTAAGGTCACTAGCAGCAAGAAGTCTATACTGTCGGCCTAATGACATTAAGGATCGCCCAACAGAACAAGAAGCCTGTCCTCTCTAACACTGTCAGGAATGCAGGCATCAGGCACAGGCTCACAGCAGGTGCCAGCTGGACACTGCACACGCCCTGGACAGGTGGTGAAGTGCAAGCAGGTCTGGGAGCCTGGGCCATCGGGGTGTGATGTCCTGATTGCGGGGGGGAGGCGGGTGCAGCGGTAACCTAAGAGCATGTCCAGCATCATCAGCATTTTAGGGGTGATGGATATCCGTCGGGAAAAGATTTTGTACACATCATGTATAACACACAAGTGCATAGGCACACTGCGTGTGTAGAGAAGAGGTGCTGAAATAGAGGTGCTAAGTGTTCAGAACCGAGGATCTGGATATGGAGATTCTCACACTGCTCTTTCAACTTTTCTAAAGATTTGAAACTATTATAAATTAAAAGAAAACATGTTGAAAAACGTTAATCAATATTTTCTGGAAAGATGGTGCCAGCGGCATCAGAGGTTCTTAATCTTCCCAAAGGCCAAAGAAAACCCAGAGCAGCTAGGAAGCAAAACCAAACACCAGCAGGCAACACGTAGAACAAAACCAGTGGAGACGAGCTGCAAGCAGCCACAAGCCTGGAGACTACCTCAAAACTATGCGCGGAAAGCTGCCGGGCACCTTTGAGGTCTCAAACCCTCGGGGTCTTCACCAAGAAGAAGGGCAGGTTCACCTGAGAGCGGCCACTAGACCGGGCTGGTACTCTGACTGTGGCCTTGCCACCAGGAGTTCTGCCTGTGACCAGCCAGGGGCCCACACGAGAGGAGCGTACTCCTCTGAAGCTGAGCAGGACAGGACAGAGGAGACAAAAAGGTCCAGCCAAGAGTCGAGAGGGGCAGAGCCAAGAATCACAGACAGCACACGGGTCACCATGTGGAAACTATGGAAGAGGAGCTCAGTGAAGCCAGCACATCTTCAAACTGCCTCCTCCTGAAGGTTTAAGACCACACAGTTTACACAAAAGTGAACCACGAAAAGGCTGAACCCCAGACAAGCTGCCCTAAGGAAAAATGAGAATAAGGAGCAGAACACCACCCAGAGAGATAATGGAAAACACCAGAGACACAATCAAGAAGAGATCAAAACTATCATGTCTATTTCCAAACAGAGACACTGAGAAAATGATAAAATGCGTGAAGAACAACATAAATCAGGATTAGCAAAACTTGGAAAATGAGCTGACAAAGTCAAGGAAAAACTAGAAACAAAAGAGAATTTCAGTTGAGAAATGAAGACTACACTAAAAAAGAGCACAGGAGCAAATAAAACAAGTAAGGAAGAAAGAAGACAGGATGATAAAAAGCACCAAACTTTTTAAAAGAGAGATGAAAAGGATATAAGAGAACAGGCAAATACTGACGGTAGATACGAAAGATACAACATATGAGTAACAGGAATATCTGAAGACGAAAACAAAAACAAAAAAAACATTCAAGAAAATGTTCCTGAATACAAAAACATTCAAACTGCATGTTGAACGAACACAACCTCTCCCCAAGAACAACAACCTAAAAACAGCCGATTCCAGATAAAATGCTTGGCTTTAAGGGAAAAGAATTCTGTGGGCAACTTCAGGCAGAAAGAACATATGAAACACAAGAGAAATAAAATCAGACAGTCATCAGACAGACAGCAAACCTTTTACACCAGGAGAAAATATCTAATGTAACTACTTACTCAAGGAAGAGTCTCAAGCAAAGAACATGTGAGCCAAGGATTTTATAGCTATCAAAACTGTCGTCAATGTGCACAAATCTGGGGAACTCAGCCCCCAGGAAACATCCCAAAAGAATCCAACAGAGAATAAGATTTGGAAAGTCAAATGACTAAACAGATATCCCCACAGACTAGTCAGTATTAACCATCAAGTTACTTATGGAACTAAGACTACCATGAAACAGCCATGTGACGTAACCAAAACACACGCAAGTGACCGTCCTTGCCCGAGTACAGCCCACCCTACGTCCTCATTCCCGATGTCCAGCCAAAAGCCCAAGGCCTTTCCTAGGAGTAAGGATCATACCCCATGCAAGACCCACCCTGACCTCACAGGGAAGGCAAATGTGCCGACTGAGCCCCGTTGGGTGGGATTCCCACAGACCCTACTGAACGCCAAAGCAAGACACAAACACACATGTTCAAGATGAGCAGCCGGTTGCTGAACTTAAACAAGCACTGACACTCTTCAGAGGATGATGATGTATCGTTCACAACGTCCAGCATATAAGTGACAATGACTAGACATGCAGAGAGACAGGAAGCTGTTACCACACTTGCAGGGAAGAGCAGTCAACAGAGATTGAGTCAAGATGACCCAGATGTTGGATTTGACAAACCATCAGAGCAGCTTTTACAAAGAGGTTCCAAGAATGATGGGAAAATCTGGCTTCAATAAGGAGCAGACAGGGAAATCTCAGCAAAGAATTAGCAATGATTAAAAAAAAAAAAAAAGACCTAGGCAGAAATCCCAGAGCTGCAAATATGTCAACAAAGGAAAACTTCACTGGACAGGCAAGATGATAGAGAATCTGAAGATAGATCAGTAGAGATTATCCAGTCTCGAACAAAGAAAGTGATTACAGAAAAACAGGTACAGACTCAAGAGACCCACAGGGCAGTATCAAGAGAACTAACAGAGGTATACCTGGGAAACCCCACAGGAAAAGACTGAGACAGAGAAAGGCTTGAGGAAGTAAAGGCAAAAGCGCTGCAAATTTGAGGAGAAACCGTGACCTACCAACCGAAGAAGCTCAGAGGAGCCCCAGCAGAGGTCAAGAGAGCCAAGTCTAAACAAACAAAGACGACGAACTCCTAAGAAGCAAGACAGTCATCTTGAAACTCATGACTAACAGGAAACAAGGATCGACATCACAGTGGAGCCCTGAATACTACGCAACAACTTCCTTCAGGGTGCAGACGGTCACACGTTCATGGCTGTGTTCAGCTCTAAGAAAGAACAGGAGCTCTGTAATTCTGCAGAGCACACTGGAACACCTCCCATCTTCTTTGTGAGCTGGAGCAAGACAACACGACTAAATGAGAATAGGAGCTCCCTCAGAAAAGAGAGAGAGACCAGCACTAAACTAGGCCTCAGGAGATAGGGAAATGTAAAGTAGCTAAAATTCTTAGAATCGCTTTCCCTGTTCTTCTGTCATTCTATTAAATTTAGTTATACGTATCTGGATTTGCTTGGCCTATTCAAGAAGGTGACAGAAATTAACTTTAGAAAAAACAGAGCTGAAAGAAAAAAACTGTGACTACTCAGGGAAAATTTCATTCAAAATTTTGAGGAGGAAATTCAACCACTTTCGAGTAAACAAAAGCTGAAAAGACCCCATCACCACGTAGACTGCACTACCAGCAACCCTAAATGCTGTCCTTCGAGCCCAAGAGCAATCCTGCCGATGGAGACCCGGAGCTCAGGGAGGGGCACAAAACACCAGAAATGGCAAATCAGCAAAGAAATATAAAAGACAATGTTCTCTTTCTCCCTGAGATTCACAACTGGCAGTTTAAAGAAAAAAAATCACGATACTTTAAAGGAGGATTTGTAATTATATATAAAGATACAAGAGCAAGCACAACAGGGAACTAACAAAATGTGGACAAGCAGAACCAGGCCACAGCTTTCCTTGTGCTGGGATCTGGGCTCACCTCATGTCCACACTCAATGAGGACAGTCACCTCAAGGAAGGTCACTCTGCTGACTGAATGCCCCGCATGGCCTCCAAAGTCAGCCTAAACCTCACTGTATAAGCTACAGAGATCAAACCTCCTCCTGCAAAGGGATGGCTCAAGTGACATCCACAAATAGGTTGATTTGATATAAAGCATCGAATGTAAAACGTATTCTGAGGGCGGTGAGACAACATGTAAATGGTGCGAAAGCCCGACTCCCTGGAGGGTGAGCGGGAGGCCGACGCCTGAGGCCCTCCAGCCCCTGTCCCTGCATCCGAGCGGTACCTCTGGTCCCGATCCCGGTCCCGGGGAGTCCACTTTCCTCTTTTTCCGGGGCCCGATGGCGGCTAGTGCTGTGAGGTTGGCATCTCGCTGCCTCATCTGTGCCAGTTCTTGTTGCTGCATCTTTGTTTTGAAAAGCAAACAGAGACTGTCATTTCATGCATCTTTTTTTTCTTACTACAAAGTAATACACAGACACCAAAGGGTTTTCCAAATTTTTCTAAACTTTTAGTTTGACTTTTTTTTTAAACAGGAAGTATAGTTTACAATCATAAAAGTAGTAAAGCAATAATAAAAACATTTTTTTAAAGCTCAGAAAACATGAGCAAATTTTGAGAGTACGGAGATCAGATGCCCCAAATGAGAAATTACCATGAAATGTAAAAGCAGGACACAAACGGTTTGCACAGGCAAACACCTGGAGAGGTGTTGGCCGCTACGTGGAGGCCACTGCAGGCACACCATCACTTCCTCAGCCTCTCTCACCCATCAGCGCTCAGGCTGAACACACACACTTTCCAGTGTGCCGTGCAGGTTCTTGGACTAGAAAAGCTTACCTCCTTTGCCTTCTGTTTCAACCTTAACTGTTCTGGATCTTCTTGTCTGGATCGAGACTATTTTTTCAAACAGGTAAAAAAGAAAAATAAGTTATGACCTAAACATTTCTCATCCGACAAACACGTTACCTTATTTGTGACATAACAAAATCTAAGTCTTACAACAGAAAACATCAAATTTTTTAAATGCTTCTAGCCAAAAGATGAAAATTTATCATCACAAAAAACAAACATTTTTGAGAAAATCAATACCACTTGGACAGAAGAACCATGGTGTGGCCTGTGGCAGGTCTGCCAACTGCAGAATCTGATGTGATATGACACAAGGATGTGCGTGCAGGCAGCCCACAGGGCTCCGCTCAGCTAGGGACCTGCCCACAGTGAGTAACCGCTGCTGTTCGAATGCTCCCCGCCCCATGCACCGTGTCATGAGGTCACCCCCAAATACTGCTCGGGCTCCTGGACACCCCAAGTATGTGTATGAGTGCTCAGGCTCCTGGACACCCCAAATGTGTGTGTGAGCGCTGCAGCTCCTGGACACCCCGAATGTGTGTGTGAGCACTCTGGCTCCCAGACACCCCGAGCGTGTGTGTGAGCGCTTGGGCTACTGGACACCCCGAACGTGTGTGTGAGCACTCCAACTCCCAGACACCCAGAGTGTGTGTGTGAGCGCTCAGGCTACTGGACACCCCGAACGTGTGTGTGAGCACTCCGGCTCCCGGACACCCCGAGCATGTATGTGAGCGCTCCGGCTCCCGGACACCCCGAGTGTGTATGTGAGCACTCCGGCTCCCAGACACCCAGAGCCTGTGTGTGAGCACTCAGATGGAGATGGGAAAGCTGAGTGACCCACAAGCACTTGCCTTTGCTGCCCGCATTAAGATCTCTCTTTCCTGTTCGTCTTTTCTCTGTTTTTCAATTTGATCAAGCTGTTCAAAAAATTTGAGCTGAGCCCGGACATCACTTGCCTGTTCGTATCTGTCATCATCCTACAAAAAAGTGAAAACACTGTTTGTGATAAACTTGGGAGCCCAGCCAGACAGTCGGCGTACCGCTTCCGGCCTCCCTCAGCCCAATCCCCAGGCTAGTGCGCAGACTCCAAAGTCCCCCCTCCACCTCCCAGCTCCACATCTGATAAGTGCTCTGGACGCTCACATGCCGTCGCAGGTGAGTCTCCCTGGGGCTCACGGGGAAGTTTCCATTTTATACACTTTAGCATCACTTGATTTTTTTTTTTTTTGGTGCCAAAATCCAGGACTGAACATCATTTGATTTTTTTTAAGTGACAGCTAAAAGTTTTATAGCAACATAAAAAAACTTTTTTTTAAAGCAAACGGCTACATGCTTTTATTCCAAATGCTGCTCTGAAGGCAGTGCCTGGTAGGGCTGGGCAAGCACCTGGCTGCTCCACGGTGCCCTGAAAGAGGCCCTCCACAGAACAAAACGGAGTGCTGCTCCAAGTCACAGGAGGGCAGGACCCCCTCGGGTCTGCAGGGACAGCTGGGGCCTCAGATGCAAGGACTCCAGGGGAGTGGGGAGAATGGGTAGGAAGACTCCACCCACTGCAGAGCTGAAGAGGCCCCTGCCTGGACCAGCAGATCAGCTCTTAACCCAGACGCCAGGTCCCCTCGGGGTCCTGCTCCCCAGCCAGGTGGACGGCACCCAAGGGCGCCATGGGGCTGAAAGCAATAGCCTCTTCCCCAAATCCAGTTCTGGGAAAACTCCAAACAGGCTAGACACGTGGCTGCCTACCTCTGCACCTTCCCCCAGGGAGGGACGACAGGGAGTGTCCCCCAGGGAAATGGCAGTTACCTTGTAAGAGAAGTTCTTCTGCTGGGCCGTCTCCGATATCTTCTCCACCAAGTTCTGCAGCCTCTGCTGCGTGGCATGTGACACATAACTCACCACGTCTGGGTGCAACTCCGTGATGCCGTGTTTCTTCCCTGGGGACAGGCAGCACTTTACCATCACTGGAGCTCTGTTCTTCCCTTCACTGTCTTCCTCTTATTCACTGGTTATGGCTTTGTGCGACCCGAGGGCACCCCAGGCAGGCCCGCAGGGGAGGGGGTCTACACCTGCTTCCCTGAGACCACCACTGTCAACCCCATGGAAAGCACAGTCCTGGCAAAACAGGTGACCAGGAACAAGGTGTGTCCCCCAGCCCAGGACAGTTCCACACTGAGCATGCAGCTGTGGTCCACGCCAAGCCCACATGGAGGGCCCAACATCCCAGGGCTGTACCTATTTCTAATATCCTTCTCTGCAGAGGTGCTGGGAGTAGGAAGGTCTCGTCTTTGCAGGACCTTGTCAGGGTGCCCACCAACTCAGAGTTTGTGGCCAATATCCTCGCGCTTTCTTCTGACAGGTTCACTCCAGCCATGGACGCTACATCATTGATGTCATCATCATCCCTTCAGGAAACAAGAGACGGTGACTCTAACTCAATGAGGGGTAAAACTCTGCGAACTCTGACCCTCAAGCAGGGCTTTCTAACCACTGGAAAGGCACTAACTTATCCTGCATCCTCCTGACCCTCGCCTGGAACCTGCAGCCTCGCAAAGCATCTGGTCACTGTGGAAGAATTGGTTCTAGACAACAAGACCTGGGCACTGGGCATGCTGCTGCCATTGTGTGTCACTGGTCCCAGGCCCCCAGGGTAGGCAGGCAGCCCCAGTCATGGCTTTCCCAGAGCTGTCACCTGAGTGTTCAGCCAGGACTCAACCCCACCAGGCCCATCTGGTTGACTTGCTCTGCATATCTGGCTCCCTCACCTGCAGAAGGATTCGTGGCCTCTGGGGCCCCTCGTTTCTTTCCTCTCTGCCCCGCCGGTGGACGTGTCTCCCACCTCCACAACCTCCCTCACCCTCGTGAGCATCCTTCCCACCCTGCCCGGCCCCCAC
>NW_011494739.1:7402121-7411956 GCF_000754665.1 Bison bison bison
AAGGCTCCCAGTGCTGCCAACACCAGGCCTGCTCCCTAAACCGTTTTGGGGCCGGAGCATCTGTGAAGGGAAGGACCAACGGGCCCCCAACATGTGCACACTTCACTACCTCTGGACTGAAACCAGAGGAGATACCGCAGCCATTCCTAGGGCAACACTCAGACCAGCTGCCCGTCAAGAGACCAGAGCACAGAACCTCTAAAGGCTCTGAAACTGATGGAAGGACATGGGACGCGTCCTCTATGAGGACCATGATGCACTCAGAAGGCTGAGCCATCATATCTCAGAAACAAACCTCCTGCCAGCTTGCACAGAGTCAGCTGGCTTGCCTTCCCACCCTGTGTCTGCAGCAAACCTCCCTGAGTTGCTTAGTGGGAAAACACACACATGGAGATCAGAGCTGAGCGTGGAGGGGATGCAGCGTCAAAAGGTGCCAAGGAGCGCTCGCTCCCAGGCACAGGCCGGCACCCACGTGGCCTTCCCTCTGGTGCCTCTTGTACACACTCCTTACCGAAACGAGCCTCCCCCAGGCTCCTTGAGTTTATTTTTCTGTGCAGCAGCAGCTTGTGCGGAGACAGTAGAAAGAGCTTTGGTTCCAGGTAACACAGCAGGTTTCACCACAGGGACTGCAGAGCAAGAGACAAGGGTGTACCCCCTGCACAGACTCGTGCCAGGGCTGGGTGGGCCGAGGGAGGCCGTTACCCACAACCCGCCACGAGGAAGATTCCTAAACAGTAAGAAACACCACGTTACTAACTCTAAACTAGAGTAAAAGTGCAGGCAGCCTCTCTCAAGTGCTTATTTTCCTGCATTTCATCAAACTTTCTGAGGTGTAAGAATGACTGCTGGTAAGGAATCCAGTCCTCTAAAAACCATGATGCCAGGGTGGGGACTGAAGGGCACAGTGAAGCAGCCAAGCTTGAGCTATGAGTCCCACAGTGACGAGGACCACGTGGACAGGGTCAGGCACTCACCTGGCTGCAGCTGGTTCAGCTGGATCTGCTGGGGCGTGGTGAGCACGATGCGGTTGTGGGGCTGCCGGAGCGCGACCATGGGTGTCTGCGTCAGTGTCACCTGCGGCGGCCGGATCAGCGCCCCAGGCTTGGGCGGCGGCTGGATCACCTGGGGAGAGCCCGTGGGGTGCATGAGCACACACCCCCACCCCGAAAGGGGCTGCTGGCACCCGTCCCCAGGGCAGGGTCCCAGCCATCCCAAAGGACCGGGCAGGCTGGATGGTGCCCCAGGTCTAGTGCCTCCACACGACCTCGAGCTCCTGGAGCAGAGCCGCACATGGGGCCCTGAGGTCAGCACCCAGGGACAGGGTCCAGAGAGCTCCTGAACCAGCAGGAACAAGCGGCTTCTCCCCAGATGCCAGCATGGGTGCCAGGGCCACCTCACACCCACCACAGCCTCAGGCCAGATGCTCAAAACCCAGTTTCTGAGTTTTACAACAGTCACCTGGGGGCCTGCCCTGTGCTACAGGCACTCGAGGAGGGGGCTGGGGGGGTGCCCTAGACCACGTTCTCTCTGCAATAAATCCTGTGGAAATTCATGCCGTCCGGAAGAACAGATGCACGATGGCCCCCGGAGGTTCAGGCCACGTTCTGGCACAAGCTCAGGGAAAAGCCTCAGGGTTTCCTGTCCCCACAGGCTTCAGGGACAGCAGGCAATGATCGCAGGGCCTGACTCTGTGTCTCGTCCTTCTGCTGCAATGAAGCAGGACCAAGGCAGAGCCCTACCCTTGGGGAGGGGCGCAGGGAGCCCTGCCCTCACACTGGCACACTGGCTCAAGGCACACTGGCCCCAGCCGTGGCCAGCAGACACTTCTCCATCTCTGTGGAGCCCATCTTCGTCACCACCAATGAAGGCAGAAATAAACACAGATTTCAACTTGAGCAGGTGAGAGACCAGCACTCCCCTCATGACTCTGATGACCACCTGAGTATCACTTGGACGTTATCATAAAATACATACTCTACAACCTACGAAAGTAACACAAAGACCTGCATTGTTTGATTAAATTTCTTAACTGTCTATAGGAACATTCAAAAAATCTAAGATCATGGCATCTGGTCCCATCACTTCGTGGCCAATAGATGGGGGGAAAGTGCCATATTTTCTTTTCTTGGGCTCCAAAATCACCGCAGACAATGATGACAGCCATGAAATGAAAAGACGCTTGCTCCTCGGGAAAAAAAGCTATGACAAACCTAGACGATGTATTAAAAAACAAAGACATCACACTTTGCCGACAAAGGTCCATATAGTCAAAGCTAGTTTTTCCAGGAGTCATGTACGGATGTGAGAGTTGGACCATAAAGAAGGCTGAGCGCCGAAGAATTGATGCTTTTGAACTGTGGTATTAGAGAAGACTCTTGAGAGTTCCCTGGACTGCAAGGAGATCAAATCAGTCGATCCTAAAGGAAATCACTCCTGAATATTCATTGGAAGGACTGATGCTGAAGCTGAAGCTCCAATACTATGGCTACCTGATGTGAAGAGACGACTCAGTGGAAAAGACCCTGATGCTGGGAAAGGTTGAAGGCAGAAGAAGGGGACAACAGAGGACGAGATGGTTGAATGGCATCACTGACTCGATGGACATGAATTTGAGCAAGCTCTGGGAGATGCTGAAGGACAGAGAAGCCTGGCATGCAGCAGTGCATGGAGTGGCAAAGAGTTGGATACCACTGAGCAACTGATAAACAGCAGCAGGAACAAAGGACCTTCCCAGGTGACTCAGCGGTAAAGAATCTGTCTTCAGCCCAGGAGACACAGGTTCAATCCCTAGGTCAGGAAGATCCCCTAGAGAAGTAAATGGCAACCCACTCCAGTATTCTTGCCCAGAAATCCCCATCGACAGAGCAGCCTGGAGGGCTACAGTCCATGGGGTCACGAGTTGGACACGACTGAGCACACACACGCAACTTAGGAACAAAACCCCTTTGAAATTAGAGGGGAAAAAAAAACAGCAACTGCCTTTCTATGCTTGGCGAACTCCACCTGCCTGCTGGAGCAGGTTCAAACCTCACTCTTTCCAGCAGAGATGCCTTCTCCACAGCTGCACAACCAGAACCTGGATCGGAACCACACCACACCACCCGGATCAGTGCCAATCCACCATCAGCAGCTGCACACCTGGGAAGCTCAAGGCCCCGAACCACAGCTGCAGAGCTGGGTCCTAAGCCATGAAAACTGACGTGCCCAACGCTCAGCACTTGCGTTGGTTCCATGTGTTTGGGCCGTGGCTCCTGATTGAAGACAACGCCCGGCTGAGATGCACCACACACACGCTGTGTCCACTTAACCCAGGGACACTCTGAACCGTCGTACAGGTAATGGACGTGCCTGAGGGTAGAAGCCGACAGGCTTACTTTGCTTTACTGAGAAATAAACTACGAACCTGCAGGGCCCTCATCTCAACCTGACAGTTCACTACTCAGGACTTAACACCCCAAACTCCCCCTGCCAGTTTCTCTGGGCCACAGGCAGGTGGGCAGGTGGGGAGCAGGGCAAGGCTCGGCCTTCATACCAGCGGTGTGGGCTGCCCCTGCTTGCCGACGCCCACCTGTGTGGGCTGCGTGAGGCTGATGACAGGGGGCTGGAGGGCGCTGGTCACGGTGGCCGCCGTCTTCCCGGCCGTGCGCTGGACCGAGCCACTGAGCACCACGGCGGTAAGTGCAGTGGTGGCCTGTGAGGCCGGTGGCTGCTGCTGGCTCTGCTGGATGAAGGCCGCGGAGTCGGGGGTCAGCTGTCTCAAAGCGGGCAAGCTCCTCTGGGCGGAAAGACAGACATGGGGTCGGCTGGCAGCACTACCCCTTCTTCTGACCCAAAAACACATGACCCTGAGAATACGCCCCAGCGTCGGTGTGGGGCTTCAAGGGACCCAAGTGTCAGCACCCCACACTGTCACTGCCGCTGGGCAGGGTCACCCTCAGTGAGAACTGGCTGGAAACATTTAAACACCAACCAGAAGTGGCATTTCTGACAGGCGGTTAAAGCGCATTAGGGCAGCAGAGGCGTCTGAGTGACACCTGCCTCCCAGCAGTACGGCCCCTTCAGCCTTGGGCACACGGGCCACCCTCTAAGGGGACAGGGCCCCTCTGGATCCTCAGGTGCAACACGACACTGTGGTCCCAGCAGTGGGGGTCTCGAAACTTACAGCAAAGCCTCCAAAGAGAACACTTAACAGTCTGTCTCAGGGGCTTGAAAGCTGCAAATGCACCGGTGACAACCGGCAAGTCCACCCTCCCCAGAGGAGCCCGCCCCGCCCCAGCCAACACTGGGCGCTCGCAGAGGGCTTCGGATTACCTTCAGGAAAGGCACAAGGTAAGGTTGAGGTGAAGAGTTAAGTTCTCGGTATAACCTACTAGTGAAATCTTCTGCTTCGATTTTTCCATCCTTAAAGACAAAATTCACATTAAAATTCCTCTGTGAATACAAGTCTGCACACATGTATCTTTATTCAGCATTTCTCCAGGTCTCGAGTTTTACAAACAGTTATTCCTCCCTCCAGGCTGTGGGCTCACTGTACCTCTCCTCAACTTTCTTACTACCACCACACATCAGGCATTCTGCCAGGAGAAAGACAAGCCTAAAAGTACCCTTGAGACCAAGTCAGAAGGTAAGGCAGGCCAGGGACACCCTTCCCTGGAGAAACCACAGCTACACTGAGACCCCAGAGCAGCTGGGGTGCCACAGAGAGAAGCACATGCCCAGATGAGAGGGGCCACAGCAAGCGGGCATGAGCCCGGGAGGACCAGAGGTGGGCAGGGACGGGGCAGCACAGGTGCCCTAGAGGCGTGAGCACTGACCCAGCTGGCTCTGCCCACACCCAGGAGTCCTATGAGACAAGGTGCCTACCTGCACCCTCTCACGTGGGGTCACCTCCCACCGGCCTCCAAGCCCGGGGCTGCTGGCCCCAAGTCAAGGAGGGAGCAGTCAGGGCTGCAAAGAGGGCAGGATGGGGGTCCCAGAACCCTGAGAAGGGCACAGCACAGGGGGATAGCGCTGGGCTCTTCTGGGAAGTGAGAGAGATGGTGAGATGAGCCTGTGCTTCCAGTCCCAGGAGGGGCTGCAGACAAGGGGCCGTGGGAAGAAAGAACAGCATGTATTTTACTACAAATGTTCATTAAAAGGTAAACTGTAACTGAAACAAATAAAAACCTGGGAGTTCTTGTTCCTCTCAGGTGAGACTGTTTTTCAATCTCTTAGTTTCCTGAAAATATTTAAGGCGCGTCTGAAGTGATCATTTCTGCTGTGAGAGCGCAACTTCACTCCTTTCCAGCCCCAAACCCACGTGTCCAGCACAGGGGCAGCTCCCCTCCAGCTACAGCCCGTGGCATGGAAGAGAGGCTGCAAGCGGAGGGTCAGCGCTGACAAACCCAGCAGCAGCAGGACAGAAATGGCCATCAGCCCATGTGCTAAACCACCAGGCTTCCTGGACAAAGAAACTGAGAGCAAGGAAAGAGCGGGAAGCAGGGGACCCCAGGCTAACAGCGACACAGAGGCAACAGCCAGAAGTGAACCTGACGACCGACCAAGCCCTGCAGGTGACACTGGACTCAGCTTCCAGAAGCCTGGGGGCTGTGAGGATCCCCAGGTTCCCAGGTTATGTCCAGGAATCGGGGCTTGATACCTAGAGACTGGAGAGGGTCTGTGGCAGCAACACGGCACAGTAGACGGAAAGCCAGGTAGGTAAGAACTCAGGGCCTATGAAGCCTTCAGCTGGCCCGCAAGGGCTCGTCACTCTCCCTTCCACTTCCGTGTCACTCAAAATCCTCCGTGGAAGACGTGGAGGAATGAGAGGGAAAGCCCTTAAAACACCCACCATCTCTTTGGTGAATTCACATCAGTCCTGTGTGGCCAGCATGCCAAGCGACTGATGTGGAAAAGGAGATGCTGGGAGAGCTGTCCAGCTGCGAGGCTCCGAGAAGCCAGGGGTGAGAGCGTCAGGGCAAGGGGAGAGGGGCCCAGACTGCAGCCGCCGCCCCCACCCCGGTAGACTGCAGCTGCCACCCCCGGTAGCCAAGTACTGTGCTCTAAGGCAGGGGCCGGCGTGCGGGCTGGCATAGCCAAGTACTGCGCTCTAAGGCAGGGGCCGGCGTGTGGACTCTTACCAGCAGATTCTGTACCAGTTCTTTCACGTTAGCAGCCGTCTCTGTAGACTGTTTACCAGACGAAGCCAGTTTTATTAACGTAGATAAAAAATTTTTACATTTCTTCACGTTTTCCATAGTTTCCTGGATAGAAATTAAGAAGGTATAAGTGAAAAACTCTTACAAAGCAGACTGTTATCATAGCCTTTGGTCTAACTAAATGCTGTGTATCATACAAGAAATGTGTATTTCTTCTCTAAAATGTCTTTCGGGAAAATGCAGTTACTCTCATCGCCTGATGATGGGAGTATAAGCCAAAACATGTGCTCCCAAGGCACAGATCAAATTCACAGCTCACTCAGCCCAGCAACTCTTTGAGAAATGTAACTGATAAATGCAAAAAGACAATCTACAAGACATTCACCGTGATGTTTCTTATCGTAAAGAAAAACCGATACCTAAGTGCACAATAAAAGGAACAGAATCATGACACAGCTACTAAAAAAGATGCTGAAAAACACTCAGCAAAGAAGCATGAAAAAGTTTTAAATCACAAACAGAGCACAATCCCACTGGTTTAAACATTCATCCGCATGTAGGAAAATCGCTGGAAATAAACTTGAGGAGGACGCCGCCACTGCTGTGGCAGGCTACAACTGCTGTGCAGGCCCCGTCATCCCTGGATGCAGCTGGTCTGGGCTTCATCACACAGACATTCCCACAGCCCGAAAGCCTGATGCAGGATGCTGGGCCCTTCCTGCGGCCCTGCAGAGGCCACTGCCCTCAGACCCCGTCACGTACGGGGCCATGGAGACTCCAAGGGCTCCCCACGTGCACGCTGGGGCAGCATGACCTCAACACACAGCCCCGTGGCTCCCGAGAGGTGGCTCTCACCGTGGCAGCTGTCGAGGTGGTGGTGGCCCCTGGGACCGTCCGCTGAGGTGTCGCCGTCTGAACAGCTGTCGCTGTCCCAAGTGAGGTTGTCTGAGCAGTGCCACCCAAAACAAGTTGAGGCTACGAGAATCCAAAGCATGAGGTAAACAGATGGCCTTCGTGAGACTCCCTGCAACGGGGCAGGCCCCACAGGACCCGCGACCTTGAGGGACCGTTTCAGCCCCATGGCTGACCGTGTCCCCGAGATCTGCCATCCTGAGCACCAAGGAAGCAGGCCTTCACACCTGCAGCAAAAACTGACAGAAGCAAAGCCGCAGCCAGAAGGAACCTGGCCGTCAGGAGCCAATCCAGAGTGTCCCAGTGAGGCCAGGACAAGTAGCTTTTCACAACAACCCAGATCACATTTCAGAAGTTAAAAGGAAAAAATATGAAAACAGAGAAACTGAAAAGCTCATCCCCTGGCTCGTGCAGGGAGGCTGGTGATAAGAGAGCCAGTATGTCCCAGGGCAGCACTGGGACTCACTGGGGTCCCGGGCTCCCCTCCGCTGCCAAAACACCCTTCTCTGCTCTCCCAAAGCGAGTCACATCCAGAAACGTTCTGGAAATGGTTTTTGACCAGGCAGGGGCCCCATGTAGTCGGTGCTGAGAGGGAGGGGTGACTTTGTTCAACAAATACATTTAAACAAACGAACAACTAGACACCAAACAACAACTGGGCTCGTCAAACTCTGGCGAGTTCTAATCCCATGTGAGCAATCGTGCAAATGTCCACTGCTTCTCTATCGTAAATTAGCACTCTTCCAATGTAAAAGTCTAGACTTCTCCAATTTCTCAAACTTTCTTATGACTTTGGAAGGCAGGGGGCAGTATAACCCTGAGCATGACTCGCATGCGGCTGCTCTCAGCAAAGCAGGTCCCGGTGCCTGCCTGCTCCAGGAGGTGCTCCGATAGCGCTGCTCATGGGGGGGCAAAGGGACAGGGGGGCCCTGGGCAGACAGCTATCTGCAACCTCAAGCTGTAAACACTGGTTTCCCAGGAGAAACGTCAGTCAGAAGAGATGGTGGGCTTTCTTTATCACTGATGTTTTCTTTCACTTGTAACATTAAGCACTTATTACTTTTGTAACAAGAAAGTAGCAAATAAAAAACTTCAGAAAGAAAAGGGAAGGAACCAACCAGTAGGCATAGCAGAGCTGCTTCTGGACAATCAGAAACAACCAGGGCACATCCAGTTCTTGGAGGTTTTCATTTCCATCAAAATGCTCCCCTCACACGTGCTCCCACTAGCCCCATAAAAACACCTTCCACCTGGATTAATACTGAGATGGCAGACAGAACCTGTTCTGATAAGCCTGGTGCAAAAGCTCACAATGAACTTCACTACCTTCTCAGAAAAGGCTCTTCTCTCTACAACTGAAGCTCAAGACACTCCAACCAAGCTGAACTTGGTCAGACGACTCCCAACCCCAGGAAGCGCCACTGCCGTGCAGCTCCTGTAGCGGGAAGAGACTACCGAGCTCGTCTACTTGGGACCAACTGCTCCTCCAGCTGCTCTGAAAGCAGTGTCACGGCTGCGGGCACCAAGAGACAGATGAGGACAAGGTCAGGGCAAGCAGGAAGACCAAGGGGAGTGAGGAGGCCAAGCTGGATCAGGGCCAGAAGCCCCCACGCCGCGCTGCCGGCACCCACCAGGGAGGGCACTGTGAGAGCTACACACTAACACACACACAGCAAGGACACGCCCTCCTCGGTGCAGCACACAGGCACACTGCAGCCTGTTCCTGCCTCAGGGACACCGCACCGTCAAGTGTCAGTAGGGGCATTTTTTAAATTGCGCTTCCAGCACAGTGGGAGGCTTCTGGAAGTGCGGCTGGTGCTAAACTCTCTAGTTTTAGAGAAGTCTGGCCTCCCCTGCGCTGGTGGGCAGAGAAAAGGCACTTTATTCCAAAGCATCTCCTGCCCCAAATCCCAAACCCTGGCATCCAGCACCCAAACTTGTGAGGCCCTACCCCTGACCCCAGCATCGTGGGCACCACCCAGCCCCCAGCTCACCTGAACCCCGGGCGAGCGCTGCAGTGCGGTACTAGGCTGTACCGTCGTCTGGGCCTGAGACACCTGCTTGATTATGGTCGTTGGGGTCACCTGCCGTGCAATAATGGGGGTCCCGGGTGCCTGAAAAACAAGGAGTTGTCGCCTAAAAGGAGGGAAGTGAGAGGCAGCACACCACACGGTCCTTCCTTCAGCACAGAGAGCACCCTGGGCCCCCAAGGTAGGCGCCAGAGTCCGCGAGGCCCCCTGATTGTCACCATATAACTGTAACACACTCCTTAGCAGAGCCTCCCACGTGGTCTTCGAGGGATGCATGTATCTGGGAAATCAACACTTTGATTTCCTGTAATCATACAACAGTCAAAGTGAACATCTTACAAATATCTGACGGAACGGACCTCCACAGACCCTGCGAGCTGCTCAGGGCTGTTTCAGATGCTCAGGGAGGGGCCCCTCTGTCTACAGCGCAGGGACACCAACTCCAGGGGATGCAGCTGAAGTCACAGGACAACAGAGCCGTCAGGACCCCTCTAGTCTCCATGTTAGTCTCTGACCAGTCAACCAGCTCAGAAGGGGCAGAATGGCACCAGGAGGCAGAACCTGGGGGAGGGGCGAGTCCGAGGCACTGAACCTGTCCTCCTGTCACAGCCTGGGGGAGGAGGAGGCACAGCCTCGCAGTGGGGCGGGGGGAAGTAGCCCCCAAGGCTCACACATTTGTGTGTGGTGGGGGGGCTGTTAACATAGTTCTGCAAAGCTCCTCTGCGCCCCCCTGGTCACAACAGCTAACGAGGCTCA
>NW_011494739.1:7412272-7418708 GCF_000754665.1 Bison bison bison
CAGCTAACGAGGCTCAGGGCTCACTGGGTCCCGCGCTCAAGTGTCCTAACTATCCGTCATGGCCCTACAGGGTGGCAGGATCTGCACTTTGCAGAGGAGGAAATGGAGGCACAGAAGGGGGGCTGCCACAGAGGGTGGGCAGCGGAGGGGTGCAGGTTGGAGACCCGAGTTCCTCCCAGGGCAGCCGAGCCATCCCACCCCTGACAACCCCCGCAGGCTGGGCGCGTGCTCACCTGCACGGTGGAGATCTGCACGGGAGGGGCACTTGTGGGGGTGGCCGGGCGCGGCGCCATGGTGGTCTGCGGCTGTGCCTGGGCGTGCGCCTGGGCCTGCATCTGAGCCAGGGCCTGCTGAGGGATCATGAGCAGCTGCCCATTCTCGCTCCGCACGAGGACCATACCTGGGAGGCGGGGGAGGGGGCTGGTGTCAGGAATGCGCCCCAGGGCCCGACTCCACGGGGAGCCAACAGCCCTGAGGAGGAAAGGGAGCCGCTATGAACCCTGTCCCTGAGCTCTGAGCACACCTGCCGGCAGAGACGGTGCACAGGACGACAGAGACATGAGAGGAGTTTTCACCGATTCAAGGAGGAGCCGTCAGCCAGGCAAGCAGAGCTCCTCACACCCCGTCCACCCCACAGCACCCCACGCCGGCCTGCAGGTCAGGAGGCCAGGGAGCCAGGGCCTGGCAAGAGCCCTCACGGCCAAGTGTGCTCCCCACAAGGCTGCCTGAGTGGCCAAGTGCACAAGGCTGCAGGTGTCTCAGGAGAGGTCGCAGCTGGAGCCTCAGACCCGAGCCCTGCCCAGGAGCAGGTCACCTCCCAAGCCCACCACTGGCTCTGGGGGATGCAGCCTGGCCTCTTCTCCCATCAGGTCCCCATCCCTGGGTACTAGGCTGGACCTCGAGACAGCATTGCCCACCACTCACATGCCTGGGGACATGCCTGGAGTGCCCGAAGCCCAGACACTCCTTCCAGGAACAGGACCCCTTGTGTGTCCATGGTGACCTGGGACCCCCTCCCCGACAGAGACACAAAGACACGGAGGACCACTCACCCTTCATGGGGCTCCAGCTACATCACTGGAAACCAAATCCTAGCAGGGAGTGTGACATTAATTCTAGCTTCAAAAACCAGGACCAATTACATCCTAGATTCCATTAGAAACAGTAACACAACTTTCACGCAATTTCCCATGACGGATTAGCGATGGGGCTGAAAGGGAGTCCTATGAACACCTTGCCCCAAAGCCAGGCTCGCAGAGGGTGGGCACGAGGCACCCCATGGAAGAACTCAGCCGGGCAGAGCTGTGGCCCAAGGAGCCCACTGAGTAGGAAGCCCCACAGGGGCAGCTGAAAACCTCAAGGCCAAGAACCTCCTGCCAGCCATCACAACAACAGGTGTTCCTTGCTGAGCCAGACGGGAGCTCCATCCAACATACACGTCTTTGGAGCTGCTGGTCCCGGCTCCTTCAACACCCATCATCACATCAGGAAATACAGCCTTTCCCCAGGGTCACATCTGCAACTCCCGATCAAGAAGACCCACTTGTACGTGTGCCCATTATGGGAGCACCCTCCAAGACAACCCTTTCAAATGAGCCATGCTGCAGCAAAGGAAAAAAGCAAAACAAAAAGACAACCCATGGAATGGGAGAAAATGCTGCCTAACGATGCAACCTACAAGGAATTAATCTCTAAAGTATACAAACAGCTCATGCAGCTCAATATCAAAAAAACAAACAAAAAATTTTAAAATGGGCAGATCTAAACAGAGATCCTTAAACAACTAAAAACAAATTTATCACAGGATCTAGGTATTGCTTGCTATCCCACTCCTGAGCACATATTCGAAGAAAACTGTATTTTGAAAAGATACACACACCCCAATGTTCACTGCAGCATTATTTACAACAGGCAAGACAAGGAAGCAACCTAAGTATCCACTGACAGATGAGTGGATAAAGACGACGTGATACATATGTACAATGGGATATTACTCAGCCATGAAAAAGAATAAAATAACGCCATATGCAGCAATATGGATGGACCTAGAGATGATCACACTAAGTGAAGTAGGTCAGAGAAAGACAAATATCATATGATATCACTTGTATATCTAAATCCAAATAAATCTAAATCAATATATCAATATCTAAATCAATCTAAAGAATGGATACAAATGAACTTATTGACAAAATAGAAATAGACTCAGAGACTTAGAAAGTAAACTCACCATTACCAAGGGGGAAGGTGGGGCTTCAGTTCAGTTCAGTTGCTCAGTCATGTCCGACTCTTTGCGACCCCATGAATCGCAGCATGCCAGGCCTCCCTGTCCATCACCATCTCCCGGAGTTCACTCAGACTCACGTCCATCGAGTCGGTGATGCCATCCAACCATCTCATCCTCTGTCATCCCCTTCTCCTCCTGCCCCCAATCCCTCCCAGCATCAGAGTCTTTTCCAGTGAGTCAACTCTTCGCATCAGGTGGCTGAAGTATTGGAGTTTCAGCTTTAGCATTATTCCTTCCAAAGAAATCCCAGGGCTGATCTCCTTCAAAATGGACTGGTTTGATCTCCTTGCAGTCCAAGGGACTCTCAAGAGTCTTCTCCAACACCACAGTTCAAAAGCATCAATTCTTCGGCGCTCAGATTTCTTCACAGTCCAACTCTCACATCCATATGAGAAGGGTAATTTAGATTGGGTTTAACATATATACACAGCTACACATAAAATAGGTAATTGGGACTTCCCTGGTGGTCCAGTGGCTAAGATTCTCTGTTCCCAATGCAGGGGGCCCGGGTTCAATTTCTGGTCAGGGAACTAGACCCCACATGCCACAACTGAAGAGTCTGTATGCCAAAACTACAGAATTCTAATGTGTACATACATGTGCTCAGTTGTGTCTGACTCTCTACGACCCCAAGGACCGTCACGCCAGCCAGGCTTCTCTGTCCAGGGGATTCTCCAAGCAAGAATACTGGGTGGGTTGCCATTTCCTCCTCCAGGGGATCTTCCTGACCCAGGGAACGAACCTGTGTCTCCTGCATTGGCAGGCAGATTCTTCACCACTGAGCCACCGGGGAAGCCCAAAGAGCCCAAATGCCACAACTAAAAGTGCCTACAGGCTACAACTAAGACCTGGTACAGCCAGATAAATGAATCTTTTCAAACGGATCATCTGCCAAGGATCTACGGTACAGTGCAGGGAACCCTGCTCAATACTTTGTGATAACCTAGATGAATGAATATATGCATAACTGAACCACCCTGCTGTACACCCAAAATCAACACAATACTTTAAATTAGCTATACTCCAACGTAAAACTTCAAAACTTATAATAAATTTTAACATAAAACTAAAAGACAATAATGCATATTTAACTTATATGCAGACTACACATGCAAAATACCGGGCTGGATGAAGCACAAGCTGGAATCAAGATTGCTGGGAGAAATATCAATAAACTCAGATATGTAGATGACACCACCCTTATGGCAGAAAATGAAGAACTAAAGAGCCTCTTGATGAAAGTCAAAGAAGAAAGTGAAAAAGTTGGCTTAAAACTCAACATTCAGAAAACTAGGATCATGGTTTCTGGTCCCATCACTTCATGGCAAACAGACAGGGAAACAATGAAAACAGTGAGAGACTTTATCTTCTTAGGCTCCCAAATCACTGCAGATGGTGACTGCAGCCATGAAATTAAAAGACACTTGCTCCTTGAAAGAAAAGCTATGACCAACCTAGACAACAGAGACATTACTTTGCCAACAAACGTATGTCTAGTCAAAGCTATGGTTTTCCCACTGGTCGTGTATGGATGTGAGAGTTGGACCATAAAGAAAGCTGAGAGCTGAAGAACTGATGCTTCTGAACTGTGGTGTTGGAGAAGACTCTTGAGAGTCCCTTGGACTGCAAGGAGATCAAACCAGTCAATCCTAAAGGAAATCAGTCCTGAATATTCATTAGAAGGACTGATGATGAAGCTGAAACTCTAATACTTTGGCCCCCTGATGCGAAGAACTGACTCACTGGAAAAGACCCTGATGCTGGCTAAGACTGAAGGCAGGAGGAGAAAGGGACAACAGAGGATGAGATGGTTGGATGGCATCACCGACTCGATGGACATGAGTGTGAGCAAGCTTCGGGAGTTGGTGATGGACAGGGAAGCCTGGCATGCTGCAGTCCATGGGATCACAAAGAGTCAGACACGACTGAGCAACTAAACTAAACTGAAAGACAATAAGCCATATTTTCAAAACAAAACAAAACACAGCTGCTGCAAATAACTCACTGTTTTGAAATCTCTAAAACCTGGGAGCTTGTGAAAGCACTGAGGGGAGAAAGGCCTGGCAGGCTGGCAGCCGGAACTGATGTCCACGCCCTGAGAAGTGTGCACCATGCCCAGGACAGGCTCAGGCCACGGGGCAGCTCAAGGGGGTTACACGGTCATCAACCCTGGCCCATGCTTGTGCTGAGGGCCCCAAAAGAGGGGACCTGGTGACACTCCCAGCCACTCACTCACCAGTTCGCTCAGGCACCATGCAGAGACCCCACTCCTTCATCACAGGGACTCAAGGGAGCAGGGCAGCCCAGCAGGCCCCGCAGTTTCCACAGCTGGACACCCCAATTTCAAACTGATGCCTACACTTTATCGAATACTTGCTTATTTGCTTAAAAAATGATGTTCGCAGAAATTCAAAGGGATATTTAAATAACATTCAAGAAAGGCAATGTGATTAATACGCCAATCAAGTGACTGGTCTTTTGGACACAAAAGTCTAAAAAAAACAGACTGGGCCATGCAATGTGCCGATAGTGAGAGTGAAAGCTGAGGACAGAAGCAAAACTCCTGCCAAGAAGTGACACGGGACTCTCGCAGTGACGAGACCTCTCGGCAGCATCAGCAACGTCTCCAGTAGGAACAGACCCAGGAAAGAGAGAACCAGGACAGCTGTTCCGGGCACGAGGGACACGGGCGACACCAGCCAGCAGCTCTATGGGTGGCAGCTCCAGAAGGCGTGGCAGCTTCCCTGGGTACCACACATACAGCCACTGATTCCGAAAGAAGTGGAGTCAGGCATGCCTGTGACACCTGGGAGAATCTGCCACACAGTCATGACATCATCACACTCTCTGGACCTCATAAACTCTGGTCATAATGCTCATTTCTAACAGATGACTCTGCAGTACCACTCAAAGGCAAAGAAACACAACTGTCTCAAAATGTAACTTAAACTTTAGATAAAAGATCACAGAAAAGCAACCGTCTGTGTCCACAACAGCAGCACCAGGCCTGGGACTCCCAGCACCCCGGCCCCAGGGGGGACCAGGAGGCCATCTGAGCCATCATCCCTCTGCCGGCGCGAGACCAGCTCTGGGAGCGGCCAGGGAAGGGCCCCTGCAGGCGCCATCCTCCCGCCTTACAGACACATGGCCCCCAGGTCCCCCGCACACACAGTCTGGCTGCACCATGGATCCCACCAGGCCCCTCCCTGCACCCCTCACCCCTCACTCAGAGTGCTCTGGAACCAAAACCAGCCAGTGTGCACAAGCAACAAGCATGACACGGCGAGTTCACACAGCAGAAAGCCACTCAAACTTCCATGTTAAATAATGTTAACATCTTTCTTAGTGCAGAGACAAGCATTCACGAGAGCAGACTTGAAAAACGCGGAGACCAACCCGGAAGACAGAACTCTCGGGAGCCCGCCCCCTCTGGCTACAAGACTCTGAGTTTCTTTCCACCCTCTGTTCTATGAGCACGTGTACAACATATGTGTTTTGATAACCGTAAAGAAAATTGGGGTAATTCTGTTGATATCCAGCTTGGTGTTTTCTTTTCAAAACCATAACTTTCAGTGGCTCCATATTTCATCCAAAACGTATTTATAATTTCTTTATTGACGAAGGCGGGCAATTTTCTACTTTTTTGTCATTGTGAGAGCTCAGGATTTTACAGAAAGACACACAGCATAAACCCACAGCACCCATGTTAAGGCCACGCTGCATGTACTCATACCTAAGACAGACACAACACTGCCTGTTTGGGAGGCTGGGCGCCCATGGGCACAGAATGCAGTGAGCTCTGTGGGGTGGGGTGGGGGGGCCACGTCCCTCTCACAGCCCGAGCACAACAACAGTCCTTAGGACTAAATGAGCCCCACCCCTGCAAGAACCAGAGTTCAAGATCAACTCCAGCATTTGTACCCAAGGTTACAGTTTCCCTGATCCCTTTCATAGCAACATTTTTCACTGTATTTTTAACCAAAATGTAGGTCAGCCAGAGCTACACGACAAATTAAATCACCGTTTTGCACTCCACCTGGGATCCTCCACCTGGAAGTCACCACTTCTGGGGAGACAGTCTCAGCATGGCCTTCAGTGCTCAGCCCCGCCCTTGCCCCCAGGACACAGGCATGTCCTTCAACCTCGGCT
>NW_011494739.1:7418896-7436610 GCF_000754665.1 Bison bison bison
ACAAGCAGGGAACAGCAGTTGGGTTGGAGGGGCCAGACCCTTCCCTGCCCTCCCACCCACCCCCAACAAGCATTGCCAGCACCATCACTAGCCAGATGGCTTGGAGAGTCTGCAGAGATGGTGCGATGAATGGCAGACCCTCCATAATCAAGATACAAAACAAAACTGCCCCTGAACCCTGCATGAACTCTGAAGAAGGCAGAATCGGACCAGGAGCAGAGGAATGCAGAGAGGTGTGACACAGCTGGAGAACGAGTCATGCAGGGAACCTGGGAGGGGCTTCAGGACTGGACCATCCAGACCCCAGCCCGCAGTAGCAGCAGAGGAGCCTGGCCTCATGAAGCATCTCTGAAACCCACGCCCAAGAGAATAGCCACTGGCCAGGGTGTGGCGGGGACCTCCTGCCACACCACCCGCAGTCCTGCCGGGGGCCCCTCCAGCATGTCCCTGTGGGACGGGGTCCCCCAACTACTCTACCAGAAGCAAACTCAGCCAGACACCAGCACAGATACCTGTGATGCTGACTTAATTACAGCCTAAACATTGTTTCACTCTTAGGGCTGCTTGCTTTTTAAATCACCTAAAAGAAAGTGCCTAAACCCACAGAGCTGTGACTCCAGGAAGGCTGGTGGTGGGGTCAGACGTGTGGGAGGCGGGGCTCCTGTGTCCTGGCCTCACCTCAGCCTCACAGGACCTGAGCACTGAGGGCGGAGCAAGACTGCTACAAACGTAAAGAAGCGTGTGCCTGCCTGCACTGTCAGTGCTTTCAAAGCTAAAGGTGAGGAAACACACCTGAAACCTTCGATCAAAACAATAACAGGGCTTCTCTGGTGGCTCAGTGCTAAAGAATCCACCTGCCAATGCAGGAGACAGAAGGTCGATCCCTGAGCTGGAAGATCCCACGTGCCTGGGAGCAACTAAGCCCATGCACCACAACTACTGAGCGTGTGCTACAGAGCCGGGGAACCGCAACTACTGAGGCCCCTGTGCCTCGGGCCCTGAGAGCCCGAGCTCCGCAACAAGAGAAGCCACCGCCACGAGAAGACTGCGCCCCGCAACGGGAGAGCAGCCCCTGCTCGCTGCACCTAGAGAAAAGCCCACGCAGCAATGAAGATTCAGCACCGCCACAGATAAATACGTAAATAAAATAATTTAAAAAACAACAACAAGAAAAGCCCTGGGCAGGCAGACCCCACCCACTTCTTCCAGCTCCAAGTCAGGTTTCCCCCACACAAACATGGCTCAGGGTCATGGCAGAGCACTGCTGCAGATTCAGGACTCCACACCTGATTTTCACTTCACATCACACAGTGACTTTCCAAGTTTTGATGAAACCAAGCATCGGCTCTAAGTAAAGTAAGGCATCACTGGGCCTCAGACACTATGCCTCAGAACCTCACTCCCAGGGTGGACATACATGTACTTACGGCTGATTCATGCTGTACAACAGAAAGCAAACGACACTGTAAAGCAACTACCCTGCAATTAAAAATAAGGAAAGAAGCTCACTGCTGTGCACACACACAGCAGCAGAGCTGTCCCCACAGGACAGGCTAGAGAATGAGAACCAGGACGAGGTGGGCGGGGGGGGGGCCGGGCTGGAGGGGGTCTTTCCCACACCAAGCACGTCCACACAGGCTGAAATCCAGAAATGGACCTGCTTAGAGTACAATTTCTGAAAACAAAATTTTACCCAAACTTGACTAAATAGTCAGTAACCACAACTGTCTTACCTACTTTAAAAATTGACCATAAAAATGTCCATCAAGCAACTCCCAAAAGCGACACAAAGGGCCAAAGAGCAGATGCTCAACCTCACTGATCAGCCAAGAGACACAGGTTTCAGGCGAGGACCCTCCCCCAGACGCAGCTCAGTGTCCTTTCTACCTCCAGCCCTGGCACGGGTGGGGGCGTGGGGCAAGCACGGGTGGTGCGTGCCGCTGGACCCGGCCACTGCAGCGCAGGGTCCCTGTGCGGTGGCACTCGCCTTCAGGGCTCAGGCAGCCACACCCCTGCCGCAAGTGTCCACACGCAGTCCACCTGTGCGCTGGCAGGGACGCGTGCCTTGGATGTGCGATGGGACAGGATGTGAGAAGACAATGGCACCACAACACACGTGACCAGCTCACGGAAAAGTCACGTGTGCGCACTTGGTTATGTACCTGAGAGATAAGAACCCGGTCTAGACACACCTCAGGGTATTATTGTCCTCCAGGGAAAGACCCAGGTTCACCGCTGTTTAAACTAGCACTGGGACCGCCCTGTCACTTCAGTGATACCCCAGAAAGGAAGACAACACCAAGAAGTGCCGGGGTGCCGGAGCCCCCAGCCCCGAGGTCCTCTCAATCCTTGGGGCGGCCTCCACTTCCCTCCTCCCCAAGGCCGTCCTCCCTGAAGTCCACCACCGAGGGCGCCACCCGCATGCCTCGGCAGCCAGCGCTCCGCCCCCCCCCCCCCCCCCGCCCCGTCTCGGAAGTTGCACTCTCCTCCTGTGTCCTGGGCCGGCTCTGTGGCTCCGAGTGCCTGTCACCTCGCTCCTTTCTGGGTGACAGAGGGAACACAATGCCACAGAAGGACATGGCGTGTGCCCCTAAGGGCACAGCATGACGGAGGGAAGGTCTCCCTCCAACTTGACATAGGCCTCACCCGACACGGTGGCACACGTCCACGCATCTGCCCAACAAGGCCTTGGCCCAGTGCCCTCACCTCCGCATGTCCACGCACAGCAAACAGGAAACGACCGTATGACCAGCGGGCCTCCCCATGCACCTGTGGAGGACGTCTCTGTGTAGTGCGCCGCTGGCCCGGATCCCCCTCTGCCTCTCTGCTGTCCTCACCTTAGTCAGCCCAGAGCGGTTCTCAGCCCCTCAGGTTTCAAGAGCCCTGCAACCCACAGGTCTCAGAGGCTTCCCCAAGCTCCTCTGGAGGCCCTGAACCACCCTCCCCACCCTGGAGCTGGTGCCCAAAGCCTGCGCCCATCGGCTGCCAGGGCGGCCATGCTAGGAGGTCAGTCAGCGTCCCGAGGGCCTGCAGCCTCCCTGAACTTCTGGAAGAAAGCCAGAATATGACTGTGACCCACATCCCGAGTTCTGAACATTCCACACTAGTGGACAACTTGCATCCACGCGTGATTCAGCGCAGTCCCTCTTGCCCGCAGATCTCGGCTCCCTTCACTTTGGGAGCAGCCAGTCTGTGTCCCTACCCCCACACACAGCACCGAGAGACCCCAGGTGGGCACTTCTCCACTCAACCCAGTCCACCCTATCTTTCTTTTATCTTCCCTTTCCTCAAACTTTCCCTTAACTTTATCTTCTGCTGTTTTTATTATTCACTTTCTGTTCCTTCTGGGGGTAAGAACGTGTGTAAATAAGTAAAAGATCCAGCAGATGCTCCTCCCAGAACAGGGGAGGGGGTGCAGCCAGGAGGCGGGGACCTGAAGCACCCGCTTCTCTCTACAATGCTGTGCATGTCGAGAGCCGCGCCAGAGACAGGGCAGGAGGGGAATACACAGGACGCTCTGGAGGAACCTTCGGGCCCTTCTCAAGGTCAATAAGCAAAGAGATGAGAACCCCTCTTCCAGACAGTGTGCTCAGCAGGCTCTGACTCTGAGGACGAGTCAGTACCAGCTTCTCCAGCCTGAACGCCACAGATGTGTCCATCTCCACCCTCTCACGTGTTCAAGGGCTCAGTAAGTCGGCCTTCAGCCAAAGAGGCCACAGCAGAGTGGCTGCTCTGATCTGAGAGCCGAAGGCGGGAAGCGTGGCCCACTGCCCTGACCCCACCCCACCTTGGGCTCCGCATCCAGGCGGAGGGCGGCGCAGGGCCTGGGTCTGCGGCAGCCGACTGAAGCCCAGGGTGGGTCTGCGTGCTGTGAGACATCTGGACAGTGAGAACCAGGCACGGTTTCCAGGGAACCAAGGTCAGGTGGAAAACAGAGTGCACGGTCCAGGATTCATGGCCACTTTAGCCACCTGCCCTCACTCATCAGAAGGCCCAAGAGGAAGAAGCAAAACCAGAGACTGAACCACCTTCACTCACTCACTGCCGCCAACACTCACTGAGCACCTAGTCATGCTGGCCTGAGCAGGCCCTGGAGAAAACCAGAAACGCACACTGGCCAGGGGCTTCCTACACTAGGGGTGAGGCAGGCACTAGCCATAACCCACCACCTCCATTCAATGCAACCATCTATCAGTTAAGGTGACTGATTCGTCGATGCCAGGGCCATGCTACAGGGGGAAGATGTCCAGTGCTCGGCGCAACCAGGGCACACTCCTGGTCTAAACTGAAGGGCCCCAAAACAACCCGGGAGGGAGGAGAGGGGGTCACTGTCAGGAGGGGAGTAAGGAAAGGCACCCCACATTACAGCACGGCAGACAAAGACCACCCAGAGCCACACCAAGGAGACAGCCAAGGGGACTGAGGGCTGAAGTCCAAGACCTGCGGCCACCTGTCAGGAGGGCCCTGGGCCCAGGCGGGGATCATGGGTCTGCAGAAGCCAGAGGACCAGGAAGGTGAGGAGCTGACAAGCACACAGCTGTGTTTTAAATAACTGGAGGAACCCCACAGTAGCAGAAGAAGCATCTGATAAACTCAAATCCACTGGACTAGAAAATAAATATCCTCTGCCAGGAAAAGCAAACAAACGGTCTTAGAAGACAAGGAACCTCACTAACTCTCTGAAATGAGCCTCCAAACTCCCACCCCCAGTGGTAAATCCTCAGGAGCATTTCCTTTGGTATCAGGAACAATTCAAGGGTGGCAGCAGTCCCATCTACCCAACACCATACCAGAAATCCCAGCACACCCCACAGACCAGAGAACGGGTCGAGAAGCAGGAACGTGAGGACTGGAATGAAATAAACCAGTCATAACTGCATACAACAGTATTCTCTACATATAACACCCTTACCCCAAAACCTGAATATGCATTTTTTGAAATATTTACTCATTTTATTTTATTTGGTTGAGCTGAGTCTTAGTTGCAGCAAGTGGGATTTAGTTCCCTGACCAGGGATTGAACCCAGGCCCCCTGCATTGGGAGCGGGAGTCTTAGCCACCGGACCACCAGGGAAGTCACTGCACATACATTTTTAAAAGAAATGGCTCAATAACATTGCTACATTTAAAATCAATATCCAAAACTCAGCTACAATTCAACATGTCATCAATTAAGAATTAGAAAAATGCAATTTTAAACAACTACTATTTACCATAACAGAATAAACTTTAGAGTGTCCTAGAATGAATCCAACCAAACATGCACAAGACCTATAACAGAAAAAAATTATAAAACTTGATTGAAAGACATAGAACTAAGTAGAGTGATATGCCACATTCATGAATACATATGTACTATTTGTGGATGGCAATCCTCCCCAAATTGACCCACATATTAATACAATTCTGATCAAAATAACCTGGGCCTCGAAGAGTTGATTCAAAAACGTACAAGCAAGATCAAAATACCAAGACAAGCACCAACAATTCTCAGGAAGAACCTAGTGAGGCACTGGCTCCACTGGACACCAAGAATCGGCATGAAGCCACATTATTCATGGCCATGACGGCACGGATGGAAAAACAAATGAAGAGAAAACCCTGGCAGCCCAGAAACAGACCCTGCATAAGATAAAAGCAGAAATACTACAGAAGGGACATGCAGACCACCGACAGGGACGGTCACGGCAAATAAACAGCACCAGGACAACTGTTTATCCAAATGGAAGAAGAGTGAACACAGAACTCTCACGGGCATATGCATATCGGATTCCAGGAGGTTTAAAGACAAAAAGGTGGAAGTAAACACCAAAGTTTTAGAAGAAAATACAGGAAACCACACCTATGACCTCAGGCTTAGAAAGAACTTCTTAAACATGACTGGAAAAGGTATTTGACATAAAGAAAAAAAAACAGATTTCACTACGTTAAATCAAGAACTCCAGATCATCAGAAGATACCATAAAGAAAGTGAAAAGACCAGCCATAAACCGAAAGGACAACTGGTCACTTACATGACCTATAAAGGAATCGTAAGCACGATACAGACACAAGCCCTACAAATTAACAGAAAAATTCAAAAGAAAACTGGGCAAAAAGACACAGACAGACATTTCACAGAAGGATACCACGCACAGCAGTGTACAACGTAACGTCAACTTCCTCAATACGCAAGGAAAAGGCAATGAAAGCTACAACAATCATGTGGCAGCACTTCACACGCTCTAGGTCTGAAGAACTGAAAAGTCTGACAACACCAAGTGCTGTCAGGGATGCAGACCCGCAGGAGCTCTGCACAGAGGCAGGCAGACTGGAGTCGCCAGCATCACTCAGGTACCAGCGCCAGAGAGCGATGCTGCAGGAAGACAACACCAGCAGCCCTCACAAACTCACACAAAAACCCCAGCAAATCAAATATAACAGGACACAAAATGATACTGCTTCACGGCCAAGTGGGGTTTATCCTAGGAATGCACCATGACTTAACATTCAAAACTAAATCCACGTAATACCTTATTAACAGACCAAAACACACACACACACACACAACATCTCAATACATGAACATGGAAGGCATTTGCCAATTAAACATCCATTCAAAAATTCTCACCAATCAAGGAAGAGAAGGGAGTTCCCTCAACACAGTAAAGGACACCTATGAAAATCCTACAGCTAATATCATACATTTAAAGAGAAGAAATCTAATACGACCCCCCCAAATCAGAAACAAGGCAAAAATGTCCCTTCCCATTGCTTCTATTCAACATTATACCGGAGGTCCCAGTTGGTGCAATATAGCAAGAAGAAAAATAAAGGTATGCAGATCAAAAAGGAAGAAGGAAACCTCTCTCTGTTACAGACAAAACAGTTGTCTCTGTAGAAAACTCTAAAGAATCCATAAAATTGCTAAAAGAACTAATATATGAGTTAGGCACAGTCACAGGATACAGATCAATAAATGAGCAATTTTATTTCTGAATACTAGCATAAGCAACTGGAAATTGCAATTTTTAAGTACCATTTATGTAGCTTAAAAATATGAATGCTTAAAGATATGCTTATTTAACAAAGTACGTTTAAGACATAAACACTGAAAACCATAATTCTGAGAGAAACGTTTAAAGACCTAAATAAATGGAGAGGTATTCTATGTTCATAGATCAGAAACCAATGTCTTTCAGATGTCAATTATCATAAATCTCGTTCACAGATTCAATATAATCCCAGGCAAGATACCAGAAGACTTATCTGTGGAAATGGATAAGCTGATTTTAAAACTTATGTGGAACTCCAATAAATTCAAGTAGCACCAAGGACACAGAGGAGCCTGGCATGCTGCAGTCCACGGGGTCACAAAGAGGCCGACACAACTTAGCGACTGAACAACAAGTAGCTCCAAACATTTCTGAAAAAGAAGAGCACTCAGAGTATTGATGCTACCTGAGTTAAGGGCTTACTATGAAGGAACTGAGCTAATCAAGAACTGTGGACAGGGATAAACAAATGGGACCAGAATACAATCCATAAACAAAGACATCAAATAGGTACCACTGAATATTCTATGGGGAGAAAATTAATCTCAACCCCCTATCTTACCAATATCCCAAAGTAACTTGAATTGGATTGAGTAAAAGCTAAAAACATAAAAATCCTATAAGAATACATGGGAGAGAATCCTTGTGCCCTGGGTCAGGCCAAAACTTCTTTGATAAGATGTGAATTCCCACATGATTTCCCATGTGAGCTATTTCAAGTCCTAAAAGATGATGCTGTTAAAGTGCTGCACTCAATATGCCAGCAAATTTGGAAAACTCAGCAGTGGCCACAGGACTGGAAAAGGTCAGCTTTCATTCCAATCCCAAAGTAAGGCAATGCCAAAGAATGTTCAAACTACCGCACAATTGCACTCATCTCACCCGGTAGCAAAATAATGCTCAGAATTCTCCAATCAAGGCTTCAGCAGTACGTGAACCAAGAACTTCCAGATGTTCATGCTGGATTTAGAAAAGGCAGAGGAACCAGAAATCAAATTGCCAACATCTGTTGGATCATAGAAAAAGTGAGAGAGTTCCAGAAAAACATCTACTTCTGCTTTATTGACTATGCCAAAGCCTTTAAGTATGTGGATCGCAACAAACTGGAAAATTCTTAAAGAGATGAGAATACCAGACCACCTTACCTGCCTCTTGAGAAATCTGTATACAGGTCAAGAAGCAACAGTTAAAACCGGACATGGAACAACAGACTGGTACCGAATTGGGAAAGGAGTACGTCAAGGGTGTATATTGTCACCGTGCTTACTTAACTTACATGCAGACTACATCATGAGAAACGCTGAGCTGGATGAAGCACAAGCTGGAATCAAGACTGCTGGGAGAAATATCAATAACCTCAGATACACAGATAACATCACCCTTATGGCAGAAAGCAAAGAAGAACTAAAGAGCCTCTTGATGAAAGTGAAAGAGGAGAGTGAAAAAGTTGACTTAAAACTCAACATTCAGAAAACTAAGATCATGGCATCCAGTCCCATCACTTCAAGGCAGACAGATGGGGAAACAATGAAAACAGTGAGAGACTTTATTTTTGGGGGCTCCCAAATCACTGCAGATGGTGACTACAGCCATGAAATTAAAAGACGCTTGCTCCTTGGAAGAAAAGCTATGACCAACCTAGACAGTATATTAAAAAGCAGAGACGTTACTTTGCCAATAAAGGTCCATCTAGTCAAAGCTATGGTTTTTTCAGCAGTCATGTATGGATGTGAGAGTTGAACCATAAAGAAAGCTGAGCGCAGAATTGATGCTTTTGAACTGCGGTGTTGGAGAAGACTCTTGAGAGTCCCTTGGACTGCAAGGAGATCAAACCAGTCAATCCTAAAGGAAATCAGTCCTGAATATTCATTGCAAGGACTGATGATGAAGTTGGAACCCCAATACTTTGGCCAGCTGATGCAAAGTACTGACTCACTGGAAAAGACCCTAATGCTGGGAATGATTGAAAGAAGGAGGAGAAGGGGACAAGAGAGGATGAGATGGTTGGATGGCATCACCGACTCGATGGACATGAGACTGAACAAGCTTTGGGAGTTGGTGACAGGGAAGTCTGGTGTGCTGCAGTCCATGCGATCACAAAGAGTTGGACACAACTGAGCAACTGAACTGAACTGAATGTGAACACTGAAAGAAACTGATAAGCTGGACTTCATTAAAACTGAAAACTTGCTCTTTGCAATATACAGTTAAATGAAAAAGCAAACACAGATTAAAAAAAAACTTATAAAACAATTCTATCTGATAAAAGACTGATTGTATCTATGTTTCTAAAACTCTTACCAAACCAATAATAACAAAACAAACCCAATAAAAAAATACAGGTGAAACAATTGAATACACACTTCAGGAAAGATAGGAAAATGAAAGATAAGCACACGAAAAGATGCTCAAAGACATTAGTCATTAGGGAAATGCAAATTAAAACCATAATGAGATAGCATCACACACCCAAGAAACCAGCTAAAATTTAAAATACTATAATAACAGCAATGATTTGAAACAACCATCACACATTGCTGGTGGTAATGTAAAATAGGACAGCCACTCTGGAAAAGAGTTTGGCAGATTCAAAAGTTAACATTCACTTACAATATCCAACAATCCCACTCCTATGCATCTGCCCAGCAGAAATTAAAACTCACGTCCATACAGAGATTGACAAGAAAGTTTATAGAAGCCATATTATTTTTTTCTTATGTGTGTCCAATTGACAATACTGTGCTAGTTTCAGTTATTCAGCTTCACAGAAGCACTATCTTTAATAGTCAAAAGCGGGAAACCCAAATACCCACCAAATGGTGACTCGACAAATAAAACTCCACATCCATCCACAGCATGGAATACTGCTTTACAACAAAAAGGCATATATCAATGTACGCAACAGCTTGGAAATTTTCACAAGTATTCTGCTAAGTAGAAGCCAGACAGAAAAGACTATCACTGTGTAAGTTCATTTATATAAAATTCTAGAAAAGGCAAAATCAGAGAGACAGGGCAGATGACCAGCTAACCACTGAGGCAAGAGGCAAAAGGAAAAACTTTTTCAGCCTTTGGAACAACTCTCTATCTTGACTGTGATGATGGTTACATAATTTATGTTTGCTAAAACTCACAAAACTATACCTTGAGAAGAATAAATTTTACTGTATGAAAATTATGCCTCAATAAAAGAGACTTTAAAAAATAAACACAATGAGATACCACCACACATCCACTAGCAGCCTTCCCATGCCAAGCCCTGGCTGGCACATGGAGCAACAGGAACTCTCGGAAATTCACACAACCACTCAGGAAAGCAGTGAGGTGGCCTCTGATGAGACAGAACGTACGCTTCCATACGACTCAGCAATTCCACTCCTAACATTCATGCAGGAGGAGAGCACGTCCCCGAACATGTCCACATGAAGCCAGGGCACTGATGTTACAGAAGTGTCGATCATCACAGTCAAAAGCAGGAAGTGACCCACCACGAACGGATGAACGTATGGCGTGTGTCCAAACGTGCAATGCTGCTCAGCACGATCAGTGCATCACTGGCACACACAGCCACATGGGTGAACTCAAACCACGCGTGGAGGGAAGAGTGACCGACACCAGAAAGCACATGATGCATGATTTCATACACAGGAAATTTTAGAAGGCAAAACCAGACGGCAGTGACAGAAAAGCGAAAAGGACATTTGCGTGGGCCCAGGGTGACCTAGGGTAAATGAGAGTCCTGCGTCTTGTGATAGGGGACAGACAGGGCATCCACTTCTCAAAATTCAATCTGTGTACTCAAAACAGATCCGCTCTGTTGCATGCAAATACCCGCAGAAAGATTTTAACGTGTGCTGATGAGTGTTTTAAGACGAGCCCTGTCAACTCTAAAGCATCACAGACCAGACTTCCAAGTCACCCTGGAAGCTGAGGCCCCACTCCCAGCGCACAGCAGACTGGACCAAAACCACTGGGCTTCTGCCCTCCACAGGTAGGACCGCCCTCACCTCCAGCCCAACACCTGCCGGCCGACCCATGCGGATGGATGCCTTTGATCATTCAGGTTAAAGTAAAACGTCATTTTCAACTATCCCCCTCCAAACCTACTTTTAAGTTTCAGTGTTTGAACATGCAGAAAGGTATCACTACAAAAAGTGATTTCTTCTCAGAGTATCCTAGATATAAAATGTAGTTTTTCAATCAAAACATCACTAGATGATGATCTCCAGGTTACGCTGCTAAAAAAAGAAAATCAAGATTCAAGTCGATGTATATGCCACCTGCAGAAAACAGAGGAGAAAGAATATATCTCTGTGTGCACACATTTATTTTTACAAAAGAAATACTTGAAAAGATGGCCCACAGACTAATATAATTTATCCCTCTGGGGGAAGGGAAGAAAGCGGACTCGAGTTGAAAGTCCTAAAAAGCTCAGCATTCATACAGTGGAAATGTCTGAAAATGTTTCACACATTCAAAATATAAAATTACAACAAACAAAAAAATAGGAACTAAGGTTTAAAACAAAGTAAAACAAAAATAGAAAAAAAGTAAACTATGTATCAAATTGGTAGCATAGAACAAAAGAAAAGATTATTTTAATGGAGTCTTGAACATATAAAGAACTGCAAAGAAGGGCTTTCCTGGTAGCATAGTGGATAAGAATCCGCTCTGCAGTCCATGCGCCACAACCACTGAGGCCATGCTCCACAAGAGAAGCCACCGCAACTAGAGAGTAGCCTGTGTGCATCAATGAAGACCTAGCGCAGACACAAATAAATAAAATCCTAACACTATAAATACATACACAGTTTCAAAGACTTGGCGGGTAACCTGTGTTAGAAACACCAAGAGGAGCCCCTCCCCTCAGAGACTAGGCACAGCCCCTGGCTTTTCCAGAGCCGTTTTCCTCTGAAGACCATTCCCCATCTCGCTGGGAACAGCTCATCTCCAGGCCTGGGACCCTGAGAGCACAGGACACAGTGAGCGCTCACAGCCCAGCAGGACAGAATGAAGAGCCATCCCCACCCACCTGGCCCCCGGTGCAGAAACAGGGGACAATGAAGGAAGAGGCACCTCCAGAAACGCCGTGTGAGCCACTTGCCTTACAACACACAGACCAATGCCAGACACAGCCAAGACCACGAGGAAACACGCACGAGAAGACGCAGGTAAGCACCTGGGTCGCTCCCACGGCGAGAACCCGCCCACACAGGCATGTGAGGAACCCATCCTCCAGCAATCACCCCACGCACGCTGCTGCCCACCACAGCACGTCTTCCCTCTCTGCAGGGTCCCATCATGCACAACAGGCCTGGCCCAGAGCTGGCAACAGACTAGTACTGAAGAATGAATGACGGGTCACTTAGGTGCACACCCATTAAGATCATGTTAACCAGAGCATAGTTAAGGACCTGGGAAATCCTGGACATCAAGAAACAATGGGTCAGAGATTATTATAATGACCTCTTGGTGACAGAAATAACAGTACACATTAATAATAATCATTCCTTTCCCCCACTTTTTTCCTGTTCATCAAATTTTCTACAATGTAAATAAACTGAGAGACCAGATCTTACCTGGTTGGTTTGTAAGCTCATATGAGGAAACGTGTACCTTACCAAGGCGACTTCTGAACAATCCCCACACATCCGCCCGCTGGAGGCGCACTCAGTCCTTTTCACTCTACCTGCCTCAGTGGGAGTGGATGGGGTGGGAGGACCCCACAGGGGCCTTCATCAGAATTCCTCTGATGACTTTTCATGTGTTTGCCAGACATTTTCAAGACTTGTCTTATGTCTATTCCAAACTCCTGCCGTTCTGAACAGAGCTGTCTCCTTACTGCTGTGCTCAGCCCTGAGGTGCCACCTTCTCAGAGTGAAGCAAGCAGGCACTGAGAGCAGGACTTCTCCTAAACATAATGAGCATTCACACTCATTCCCAGCAAGGGTGACAGTCTAGAGATCTCTAGACGTTCACCTGACATTCCTATCCCTAAAACAAGAACCCTAGACGTGAACAGGAAACTGTAAACTCAGGCACAAGTAGAGAAGACCCTAACCAAAGGAAACAGGACACTGTCTTCGGTGGATCCTTGGTGAAGCTGCCTTCAGGGAGACCTCCAGAGGTACAGCCTGGTTGTAAAGAACCAGACTCACAAGTGGAGGTGATGACATCTCACAAGACACTGAGAAAACACGCCCTTCTCTCTGCTGTAAAGGCAGTGCTCACACCGTACAACCGCAAAGTGCTTAACCTGCACAAGCCGGGCTCTGCCATAAGAAAAGTGACCCCTGGTCTCCACACTAAGAGTGTGGGGAATACAAACATCTGCCATCAAATTCTAGTCCTGTAGAAAATGACACGTCACGGGGACCAGAGATCTATCATCTCAATACAGTGCCCAGACTCCCTTACCAGGACACTCAGACGTGGCTGCCTGATGGACAAGCAGCACCCACACCACTGTTTCCTGGGATCCCCCAGACTCACTCTTCCACCTACTTCACAGCCCTTCACCAAGGTTGGCCCCCACCCCCACCCCCCAGCCACCCAGCAGGCACCTCCCTCCTCACTACCCATGGGGTGCGGGAACCAGCCCACCCCCAACCCAGAGCAGGACACCCCGGTTGGGGAGGGTTGCTTTCTAACACAAACACCCAAATTCACCCTTGAAAGTCCCAAAAGCCCATGGGGGCTCAGGTAGGGCCAGGTCCCTTGGGCTGCAACACTGGCCCTTGTCACCAGAACCCCAGACCAAGGAAGGGACTTGCATTCCAGAAATACCCTTCTGAGGACCCTGGATTCGCTCAGGGACAGAGACCCAGACAGGATGGGGGTCTCCCTCAGCCTTCCCCTGCCAAGTATGTGCCCCCAGCATCCCATGGAGGCTCCCCAAATACTCCCATTCATAGTAAAAAGTCTCAAAACAGGAAAAAAGATCAATTACCTCAACTTGATAATCTACAAAAAGTCGACAGCTAACATCATACTGAATGGTGAGAAACTCAAAGCTTTTCCACTAAGATCTGGTGCGGGCAAAAATGCCCGCCTCTCACCACCGCTTAAAACTGGAAGTCCTGGCCAAGGCAATAAAAGGAAATAAAGAGTATACAGATTGGAAAAGAAAAAATAAAACTGCCTTCGTTCACAGATCATATGATCATCTATGCAGAAAATCCAAAAGAACTGACCAAAAAACAAACAACTCCTTGGAACTAATAAACGGTTATAGCAAGGTTGCAGGATACGAAATTAATACATAAAATCCAATTGCCTTCCTATAAACCAACAATGAATAAATGGAATTTGAAATTAAAAACACAATACCATTTATGTTAGCATCAAAAAAATGAAATACTTTGTTATAAATCTAACATAATGCCTACAATGATGAATTAAAACAAAGGAGAACTCAATCAATGAAGAAATAGATACTCCACATTTATGGAGAGAAAGGCGCGATACTGTCTAGATGTTAGTTCTTCCCAACTTGATCTGTAGACTCAACACATTCCCAATCAAAATCTCAGTGTGTTATTTCATGAGTATCAACAAGCAGATTCTGAAGTTCACATGGAGAGGAGGCCAAAGACCCAGAATGGGCCACAGAACACTGAAGGAGACCAAAGCTGGAGGAGTGATTACCCAGCTTCAGGACTTACTAAAATGCTACAGTAGTGAAGACAGAGCGGTTCAGGGAAAGAACAGACAAACAGATCAATGGAACAAAACGGAGAGCCCAGAAACAGACCCCCATAAACACACTCAACTGATCTTGGACAAAGGAGCAAAGCAGCACAACAGAGCAAAGACAGTCCCTTCAACAAACGGTGCTGGAACCACTGGACACAAAGACGAATCTAGACACAGACCTTACACCCATCACAGGAATGAACTCAAATGCATCACAGACCTAAAATGTAAAGTGCAACTAGGAAACTCCTAGAAGATAACACAGAAAAAAACCTAGGTGATGTGGGCACAGTGATGCCTTTTCAGATACAACACCAAAGGCACAGTCCATAAAAGGGAAAAGTGACAGGCTGAACTTCATCCAAACTGAAAGCATCTATTCTACAAAAGACAATATCAAGAGAACGAGTAGACAAGTCATAGACTGGGAGAAGAAAATACTTGCAAAAGACACATCGATAAATTGTAATCCAAAATATGCAAAGAACTCTTAAAACTCATCAAGAAAACAAACAACCTAATTGGAAATGGGCCAAAGACCTAAATAGGTATCTCAGCAAAGAAGTACAGAAGGCAAACTAGCACACGGAGAGACGCTCCGCATAGTATGTCATCAGGGAAACCCCAATCAAAGCAACAAGATGCTACCACACTCCACACAGAAAGGCCGAAACCCAAAACACTGACACCACCGAGTGCTGGGGAGGGCGTGGGGCAACAGGAGCTCGATCCCCACGGGCGGGCGTGTGAGACGGGCAGTCACTTGGGAAGACAGTTTGGCAGTTTCTTACCATGCGATGCAGCAGCTCTTGCTCCTATTTACCCAAAGGAGCTGAAAACTTATATCCACTCAAAAACCCGCACGTGGATGTTATAGCAGCCGTATGCATAACTGTCAAAACCTGGAAGAAACCAAGACGTCCTTCACTAGGTGATGGATAAACAAACAGCAATGCGCCTGGACAGTGGGACGGTACAGAATGATAAAAAGAAAAGAGCTATCAAGCCATGAAAAGACGCGGTGAAATCCTAAGTGCATATTACCAAGAGAAAGAAGCCAATCAGAGAAAACAACTAAAGTGTATGATTCCAACTATATGCCATTCTGGAAAAGACAAACCTATGGAGAGAGTGAAAAGATGAGTGGCTGCCAGGGGTGGAAGAAGAGGGACAATGAGGTGGAGCACCAAGCACCGTGAGGGCAGTCAAACACTCTGTGTGACACTGTAATGATGGAAACACACCATCACACGTCTGTCCAAACCCACAGAACGCACAACACAGCCGTGAGCCCGGACATAAACTGTGGCCCCGGAGTGGTGATGACCTGTCAGTGCAGGTTTACCAGTTGTAACAAATGCCTCATCTGGTGGGGGCTGTGGATGATGAGGGAGGCTGTGTGTGCTGGGGGCAGGGGTGTAGAGAAAATCACTAGATTTTCCTCTTAAATTGATGTGAAACTAAAAACGCTTTTTAAAAATTTATTATTTTTTAATCTACTTTTGCTAGCATGGAATTCCAGTTGAGCTATTTCAAATCCTGAAAGACGATTCTGTGAAAGTGCTGTACTCAATATGCCAGCAAATTTGGAAAACTCAGCAGTGGCCACAGGACTGCAAAAGGTCAGTTTTCATTCCAATCCCAAAGAAAGGCAATGCCAAAGAATGCTCAACTACCACACAATTGCACTCATCTCACACGCTAGTAAAGTAATGCTCAAAATTCTCCAAGCCAGGCTTCAGCAATACGTGAACCATGAACTTCCTGATGTGCAAGCTGGTTTTAGAAAAGGCAGAGGACCCAGAGATCAAATTGCCAACATCCGCTGGATCATGGAAAAAGCAAGAGAGTTCCAGAAAAACATCTATTTCTGCTTTATTGACTATGCCAAAGCCTTTGACTGTGTGTGTGTGGATCACAATAAACTGTGGAAAATTCTGAAAGAGATGGGAATACCAGACCACCTGACCTGCCTCTTGAGAAACCTATATGCAAGTCAGGAAGCAACAGTTAGAACTGGACATGGAACAACAGACTGGTTCCAAATAGGAAAAGGAGTAAGTCAAGGCTGTATATTGTCACCCTGCTTATTTAACTTCTATGCAGAGTACATCATGAGAAACGCTGGACTGGAAGAAGCACAAGCTGGAATCAAAATTGCCAGGAGAAACATCAATAACCTCAGAGATGCAGATGACACCACCCTTATGGCAGAAAGTGAAGAGGAACTAAAGAGCCTCTTGATGAAAGTGAAAGAGGAGAGTGAAAAAGTTGGCTTTAAGCTCGACATTCAGAAAACGAGGATCATGGCATCTGGTCCCATCACTTCATGGGAAATAGATGGAGAAACAGTGGAAACAGTCTTTATTTTGGGGGGCTCCAAAATCACTGCAGATGGTGATTGCAGCCATGAAAGTAAAAGACGCTTACTCCTTGGGAGGAAAATTATGACCAACCTAGATAGCATATTAAAAAAGCAGAAATATTACTTTGCCAACAAAGGTCCGTCTAGTCAAGGCTATGGTTTTTTCCAGTGGTCATGCATGGATTGTGCATCCCACACGCCCGCCCGTGGGGATCGAGCTCCTGTTGCCCCACACCCTCCCCAGCACTCGGTGGTGTCAGTGTTCTGGGTTTCGGCCTTTCTTTGTGGAGTGTGGTAGCATCTCGTTGCTTTGATTGGGGTTTCCCTGATGACATACTATGCGGAGCGTCTCTCTGTGTGCTAGTTTGCCTTCTGTACTTCTTTGCTGAGAGTTGGACTGTGAAGAAAGCCGAGCACCGAAGAATTGATGCTTTTGAACTGTGGTGTTGGAGAAGACTCTTGAGAGTCCCTTGGACTGCAAGGAGATCCAACCAGCCCATCCTAAAGGAGATCAGTCCTGGGTGTTCACTGGAAGGACTGATGCTAAAGCTGAAACTCCAATACTTCGGCCACCTCATGCGAAGAGTTGACTCATTGGAAAAGACTCTGATGCTGGGAGG
>NW_011494739.1:7436710-7445285 GCF_000754665.1 Bison bison bison
GTTCACTGGAAGGACTGATGCTAAAGCTGAAACTCCAATACTTCGGCCACCTCATGCGAAGAGTTGACTCATTGGAAAAGACTCTGATGCTGGGAGGGATTGGGGGCAGGAGGAGAAGGGGACAACAGAGGATGAGATGGCTGGATGGCATCACCGACTTGATGGACATGAGTTTGAGTAAACTCTGGCAGTTGGTGATAGACAGGGAGGCCTGGTATGCTGCAATTCATGGGGTTGCAAAGAGTCAGACCCGTCTGAGCGACTGAACTGAACTGAACTGGACAGTCCAGGGTAGAGCCCCAAACCCCACCTGAGAAACAGCCTCTGAGTGACTGGCTGATAGTGGAACAATCTCCTCCCACACCAAGACCCTCTAAACCAAGAGTAAAGGAACCTACGAGGTACTAAGCTCACAAGAGGAGGAGAGAGTAGATGGACAGGAGGTTGCAGGAATCCCCTAGCAGTCCACTGGCTGGAACGCACGCTGCCCTCTCTCCTCCACAGCATCCTTCGAGGACTCCACCTGTTTCACCCTCCAGGGGTCACAACACCCAGAACCCGTCTCTGGCAGCTTCTCTTCTCCCGGCTATCCTACCTCCCCCAAACCAGGTGAGCACACCGTCCCTGTGGTGTGAAGAGCAATCCCCCTTTTAAGAACACCTTTCTAGGTCCCAGCCCTGAAGCCACTTCCTGACTCACACTCATATGGTAGACGACCCAAACTCAAACTTCTGGAACCAAGCACGTGCCTTTCCTAAGGGAGTCACTGGCCTGCTCGCAGGATGTCCCACACGCTGCTGGGAAGTGGCAATGCTTCCTGGATGACAATTCCTCTCACAACAGGCCTGTGTCCCCTGCTCCCCTACTGGAGACCGGGGCAAGGGTCCCCATGCAACAAAACACCACCCACCCTACAGGAGGAGCACCCCTGCACCATAACACCCAAGGTCCCAGAAAATGGCCCACGGCACAGCTCTCCCTACAAAGTGACAACAAAATCCAACACATGGTTCGGCTACATATAGCAAGGTGCCCCGAGCGGGTAGGAGGGGAAAACGAGGGTGTGGTGACCACAAGTGGGGACACGGGCTGCTGCGGCTGGGGAGGTAGGGTCCCGACAGGTACACGGGAGGCAGGCAGGGACCCAGGTGTCCTGCCAGGGTTGTCACAGGTGATTATTTAACTGGTAAACGACCGGAGACTGTGACTAATTCAACTCTACACACCTCATATCCAAACACACATCCTGCCCTCCACTGGTTTCTGTCTCAACCAATGCTTCCTGAAGTTTCGGCCAGTCTGCTAAACAATGGACTGTCCACAAACACCCCAGGTCTCCGGGACTCCCCACATGAGTGCCATGCCAACGCGGAAGTCGAGGCAGAGCAAGGCCCAGGCACCCTGCTTCACTGATGAGCCCCACAGGTAATTCCCAGGAAGTCCCACCTACACAGACTCAGAACACCTGCCCTGCTGGCTGCGGCTCCTCGAGACAAGCCTCAGGGAGAGACCCATGGTCCTGAGGAAGGGCCTGCTCTGCTGGGGGCCGGGGTTCAGAAGCCACACCTTCAGAGGGTTAAAGCCCATCCTCTGGACAACTGCCCTCAAGTAAAGGAACACACGACACACGACAGGGGGGAACACACTGATCCCAGCAGTGTCCCTGCACAGCCATGGAAGTGGGCTCACCCTGGGCCCCCCTCTCCCTGCACACGGGGTACTCGTGCTGGCCAACCGTGCTGACCCAGGGAACGGAGCCCAGATGCTCAGCTCTGCTTGTGCCCACGCGTCTCCGCACGGCCTGTCTCACCTTGCTGAGGCTAGGCCGGGACAGGACACTTCTCTCTAGGGTGGCAGGTCCCCAGCAGGCCAGCAGTCCCCAAGGTCACCAAGCCAACACTACCCCCAAGCGCAGCCTCAGAGACATTCACAGAGGCGTGTGGTTTCCCAACTGCTCAGCGTGGAAGGAAAGCCATCGGCCCACAAGGGCCCAGGCCAGGCTGCCAAGGCACACAGAGGTTGGCAGCCTTGCCTGGACCCACACGATCCCTAACCAGCTCTTTGCCCATCATTCCCGTGGCCCAGCTGGAGGCTGTCTTCATCACCCGAGGACTTTCAAGGTGGACATTCTGAACTGAGTTTAACTGCAAAACACGTCACTAAGCGGCATGAAACCTGACTTGTTATCTAATCAGTCCAAAGCAGCAGAGGGAACTGCGGTGCATCCAGAACTGAACAGAACAGGCAGAAAGCCTATTTTGAGAAATTACACCAAGGGAGGGAGTGACTAATGACACGGCAACTCAGAAATGACGTTCCACTCGCCCCACCCCCACTGACCTGCAGAGGTTCAGCCATTCCCCGCCCATCCCTGAGGGCAGGACAGTCCTGCTTCAGCACCAGGTCGGACTTGAACTTGGTGCTCAGTTCATGCTTGCTGATCGATGAGCGGCCAAGCTCTGGAACCACCAACCTGGCCTGCGGGGCCACGAATAGGGCCACTGACTGTCCACCGAGACAGCTCTATGCCTTCAGGGCCCAGCCGGAGGAGCCGCGGCCTCTGCCCCTCGAGGCCAGGGTGCCTCCTGACCGCTCACCCTCCCAGTCAGCAGGGTGGCCTCAACCAGAGCACTTGCAGGGGCCGTGAGGGGCCTTTCAAAGCCAGGACCATGGAGCACAGTTCCTGGCACCAGGAGAAGCCGGGCACTCCACGCCCTGCCACACCTGCTCTCCAGACAGGAGGCGAGCATGCTCCCTGGGACAGCCTCTCCACATGCGGACGTTCCCTGCACAAAGCCTGGTCCCAAACACCAGCCGCTCCAGTGGGCACAGCCCAGAGGGCGTACTGTAAGGAGGGCAGCACCCTGGATGCCCAGCCCCTTGGTAAGTGGCCATTAGGTCCTTGAAAAGCGACTCACCTCCAGTCTCAGCATCTTCAAAGGAGGTCATCTGCAGGGGACCATCAGCTCCAGAAACGGACAGGCCCCTGAAGACCTACAGATGCCTACCCATTGGCATGTGGCAGGAGTCAAGGACTGCACACACCTGGGCTCACTGACTCGAGCCCCACGAGGAGAGCACTGACATTCATTCTAAAGGGTCTTCATAATAAGGCAGAGAGGCCAGTGGACAGCACTTCCCCAGTGACAAGGTCCAACATCACAAAATACTCTCCCCAGAAGGGCTGGCAGCATTCAGACACCCCCCTTCCTCCTCACCCTCTGCCTAGCAGGGTCTGCCCCTCTCCACCTTCTCCCAAAAGGTAGCCCTCTCTCTCTGGATCTGCACTGAGGCTCCCGTGGGGGGGACCCCATGACGAAAAATTCCATCAAACACCACGACTCCCAAATTCTGACCTCTTCCGACCTCTCCCTCAATCTTCTGCTTATATTCAACTCCCTCCGTTTCCTCCACAAACAGGCATCTCAAATTTAACATGTCCAAACAAGCACACTTGTGCCCACCGCCACTGGCCCCCAGGGAATGTTCCACCTTCTTTCATGCCACCACAGTCCCCAACCTCACTCCCCCCAGGATGCCCTGTCCATACCCCTGACCTCCAAACTATCAGTAGGTCCACCATGCTCCGTGTCGACACTGGCGTCCCAGGCCCGACTACCTGCGTAGGCCTGGACGCTGCCCTGGCCACCACCAACCCCTGCTGGCCAAGCTGCCTCTACCTACCTCACCCCTGTATCCCACACACAGAAAGTGCTCCCATACACAGCTCAGATCCGACCACCACCCTGCTGAGAACCCTGGAATCAACTCAACCCCTAGCACTTCTGAATGCACAGCTCTGTGACCAGCCGGCCCCCAGCCAGTTCCCATGGCTCCCCCAACTTGGGCTCTCCTCCCTGACCTGCTCTTAAGTCCCTGCACTGGCCCCTTCCTCTCCTGAAGCCAGGTACCCGGCAGCATGCAGCTCCCTTCTCACCACCCAGGCCTCAACTGCCTGCTCGGAAGGCCTTCTGGTCCCTTGTCCACTCCATCAACCTGGGGTGAGAAACCCGCAAAACCAAGCCCCCAACAGCAGGGGCTCTGTGGGTCTGGGGCCCCAGCCTCCAGCCGGCATCCACAGCAGCCTGGCTCACTGGCTCAGTCCATGCCTGGAAAGCAGGACACGGTCTCCACCAACACCTCCATCAACCAAGGGCTTAATTACCCTCACATGGTTTAACAATCCAGACACGAAACCAGACACAACTTGCTAAAGAAAATCTTTAGAACACCGCTGGTTTCTAAAAAGTCACATTTTGGCCATGTTTCTAAACACCACGGTTTTAAAAGCATAAACAGTTGAGTCCTTCAAAGGACACCAGTATCAAAGACTTGAAAATGTTCAGCACAGCAGGCGCACACAGAGTGGACACGGGACGGCCATGATAGACCAGTGGACATGAGCACCGCAGGTGTCACGGCGCTGAGATGAAGTGCTGGCCCGAGGCAGAGGGGCACCAGGTGGACAAAGGGAACGTCAAAGACCACCGAGGGGTGGGAGCCAACCCAAAACAGGCAGGAGAAGGTGGCCCTTATGGGGTGACCCCGGTTCCGCAAAAGTTAGAAGCACTTCTGCACCCAACACGGGCTGAGATGACATCGCCAAAATGAGACCTGGCTGACAAGTGAGGTTACAAGTGACGTCTTTTTCCCTCCTTACACTTTCCCTTTCTTTCCAAACTTCCTATAATGAATAAAACTAATTTTATGATCTGAAAAAACAGGTGGGTAAAGAAATCATTTTCAAGTGACCAACAATTTGTATAACATATTTATTTTTAAAAAATCAAGAACATATTCCTTTTTAACTCTTCGAATCGTCACCTTGATACGTACGACGCTACTATTTTACAGCATTTTTACAAGATCAAACAGGCTCGACACAGGCCTGTCTCTTTCGTGCCAAGCTCACTAACGCCTGGCGTCCATCTGAATAAACTTCATGTCTATGAGCCCACTGTGAGAGCTGTATAAACTCCTTTAAACACCTTTCCTGAGTGGCTGTCCACGTACTTCAGCACAAAGAGCAGAAAAGCTGCCTTCTCCCCCCGACCCCGAGACTCAGGTGTAAGCACAGTATACACTTCCTCCCCAAAGCCCACGGCCTCCTTGCTGACCCCACCGGCCTCTTTCTGCCTGACCAGCAGGCCGGCCATGCCCAGCACTGGGGAGGGGGCTGAGGTCTCTGAGTCCTGCCCTGTCCATTCAGTGTCCACTCAGGCCACTAACCCCCAAAACAAGTCACTCACGAGGTAGAACCTTCTTACCACTTGCCCCCAAGTTCTGAAATCCAACATCCAATTTGAAGAACTGTTTTAGGATTTCCCCATCTCTGGAGCGGGACGATACTCAGATGATACCAAGCCCTCCAGGACACAGGTTCCCCAGCATCAGCACCAACCCCCTGCACCCTCCTCTTCACCTGGTCACGTACCTCCCAAGTTTGGGGCTCAACATCAGCAGGCATGTCCCATCCTCCCAGGCCACATGGAAAACAAAGAAAGGTCCCATCCAGGCTCTAACTTCGGGAGGGAAGGACAAATGTCCGACCCAGCTTCACAGGCCCACAAGGCTGCAGAGGGGCTCTGCACTCACAGGCCTGCGTCACGTCCATCAGGAAGCCCACGCTGGGAGGGTGGGGGTCTCCCCCTTCCACCCACGCACGGCCTCCACCCACCCCCAAGCAGCAGCGCAGCCAGGCGGGCAGCCAGACAAGAAACAGGTGTGGCATCCATGTGCTTCTCAACTTGGGAGCAAGGGAGGAATCTAAATTGTGGACAATTTTGTCTTCTGAAGGTTTTAATTTCTTGGCATAGCTATTTGAGGATATGTAAAATTCAAAACTGTTAATTTAAAGCTTGCATGGCCCTATCCTAGAAATACAAAGTTGCCAATTTTCAAACATAATTTTATAGCACTTAATCTATTTCACTCGGCGTTAAAGAGCAATTATTCTAAGATGGTCTGAAGTGCAGTGTTTGTAATTTACAGACCAGGAGCCATGACCCCTCAGGCCCGAAACGAAACAGCGCAACGCAGTCACCTGCCAGGCACACAGCACGCAGGACGGAGGGTCCTGTTGCAGACAGCTCCCCTCTCCCTTGTTTTTCTTTCTCAGTTTGTCCTGTTACTATCAAAAGCCTGATTAAATAATAGGCTGCCAACCTCCAGCCAAAGACAAATCTCAGAGGTGAGAGCCCCAAGCAGCAACTGAGTCAGTCAAGACAACCTGGAAAATCTGAGTCTCCTGCTCGTTATCAACTTGAAGACCAGGAAAAGTGCTTCTGAGAACGATGCAAATTACCCCAAAGCTCAGGCAAGTTTCTCCAGAGTCCTTTCAAATCTCTGCTTCAAGATTTTCAAAAACAGTTTTAATTATGTTTTGATCAACTCACACGCAACTAGTGATTTATAAAAAAGCTTTCCTCAGACCTATCACTTAAGATGAGGAAAGCTTACATTTACATACTGCAATGGGCTCAAGAAGCACGTCAGAACCACCGTCATCTCATTACGATTTCAAAGAAACAAACAGGTGCACCCGCCCCTACTGCTCTCTCCCACTGCCACCTCCTGAGCTAGGGCAGGGCAGAACCGGCCAGTCCTGTTCTGATCCCACCCCATCGCTGGGGGCCCAGCGCCCACCGGTCAGCAACTGTGAAGGTATCTGAGGAGCCCAGGCTCCACCCCCACAGTCCAGGGAGACAGGATGGCCACCCACCAGCCAGAAGACCATCTTCCTCAATGCTTCCTTCCAGAGCCCTAACAGATAAGGGCTCACCCCTCCTGCAGCAGGACTGACTGTTGTCAAACTTCTCAGACTCTGGTGACTCCATGACTAGGGCAGGGTTCACTGCCCTGGAGCACAGTGAGCAGTGGGAAGAGACATCCCCAGAAGGCCTGGGGGTACCTTTCCTGGTTGCTGCTAAAATGTGAGGATCATCAGTCCAAAGACACCCACATGGGCATGGGACACCATCCCAGACCACATCACCAAGACAGCTATGTCCACACTAAAGAGACAGGGACAGCCAGGACAGAAGGTGGGGCAGAGAGCGAGGAGCAGGGACCACCTGTTGTCCACTGAGGGCCTCCCCAAAGCTGGCAGTGGGGAAGTTACTCAGAGACATCACCTCTTCTGTCGCTGAGCAGAGCATCAGAACCAGGCTCCCCGGGCGCTGAGAACCTATCCCATCTGGGCGCAGTTTTGATGGGAATAAAGCCATCCTGTAGACTCGGCTACATCCATAGGAAGTACTGATTGAAGCTGATGACAAAGGCCAGGGAGCTGAGACAGCATATGAATAAACACCTCTTGACAGACGTGCACGGTTCATCCCAATGCAGTTTCACAGCCTTCACAACAGGGTCAAGCCCACTTTCTACCTGGGGAAACGGAGGCCCCCAGAACCATGTATTCTGTCCCAGGTGAAGAGTGCCCTGAAGTGACAACATATAAACACCTAAGGCTATCCCTTGTGCCAAACACTTCTGCAGAAGTCGGCCACCAGAACATCCTGAGCCTCAAGCCCTACCATCCTGCTCAGGGTCCGCCATCCCGGAACTCAACCCAGTCTACACAGCAGTTGGCCCCCAGACTCTTCCTCTTTCCCCACCATCCAACAGTTCCATTCACCAAGGATGGGAACCCTACCCTAGATCTCGTCTTTCCAAGCGCAGCCACCTCAAGACTGCTTATCTTAAGTCAGCCCCATGCAATCGTCCCGAAGCCAGGGTATGGAGGAAAGGCGTTCTCTCCTGGAATGAGAACTGTACTTCAGCCAAACCTGAGCATCACAGGAGGACAAATTCTCCGTGAAAGCAGAACAGACAGAGACACACACTACTGAAAATGCAAACTTGCCAACGAAAGATAACCTTTAGAAACGAGTATCTCTAACATAACACCTATCTGAAAAGATCTCTTAAAACCATTTGCGCACATGATAATTTTGGTGTCATATCACTTTTCTCTCCTTTCAACCATAATCATAATATTACTTTTATGTTATGACTACTCTAAGCCGTACAGAACTAACTAGTGCTCTTCACTGTTCTTGGGACCACCGCCTTTGCTGCAACAATCTCTCTGAAGACTTACATGTTCTCAATATTCCCCACAGCAAATTAAAACTGAGACTCTGGTACCTTCAAACAAGTAAATTAATCACAATAACATCAACGTCTCTTTACAAAACCATCCTGACAAAGACATCATAACTGAATCTGCTGAAACCAAATTCAACAGGAGCTCACAGTGGGCTGGGAGGATGAGACACGCAAGGCCTGCCGGCCCTCAGGGACTCAGTGAAGCCTCTGTCCCTGTTTCCACCACCACCACCCCCGACGGCGGGGCAGGCCTCTCTCGCCCATACTCCAATTGCCAACAGTTTGTTACTTCACTTGACACCTATGTGTAGCTTTGAAAACCCTGCCCACCCCTAACCCCTGAGTACTAACCAGAGTGTATTATCAGCCAAGCGATAGCTATTTTCACAAGTTAATTCCACCTCTGCTTTATACATTTTTATGATGACAGCTTTCAATAAACAGGAGACCTCAAGTAGAACTTAGT
>NW_011494739.1:7445385-7447805 GCF_000754665.1 Bison bison bison
GTAGAACTTAGTATCTTCCGATCGCTCAATTACATGAGGTAACTAGAATATTCATAATCTTTCACTTTGATTTATAGAATTAATTTGTACTATTTAAAAGAAAGTACTTTGTTGTGGGAAACTGATAATAGTTTTAACTATGCTTTTTCTGCTCCTGCTTTTATTAATCAGAGCTCCAAATTAGTGGATCGACTGTGGGGGTAGGGGAAGCATGAAGAAATGGATGTGAGTTTTTTATTTTCTAGAAAGCATTTGGCCCCTTTAAAGCACAGCTCTCCACATTTGTCACCCAAATGTCAACATGAGCTGTTCTCTGCTCACACACACACACACGCACACACGGGACTACCGCAAAGACTCATGAGAACTCATGCAAAGAGTCAGCGCTTTTACAGTTTTCTTCAAGGAGTCGCCTACTTGTCACATGCAGACATCCTTAACACCGCCGGTAGAACAGGAGATGAAAGTGCGTCCAGGGTCAATCATGACAGAGCTGACAGAGGCGCCCTTTCAGAACCACAGCTTCCTCCCCCAGAAGGCGGCAGGCAGTGCAGGCTGCACCTATGCAGAGGCGAGGGGATCCAGTCAGCCCCAAACCGCCACACCTACAGGCATCACACGAGTGCCCCGGGGGGCCTCCTCCCCGGGCACAGCGCCAGCCTCACCAGCTCCACTGACTCACAAACTTCACTGACAGTTTTCAGAACAAAAGCGTCATGCAGGGAACTGTCCTGGCCAAGAGTGGGGCAGGCGCTGAGGACCACTGAGAAGATACTTTAATGAGTAACTGAAAAGTATTTTGACGTTTTACATAACCTGCTACCACTATGACTTCTCTTTTTTAAGCGTCACTAAAGATCAAACATATTTTCCACTAAAAGGTCAAAATACACATAATGAGCAAAACAGAACCTTTAATGAAACCCTCCTACAAACTCAAAAACAAAGCGTGTTGTAAGAGGCACCCTGCACCTCTCAGGTACCTATTTTACATCACCTCCTTCTGGGAGCAGGGCAGCCCTCACGACCACCCCCAAACACAGCACTCTTGGCTGGAACCTTGCCTCCTCCCTGAAGTGGTGTGAAATCAGATCCCTGCCAGGTGCCGCCACCGCTCCAAACCTCACGGCACTGTGACAAGCAAGACCTTCCTTCTAAGACGCTGAAATCCTCTCAAGGTGACCAACGGCTGCTTCAGAAAGCACGAGGGGACGCACACACAGGCGGTGCTGTTTCCACTACTCCTGCCGCCAGCACATGTTACTACACGGCAGGGGAGGAGCGCTCTGCGTCCACGCAGGCGAGACCAGGGATGGAAGCAGAGACTGGGAGCCTCCAGTGCTGGGGTTCTCTCTGCCCAGGAAGCCCGAAAGAAAGCAATGGGACACACTTAATGCCATGGGGACCTAGAAAGCCTTAAAAAGCTGCCCAGAGGACAGAAGATGGGTTCCGAGACGCTGCCTGTCCTCCTACGCCATCTGTACCTCCAAAGGACTCACTGACCAGGGAGCCCCAGCCCACCGCTGACTGCATCGGTAACAATCAAAGTAGCCGGGCGTCCCCCAAGTGAGGACCCCGTGCAGAACCACACGGCCACTACGGGAAGTGCTGAAAAACGACTGCAGGAGCCGCGTGAGGCAAGGGCTGTGACCAGGAAGGGTGTGTGCCCCGGGATCCCTACAAGCTCACCTGGGAACTCTGCCATCCTGGTGTCAGCAGGGGAGCAAATGCTTTCCACGCAGGCTTGCCCAGCCTCACGGAGGGGGCGTCACTCCCCTGACCTCACCGGGAAAGGGGGTCCCTAGACCACCAGAAGGGGACACCAATCACAGACCAGCCCAGTAACAGAGCAGAAGAGTTCAGTGAGGACACAAACCATATGCCTGATTCCAGAAACCAGGGAGAGAAGAGCCAAGCATGGGGAAATCACCGGCCCAGAGTGAATAACCCAGCAAGTTGTCCCCAGAGCGCCAGCTGCTACTGCTGTCCACTGTGGGGGCACCGGGCAGGGACACACAAGGCCAGGAGGAGAGGAGAGGGCCCACTCGGCAGAAGTCCCGACAGAGAAAGTTCCCCAACGTAAAGCGGAGAGTAGAAGCCAAGCCCGGCACAGCTAAGAGGCCCCCGCAGCCACAACACGCAACACTCGAGCACATACAGGCCCGGGACCGGCCCGGACCGGGGCAGAAACGCACCGGCAGAGCTCATGACCTCCGCGTCCTGCCAGCCCGACAACTTCCTGGACTCCCGGCTGGGGAACACACACAGTCGCTCGGCGGCGCGGCCACTCACCTGGGGGCAGCTGGAAGTTCTGGATGTTGGTGGGGTTCTGCGGCGGCTGCGGCAGGCGTGGGGCGAGGACCGTGGGCGTCAGCGTGGCCCGGATCCCCCCGGTGGTGGCCGAGGGCGTCCTGGGCAGG
>NW_011494739.1:7449896-7463415 GCF_000754665.1 Bison bison bison
AGACGGTGGTGCCGGCTGGGACCAGCAGCTTGCGTAGGGAAAGGGAGCGTCCAGCTTGGAGGTCTTCCTGGGGTCCTTATCTCCCGTTCTGTCTTTTTGACGAAGTAAGTTATTTAAAATAACCTTACGAGCACCTTCTCTGTAGGAAGAATTCACGTGAAATTCTCTCCTGCGTTTTTTGTTTTTTGTTTTTTTTCACCGAAAGATGGTATTCTAGGACATGTCTAGTGGTTTCTTCTCTTTTGGGTGGGGGTTGGGGGGGAGGGGTAGACCCAGAGAAGCGCCTCCGGCCGAATAGGCCGCGCCGCAGTCACACGGCCCGCAGCACAATGCGGGAAGCTGTTGACACACAAATGATCTTTTCTACCCGCCTAACAAAAGAGCCGTTGGCCCCCGCGAGCCCAGCTCCCGGGGCGGGTTCAGACAATGAGCGCGGGGGTTGGAGCCTGCGAAGGGGCCTTCCCGGGCGACCGTGTCGGGGAAGCCCTGTAAAGAGAGAATCGGAATTTTGCACCTAAAGCTGACTACCCAAAACACAGGAAAGAGAAGTGCTGGAACAAACCTGGGCTGGGGGGTACCTTGAACTCGGGGTGCCTGGGTCCCATCCCCACCGCGCTTTGAGCCCAGCGGGGGCCGACGATGTGGTTTGCGAGCAAGAGCAGAAATGTGGGGATTTGTGTAAAATCTCATCTTTAATGTTGACAACTCATCAGAAAATGTTAAGTGAGCCAAACAAAAGCAGGCCCCGGGGGCCGTAGTGGGAAAAAGAGGTACACCGTGGTCTGCACTCAGAACACCCAGATCGGAGTCGGGACAGAAGAGTAACAGCCGTGCTACGAGGCAAATCACTGACCGACGCGAGACGGTGAGGCCCGGGGGAGGTGGGGTCCCTCTCGCCCGCCCCTGTAGTTACTGTGATCTAAAGTGAAGGGAGCAGGTGGTACCGTCTCGGCCCCCTCCTGCTTTCCCACAGAGGCCCGCCCGCCAGGACCCCTCCAACCCTGGGGCCCCTCCCCCGCCCAGGCCTCCTCGCCGCAGCGGTGCTGACATCACCCCCAGCGTCCTCCGGGGCGCCCTCCGGTCCGGCAGGAAGTGGGAGGTGAAGCGTCGGTGCACCGTCTTCCCTGCCCACCCCGCTCCGCCGCGACTCCGCTTCCAGACCGGGTCTCTGCGCCCCAAGGGAAGGTGGGGGCTACCGACGGCCTAGGCAGCTCTTACGCCTCTGACGCCCTGCAGAGACCTGCCCCCCTGGAGAGTGGGGGAGGGGCGGTAGCCACGTGGCTCCTCCCCTCCTCCCTATGGAGGGCGGGGAGATGCTGCCAGACTGTTAACCTTGGCCGCCCTGGGGACTGGAGCATTTTCTTTGAATATCTCTGCGTGGTTTTGTTACCACAAGAAGCTTCCGTATGACTTATGTAGTTTGAAACAAAAATTCCACCTAGCATGAAAAGAAAAACGGGCCTGAAAACGAGTGTCAATATACAAACCAGGTTTAAACATGGAAAAATGTTTGCTGTTAAGTGAGAATGCCAGAACCCCAAAACAGTATATCATTGCCACCCACAGCGGTGCAAACGTCCAAGGCCATGAGCAAAAAGGAGACCTCCCAGGCTGGCAGCTGTGTGGGACTATCGGGTTTATTAAGGAGTATATTGTCTTTTCAATAAAATAGAGAAAATATCAGACACGCTCTCTTAAATATAAAAATAAACAACCACAAGTCTAATTTCAGTGTTGCCCTGGATTTGTGAAAGATGTGCAGCATTTGTTATATTACCTATGCTTTTATTGTCCACCTGAAATACCACACCATAAAACAAAGAAAAGACATACAGCCAGGTGGCAGCTGGTGACCAGGCCCTGGTCCCAACCAGCAACACAGCCTCAGTGGGCTGTGCTCTGGTCAAGAATGGATCCACATCCAGGGGCAAGCTCAGGAACACATCAGATCAGATCAGATCAGTCGCTCAGTCGTGTCCGACTCTTTTCGACCCCATGAATCGTAGCACGCCAGGCCTCCCTGTCCATCACGAACTCCCGGAGTTCAGACTCACATCCATCGAGTCAGTGATGCCATCCAACCATCTCATCCTCTGTCATCCCCTTCTCCTCCTGCCCCCAATCCCTCCCAGCATCAGAGTCTTTTCCAATGAGTCAACTCTTCACATCAGGTGGCCAAAGTACTGGAGTTTCAGCTTTAGTATCATTCCTTCCAAAGAAATCCCAGGGCTGATCTTCAGAATGGACTGGTTGGATCTCCTTGCAGTCCAAGGGACTCTCAAGAGTCTTCTCCAACACCACAGTTCAAAAGCATCAATTCTTCGGCGCTCAGCCTTCTTCACATAACTGATTGTAAATGCAGCTCCATGAATCTCTTAGGGCCGCTGTAACATTATCACAAACTTGAGGGCCTAAAACAATAGAAATTTGTTCTCACAATTGTAGAGACCAGAAGTCCAAAATCAATGTGTCAGCAGGGCCACACTCTCTGGAGAATGGAGGAAGAAATCTCCTGCCTCTTCCAGCTTCTGGTGGTCGCAGGCATCGTTAGCTTGAAACAGTATCATCAAATACCCTGATAACAGAACTAAGAAGGAAGGGCACAAGACCTACAGACCAAAAAATTGTAAAACATGATTGAGAGAAATTACAGAAAAAATAAATACATGGAGGGATATACGAAGTTCAAAAATTGAAAGACTCAATATTGTAAAAATGTCATTTCTCCCCAGGATAATCTAGATTCCATACAAATGGATTTTAAGATCCCAGGCAAAATCATTTCACAGAAATGGACAAGCTAGTCTTCCATTTCCAGTATGTAAACTACTGAACTGACCTCCCATAGCACTATGAACTCTGGACAAAATACAAAATAACACTTAACCTGGAATCCCTGTCATGAGCACAGGCAGATGCTAGAGAGGAGTTAACACTCAGGAGAAGAGAATGGCAGGGTGAGCTGCCTGTTTTCACAGCTTCTAGTCTAACTGCAGATTGTTGTTCAGTCACTAGGTCATGTCCAACTCTTTGTGACCCCATGGACTGCAGCACGCTAGGCTTCCCTGTCCTCTTCTATCTCCCAGAATGTGCTCAAATTCATGTCCATTGAGTCAGTGATGTTATCTAACCATCCCATCCTCTGCCGCCCCCTTCACCTTTTGTCTTCAGTCTTTCCCAGCATCAAGGTCTTTTCTGAAAAGTCAGCTAGCTCTTCCCATCAGGTGGCCAAAATATTGGAGCTTCAGCTTCAACAGATAAACACCAAGGAAACACCTCCAGGCCTGCTGGCCAGAGAGCCAGGAGATAGAGTTGGGGTAGTGACACCCTGTGGCAAGTATTTGAGGGCATCCCAGAAAGGAAGGAGTGAGAGAAGGGGAGATCCCAATTCTACTTATAATCTGGGCCTAAATCTCCAGGTGACAGAACACAGGTATAGGACAGACTGTAAGCATCTTGGCTAAGAATGAAAGAACTGAGATGAGATCTGAGCTGCTGTCCAAGGGAAAGTGTTTGCTGTCAGTCCCACCAAGTCATCTGCTGTGTGCTAACACAAACACAGAAATAATAAAATCAACACTCTGAGTTAGTGTAGGAGAATCCAGTGTCAACACAAAATAACACAATATCTAGGACACAATCTGAAATTACAAAATAAAGAGGAGAATGTAAGCCATCCTGAAAAAAAAAAAAAAAATAGGCAATTGATCCATGATATGACCCAGATAACAGAATTAGCAAAATAAAATTTTAAAGTATTATAATCACTCACGTAAAGAAAAATATACTTTAACAAGTGAAAAGATTTTTTTTTTTTAACTCAGCGACACACTTGGGACATCCCTGGTGGTCCAGTGGTTAAGACTCTTGAGTTTCCACTGCAGGAGACACAGACTCGATCCCTGGTCAGAAACTAGAATCCCACATGCCACATGGTGAAGCCAAAACTAAATAAAATAAAAATCACAAAAGAGGACTGGAAAATATATTTTATAAAGGAAATTCTATAACTGAAAGTTAAAATTTTCTAAACATAAAGTTGGGCTTCCCTGGTGGCTCAGACGATAAAGAATCTGCCTGCAATGGGACACCCAGTTTCCATCCTTGGGTTGGGAAGATCCCCTGGAGGAGGGCACGGCAACCCACTCCATTCTTGCCTGGAGAATCCCATGGACAGAGGAGCCTGGCAGGCTACAGTCCATGGGGTCACAGAGAGTCAAACACAACTGAAGTGACTTAGCACACACATACACAAACGTACGGTTAACTGAATAAGCGAAACAGAAAAGTGGAATGATGGAGGGAAATAAATCAGTAAACTTGAAGGTATATCAATAGAATTTATTCAATCTGAAAAAGAAGGAGTGGGGAATAAATTAAAAGAGCATAAGGGATCTCTATAATACTGAACAGTATCGAAATATCAACATCTGTGCAACAAAAATCACAAAAACAGAGGAAAGGATAAGGCAAGAAAGAGTATTTGAGGAAATAATTTCCAGAATTTTCTACATTTGGTGAAAGGCATAAATTTATATACTTGAAGAATTCCAGAATTCCCCAACTAAGATAGAATCAAAGAAAATCATGCACAAGCACAGCAGAAACAGCTGGCAGCCAGGTGTAAAGAGAAAAATCTAAGGAGCAGCTTCAGGAGAGGGCTTCCCAGCAGATGAGTGTTCGATCCCTGAGTCAGGAAGACCCCCTGGAGACAGAAATGGCAACCCGTTCCAGTATTGCATTCTTGCCTGGCAAATCTCCGGATAGAGGAGTCTGGCAGACTACAGTCCATGGGGTCACAAAAGAGTCAGACACAACTGAGCAACTAAAGAACAACAACAGCTGCAGGAAGACAACACATCTCATGCAGGGAACAGTGCGGTGACACTGTTGACTTCTCCCCAAAGCTATGGAGACCAGAAGGAAATAGACCAACGCCTTCAAGTATGGAAAGAAAGCCCATGAACCCTTTTGTAGAACGTCAAATTTTCAAACTGTCCAGAATGAGGGTAAATAAAGATATTTTCCTATATAAGAAAGTTAAGAGAACTCATCACCAGCGGACCTGAACTATAAGAAATGCTGAAAGAAATTCTTCAAACTGAAGGAAAGTGATACCAGATAGACAGTGGTCATCAGGAAAGAATGACAAGCATCAGAAACAGTAAATACCAGAATAAATATGAAAGAATATTTTTCCTCTTCATTTCTCTAAAATACATGTCTATTTAAAGCAGAAGTATAACACGGAATTGTGGGAGGTTTTCCTGCATTTAAATATACTATAGCAAAGCTATAGCAAAAAATGGACCTAGGCTAGTGAAAGGGTTCTACGTTTTATGTGATGTGGTGCAATGTCAACTCAAAGAAGACTGAAAAGTTAATGATATGTATTGACATACCAAAGCAACCACTAAAAAGTTTAACTCAGAGTCACAGTTAAAAATCTGATCAATAAATAAGAATGTTGAAAATATTCAGATAATCTAAAAGAAAACAAAACAGCACATTTTAGAAAGAACATAAACAGACAATAGACCTAAATCTCACCAACTTCATCATCATATTAAATGGTAAGCATTAAGCACTTCAATTAAAAAGATAGAAAAGGGAGACTCAGCCATATGCTATTTTTGAGAAACACTTCAGAAAAATGTATCATGCTAACAGGTTAACAAGGCTAGAGAGGCTGTATTAACATCAGATAAAATGGACCTCAACACAGCGCTTGTCGGAGATAAAAAGAGTCACTACCCTAATGAAAAATGGTTAACTCATTAAGAAGACAAAAATCATAATTTATGTGCCTCATAGCTTCAAAACATATGAAGCAAAAATTAACAGAATTAAACAAAAAATTCAACAGATAATTGAACAATTGTTGGAGTTTTGCTTTTTTGGTTGCACTGAGTCTTCAGGGGCTTTTTGCTGTGCACCAGCTTCTCACTGCAGTGGCTTCTCTTGGGGAGCACAGGCTCTAGGTGCACGGGCTTCAGTAGTTGTGGCTCCCCAGTTCTAGATCACAGTCTCTATAGTTGTGGTGCATGGGCTTAGTTGCTCTCTGGCATGTGGAATCTTCCCCGACCAGGGATCGAACCCATGTCTCCTGCATTGGCAGGCAGATTCTTTTTCACTCTCCCTCCAGGGAAGTCCCCATTGTTGGAGATTATAACAGCCATTGAATCAATGGGCAAAAATCTCAGGATGGACACTAGTGATCTGAACAACACTGAATTGTCTTGTGAAGTAAAAGTGAAAGTAGCTCAGTTATGTCTGATTCTTTGCAACCCCGTGGACTATATAGTCCATGGAATTCTCCAGACCAGAATACTAGAGTGGGTATCCTTTCCTTTCTCCAGGGGATCTTCCCAACCCAGGAATAGAACTGTCTTGATGTGCTATTTATCCAACACTACATCCAACACATTCCTTTCTATTGCCCATAGTATACTCAGTAAGGTAAAGCAAATGCTGGACCACAAAACAAATCCAAACAAATTTTAAAAGGTTGATATCATGCAAGAATATGTTTTCTGTTTATATTGGAATTAAAATCAATAACAGGGACTTCTCTGGCCCAGTGGTGGCCCTGTAGTTAAGACTCTGCTCTTCCAATGCAGGCAGTTGTGGTTTCAATCCCTGGTCGGGATACTAAGATCCCACACGCTTCATGACATGGCCAAAAAATAAAAACAAATAAGCTAACAATAAGAATAATAAAATCAATAACAAAATGATGAAAACTCCAAATATTTGGAAATATCTAACTAACCCATGGGTCAAAAAATTGACAAGGGAAATCTGAAAATACAGCATATCAAAATGTGTGGGCTGCAAGATAAGCATTGCATAGTGGGAATTTAGTTTGTAATGCTTATTTTAGAAATGCAAATGCCAAATTTTGTATAATTTTATTTATTTATTTGTTTTTGGCTGTGCTGGTCTTCGTTACTGCTTGGACTTTTCTCTAGTTGTGGCGAGCCAGGGCTACTCCCTCGTTGTGGTGTGTGGGCTTCTCATTGCCGTGGCTTCTCTTGTTGCAGAGCATGGGCTCTAGAGCACAGGCTTAGTTGCCCCGAAGCATCTGAAATATTCCTGAATCAGCCTGAACCCATTTGTCCTACATTGGCAGGCGGATTCTTTACCACTGTGCCACCCGGGAAGCCCTAAAATTTATATGGAAATGTAAAAAGTCAAATACAGCCAAGGTAGTCTTGAAGAACAACCCTGGAAGGCCTTCACTACCAGATATCATAACTGTGATAGAAATTAAGACAGCGAGGGGTTGGTGCAAGAATAAATGAATAGGCCAGATGAATACAGAGGCCTCAGAACAGTTCACATGTGTTTAGTCAACCTGCTTATGACATATCAGACAATGCCTTGAAGCAGAGAAAGGATGGTCTTTTCCACCACTGGCCCTGGGACAATGGCTCCCTGTAAGGGTGAAAAACAAACCTCACACCATACAAAAAAAAAAATCAATTCCAGGTAAATTGAAGAGCTTAATGGGAAAGGTAAAATAATAAAACTTATAGAAGGAAACGGGCTTATAACCTCAGAACATGTAAAGTTTTTGTCCATTTCTTGGTTGTGGTATGCAGTTTATGGGACCTTAGTTCCCCAAACAGGGATTGAACTTGGGCCACAGCCAGAAAAGCACCAAGTCCTAAACACTGGACTGCCAGGGCATTCATTTTTTCATTTTTTTGAAGGTCTTTTTAAAAAATAAGTATGAAAGGTGCTGAACATTATAAAGGAAAGAAGTTGATAAATTGGACTACATTAAGAACTTCTCATCAAAAGACATCATGAAGGGGCTTTCCTAGCGGTCCAGTGATTAAAGAGTCTGCCTTGCAGGGAACACTGGTTCGATCCCTGGTCCCACGAAGATCCCACATGCCTCCGAGCACGTAAGCCTGTGCACCACAACTACTGAGTCAGCGTTCTGAGCCCGTGTTCTGCAACAAGAGAAGCCACCACAGTGAGAAGCCCACACACCGCAACAAAGAGTAACCCCCATTCGGCGCAACTAGCTAGACAAAGCCCGCTCCCAGCAACAAAGACCCAGAGCAACCCAAAATCACTAACTAAATAAATTATAAAAAAAGACACCATTAAAGAATGGAAAGGCAGCCCACAGAGTGGGAGAAGTTACATGCAATATAGAGAAATGGACATAGGACTTCTCATGTATAAAAAGACTGGTTGGAATATAAAAAGTGGCCAGCCTCACCGGTCACCAGGAAAATGCAAACCAAACCCACTATAGACCTGCCGGAAAGACCATACTCAAAAGGACTGACACCATCAGTTGGCGAGGAGGAGGAGTATCTGCAAGGGACAGTAGGAATTGGTTCAACCACCTTATAAATTGTTTGGCAATTTCTGCTTAAGCCATACAGGCATTCAGCCTGGGGCCCAGCAAGTCTCCACCTGCACCCAATAGATGGAAGTCCTGTGTGCCCTGTGGAAGAACCAGAACAGTCTGAGCAGCACTGTTCGGACTCACCCCAAACTGGAATCAACCCAAATTTCCATCACCAGTGAAATGGATAAACAAATGGCGGTCCACTCATTCAATGGCATTACATGGCATGTTTGGTTTGAGAGAATGTGTTGACGTGTGGAGTTTTTTTGTAAATGTCACACTTGAGTGAAAGTCAATGAGGAAATGTGTGAGGCTTTGCATACTCAGCTTTCCAAGCTGGAAAGACTTAAACATACCCCTCATTCTCTGAGAGACAGGAACCAGAGCCCAGCAACGGCAAGCAACTTGCCTAAGGCCACCAGGAAATGGAGACATAGAAGGAAACACAAAGTTCCTAAATCCCGGGCCAGGACTGTCCCCAACACAGCAATTTGCTCTCATCAAATCCCTTTCTTTCTGCCCATTTCTGGTGGACACTTGCATTGTTTCCACCTCCTGGCTACTGTGAATAACACTGCTATGAAGACAGGTGTGCAAATATCTTTTCAAGCCCCTGCTTTCAGTTCTTTTGGATAAACTACCTGGAAGTGACCTCATCAACATTCTCTAGTTATTTTATACTTGTAGGTTTTACTACCCCAACTAACCTGAAGGTCCTAGAAGCCAAGGATCAATCATTCAGTTAGGTGTTGGTGAGTATTGTCTCCGTGGTAAAGAACACGCCTGCCAATGCAGGAGACAGGGGTTCGATCCCTGGGTCGGGAAGATCCACTGGAGAAGGGAATGGCTACTCACTCTAGTATTCTTGCCTAGAAAATGTCATGGACAGAGGAGCCTGGCGGGCTAGAGTCCATGGAGTCACAAAGAGTTGGACATGACCGAGTGAACACACACAAGCATGAGTGTTTAATAACCATCTTCCTAAAGGGGAACCCCTAATTTGTGGCGATTGTCCAGCAACTGTAGTGTACAGACCTGGTGCTGGAACTTGGGCCCTGCTTGACAGTGTCCAGAGCAGAGGGACCCTGAGTTGCCACCCCTGCCCTACATGGCCAGGCAGCATTCCCCTCATTCCTGAAGAATTGAAGCCAAAGACACCCCAGACTCAGGGGCAGGAGCCCAGCAAGGTGGAGGGGATGGATTGAGTGAAATTCCTTCCACCAAAGAAGGTTCCCAGGCTTGAAGGTGCTAATGTTGCCCTACTCCTTAGGTTGGATGGTGGGGACATGGGCGCTCACTTTCTTCTTGTGAGTTAAAAGATGCATTGTGATATGTGCTAAGTCACTTCAGTCGTGTCTAACTCTGCGACCCTATGAACCATAGCCCTCCAGGATCCTCTGTCCATGGGGATTCTCCAGCCAATAATAATGGAGTGAGTTTCCATGCCCTCCTCCAGGGGATCTTCCCAACCCAAGGATCAACCCCACATCTCTTAAGTCTCTTACATTGGCAGGCGGGTTCTTTACCACTAGGGCCACCTGGGAAGCCCTGCATTGTGATATATACACTCTTTTATAGGCATGAAACACTTAGCATTTAAAAAGTAAAACAAACGCCCACACAGGCTCACATGGTGCACGCACCTGCACAGGTGTGCATTCAGGTGCATCCAGCCTCTCTCTGGGAGGTGTGTCCACAGGCTTTGGGTGGGATGCAGCCACCTACATTCTGAAAAAATCATTCGAATGATGGTCTTTCCCACTGAGGTTAAGACCTGGTGCTCTCATACAAAAGATGCCTGGGATGCCCGTCATTTCCCTCAGATTCCCTAAAAGGGGAAATAAGCGAAATGAGTCACTGGCTCCTTTCTGGGGAAAACAAAAGGGAGTCGCACGTGCAGAATGAGGTTAGTGGTCAAGAACAAGCCAGCGAATCACATCTTTGGGAGAGGCTCACACATTAAAGCCTTTCCCAAATTCATGCCAATATGCATTTATTTGGGCTTCCCTGGTGGCTCAGATGGTAAAGAATCCACCTGCAATGCAAAGGAGACCTGAGTTCAATCCCTGGGTCAGGAAGATCTGGAGAAGGAAATGGCAACCCACTCCAGTATTCATGCCTGGGAAATCCAAGGGTCAGAGGAGCCTGGCAGGCTACAGTCCATGGGGTCACAAAGAATCGGACACAACTTAGCCATTAAACGATGACAATGCATTTATTTGCCACTCATATTTTTGATCAAAATGGACTGTGTCATTCAGAAACCACTTGCAAAATGAATGTCCTGCCCCAAGAACCCACATGCTATTTTTTTTAAAGCTTATAAAGCAAAAAGGTAGCCCAACTCTTGAGTGCAAAAGGTTGAATCTTTTCATTAGGAGCCTGACGCCTCATGGGCTCTCCCTGATGAACCTGAGGGCGTGAGAAAGAATCAAAGCAGGAACTTAAACCTAAAAGACATGACCTGGAGACCAGGAGAGAAGGCCTGCCCCCAGCTCTGGAACAGCTCACCAGGTCCAAGTGGGCTTGATCCATCTGCCAGAAACCACAGAGTTTCACCAGTTTCACCAGTTTCCAGCTACCGTGCTCCCGCTGCCCTGAAGCCCCAGGGCTGTCTGCTAAAAGACTGGAAAGGTGGTGGGGAGCTCAAGGTTGCTTCCCCTCTCCTCTGTGCTTTTTCTGGAGTTTCCACATTTTCTCGAATGGATGTATTGTTCTTCTATCATTAAAAAGAGAGAAGTAAAAAATAAAAAAGCAAAAGAGAAGCATTGTTTGAATTTTCATCATTTAACTTGTGCTTGAAGAAAAAGACACACACTTTAAAAAAAAATGCACAACTCAGTGACTTCTCGCACTGACACGCCCACATCACCAACAGCAGATCAAGGAGTAAAACTGTGCCCACCACCCTGGAGACCCCCCCTCCCAGGGTCCCCTCCCCTAAGTGACCACCACCTGAGTTCTCATAGCATGCACTCCTGCAGCCAGGTTGGGGACCTGAGGCCAGTGGAATTACACAGACTTCTCTCTTTTCCCAATGTTTTATTTTGTGTGTGAAGGTTAATTTTTTTTTTATTGTGGTAAAATTCATATAACATAAAACTCACTATTTCAACCTGTTACAGTGTAAAATTTAGTGGCATTTAGTGAATTCAGAGTGTTGTACAACCATCACCCTTACCCAGTTCCAGAATGTTTTCTTCACCCCAAAGGAAAACTGTAAGCAGTCAGTCCCATCTCCTATTTCCTCAGCCTCTGGCAACCACTAATCCAGATTCTCTCCCTATGAATTTACCTAGTCTAGACATCTCACATAAATGGGATCATACAAAACATGTCTTCCTTCGTGTCTGTCTTCCTTCACTTAGCATCTTTTATTGTATTTATTAATTTTTAGGCTGTGCCATGCAGCATGCAAGATCCTAGTTCCCCAACCAGCTATCGTACCTGTGCCCCCTGCAGTGGAAACACAGAGCCTTAACCACTGGACCACCGGGGAAGTCTCTCCCAAATTGATTTTTATTTGCATTGCCCTGATACCATTGGTATTTCTGATGCAATACAATCCTTATCAAACTCCCAGGTGACTTCTTTTCAGAAATTGACAAAGGAATCCTTAAATTCATATGGAAATTCAAGAGACCCAGAATAGCCAAAACAATCTTGAAAAAGAAGAACAAGGTTGGAGGACTCACACTTCCCAATTTCAAATTTATTACAAAACCACAGTAATCAAGACAGAGCAGAACTGGGGTATGGAGAGACAGAGATCAATGGAGCAGAAAAGAGAGCCCAGAAATAAGCCCTCATATGAATGATCAGATGATTTTTGAGAAGGGTGCTGTGACAATTCAATGAGGAAAGGACAGTCTTTTAAACAAATGTGCTGGGAAAACTGCATACCACATGCAATGCAAAGGAATAAAACTAGACCCCTCTCTCACCCTAGACACAAAAATTAACTCAAAATTGACCAAAGACCTAAAAAAAAAAAGTGAAAGCGTTAGTTGCTCGGTCATGTCCGACTCTTTGTGACCCCATGGATTGTAACCCACCACCACGCTCCTCTGTCCGTTGGATTCTCCAGGCAAGAATACTGGAGTGGCTAGCCATTCCCTTCTCCAGGGGATCTTCCTGAGCCAGGGATCAAACCCAAGTCTCCTGCATTGCAAGCAGATTCTTTACTATCTAAGCCACCTAAATGTAAGGGCAAAAACTGTAAAACTCTTAGTTAGAGCTAAGTACACATATAGACCTCGGATTGGGTGATTTTTTTTTTTTATATGACAGCAAAAGCACAAACAACAACAGCAAAAAAAGATAAATTTGATACCATCAAAATTTAAAACTTTTGCACTTCAAAAGACAAGAAAATGGAAAAAAATTACAGAAAAAGTTTAAATCACACTTAGAGGAGAATTGTATCTAGAATATATAAAGAACTATCACAACTCAATAATAAAAAGACAAAGAACCCAATTTTAAAACAAGCAAAGGATGTGAATAGACATTTCTCCAAAGGAGATAAACAAAAGACCAATAAGAACATGAAAAGATGCTAAACATCTGGGTGGGGCTGCATTTCACAGAAAAGGGCCAGGACCATGCCAGTCTCCCAAAGAGAGTATGTTACTCTTGACAAGCCAGCCCAAAGTGACAAAGCTGAGGGTTTTCCCAGGAAAGGATGGATTCTTGACACCCTCTCTGTGCAGGTGCAGAGATGCGCTGCTCACAGCCCTCTGGGAAAGGACCACAGCCCAGCTGCAAGGAGCAGGGTGAACCTAGAACCTCCAGCCATTAGCTGCAAACCCAAATCACTCTCTTCTCGGGTGATCCCAGCCCCTGCCAGCTGTTTCTGCTCAGCGTGGGACTCCTACAATGGCCAGTGCTCCCAAGCCACCCCCTGAGCTGGCTCAACCCTAATGCCTCCCTTTTCCCCTCTGCAGGTATTTCTTTCCAAGAAACCTTTGCACTCCCAACTCCACTTCAGTGTCTGCTTCCTGGAGAAGTTGAGACTGGGCGTGGAGCTGTCCAGGAAAGAAGGCAGCAGGGTGGACTTGCGGATGGGACCACTCACTGTCAGCGCAATGAGAAGAACCCTATCCCTGGCCTGGGGCCCAGCTGTGGACACTTTCCCCAGGGATGGCT
>NW_011494739.1:7463515-7473895 GCF_000754665.1 Bison bison bison
CCAGGGATGGCTTGAGGGAAGGGGCTGGGAAAGAGGCTGGTGGAGAGGGCTGCACTGCCTCATCTGGTGGAGGGAGGAGATAATGGAACCTTCCTCACCTAAGTTGCTGACTTAGAGACATTGACATTAAGGTGATAATGACAGGCTGGGGGCAGTTAAATAATTGAGAACAGAGTGTGAGGAGCAGCAATCTCATTAGCAACTTCAAAGCAATCCGCATCTCAGGTCCAAGAGCAGAAAACACTCAAGTTCAAACAAATGTGGTGGCCAGAGAGGCTGTACTTCAGATGGTTGAGTGCTCACCTGAGGCAGGACTGTTCTGCCTACATCAGGACCCTGGTTGGGACCCTGGGGACCCCTAGGGTGTGGGGACCTGAATGTGTGCATGCAGAATTTGACTCCTCAGAGGCCTTCCGCCACCTGAGCCTGCAAATGTGGCTCCCTCCCCAGAAGTGACGTGGAACTCTCCCCTACAAGACATCGGATGCCCGTGCCACACGCTTTCCGGGCCTCCAGGCCTGTAACCAGAAGTAAGTCACAAATGTAGCTGGGACAATTCTGGAGGAAAGGGACTGCAAGGTTTGGCTGACATATATTGTGAAGTCTGCGGGGTAGGGAGTGGATTCTGAGGGTGTCCCTGACACCATGGTGCTCCCCACATGACCATTACTGTGAATGGACAGAGCAGTGCCCTCAACCTCAGAAGGAACAGAAACTGGGGCTCTGACCCTCTGGAATGAGGGTGAGGGTCACTCCCCGAGGAAGATCCCTAAGATCTGCAGAGGTGACAACAAGGAGGGTGTGGGCTAGAGAGTGGAGAGTGGAGACCAGAGGGGCTGAGCACCAGCTGAGGCCCCGAGACCAGTGGGGGCACATCCACCTCCCTCTCTCACCCAAGAATCCCCAGGAAGAGAGTCTGGAGAACCCCTGGTGGAGCCCTCATGTGCCAGGGAGCAAACCTGTTTGCCCAAGCGTGTGGGCTGTGGTCACACAGATCTCCCTTCCCAAAAAGACACACTGCCCCATATAGGAGCGGGGCCGGCGGGCTGCCCGCAGCCATTAGAGGCTTAGGGTCTGCCTCAGATTTCACGGAGGTGGTGCCTTTCTCAGAGTGGCTGCAGTCAGCCCCCGAGTGAGGCTGTGTTCCGAGGGCTTGGTCGCTTCTGCCCACATGGGACTCCTCACCTGGACTCCAGAGTTCTGTTCAGCAGGGAGACTTGGTCAGGTCCCAGCCTATGCCAACTTCCTCCACTTCTCCCCTCAGAGGCATTACCCACCCCAATACCCTTTGAACCCTCATGAATCTCAGCATCTGCTTCCAGGAGACCCTCTCACCTGGCCATTATGTGATGACAAGCAGGATGACTGGGGAGGGTTGGTTTATTCACTCAGCAAATGTTTGGGGTTTGCACCTGGCTCAGCAAGAATCTGTCTGCAATGCAGGAGACTCAGGTTCGATCCCTGGGTCAGGAAGATCCCCTGGAGAAGGAAATGGCAACCCACTCCAGTATTCTTGCCTGGACAATCCCATGGACAGAGGAGCCTGGTGGGTTACAATCCATGGGGTCACAAAGAGTTGGACAGGACTGAGCAACTAACACAGAGCTAGAACGGTAGGTACATTCTCTAACTGCTCTCATCCTCACTCTCCTGTCTATAAAATGAGATAATTGTAGAGCACTCCACCCCCCAGAGCACTGCTTCAAACATCAAACGTGTACATGGAAACTGCTTGGTACACTGGCCAGCACACACTCAGCAACTGTGAACTTCAGCTGCTGTCCTTTTTTCTGAGCACTCCTTCAAAGTGTTTGCTCCATGGACCTTATATTTCTCTGCAGAAATCAGAATGCACAGTCTACATCCTGCAAGCATACCTTGTGTAATTCTGGTTCACTTTATTGCACTTCTCAGATACTGCATTTTTCACCAACTGAAGTTTTGTGGAAACCCTGCATCTAGCAAGTCTATCAGCACCATTTTTCCAACAGCATTATTTTAAAATTAAGGTATATGCATTGTCCTTTAGACACCACCAGCTTCCCTGATGGCTCAGACGGTAAAGTGTCTGCCTGCAATGTGGGAGACCTGGGTTCGATCCCTGGGTTGGGAAGATCTCCTTGAGAAGGAAATGGCACCCCACTCCAGTACTCTTGCCTGGAAAATCCCATGGATGGAGGAGCCTGGTAGGCTACAGTCCATGGGGTCGCAAAGAGTCGGACACGACTGAGCGACTTCACTTTCACTTTAGACATTATGCCATTACACACGTCATAGACTATAGTGTAAACATAACTTTTAAAATATTTATTTGGCTACACCAGGTCTTAGTTGTGGCATGTGGGATCTAGTTCCCTGACTAGGGATCAAACCTATGCCCCCTGCACTCGGAGCACGGAGTCTTAGCTGCTAGACTACCAGTTGTTATTCAGTCACTGAGTCATGTCCAACTCTTTGTGACCCCATGGACTGCAGCATGGCAGGCTTCCCTGTCCTTTGTTATCTCCCAGTGTTATGAGTTGCCTCTTTGCATCAGGTGGCCAAAGTATTGGAGCTTCACCATCAGTCCTGAAAAGTCCCTAAACATAAGTTTTAGGAAACCAAAAAAAATTCACAACTCCCTGTATTCTGATGTCCGCTTTACTGCAGTGGCATGGCAGGGAACCCACAATACCTCTGAGATCTGCTTGTATCCAAGGTCGGGATGATGACCCACAGGCCTGAAGACGTGGAGCTGTAAGGCTAGGGACTCTGGGCCGAAGGCCTATGACTCGTGTGCTACCTGACTGACCGGGATGAAAGGCAGGCTGCATACACAGCCACCCCAGGGCAGCTCTCCCAGGAGCAGGCTGTCAGTCCCCTCCCAAGGCCCGTCCTAAAAGAAACCTCTATCTGTCCTGCCCATCTGAGCACGAATCTGCCCCTTCGGCGACTGCTGACAGAGGGGTGGACACCCAGTGCTGGGGCGCTCATCTGAGCAGGGAACTGCCTTTCATCCCCAAATGGAAGGAACAGCCCTGCTGAGACATGGACACCCTGTCCCCAGATAGCATCAGACAAGGACCGGCTGCCCTCACACGTTGCTGTGGGAACAGAAAGACATGCAGCCACTTTGGAAAACCGTCTGGTGGTTTCTCACAATGTTAAACATAGACTCACCATATGAGCAGGCAATTCTACTGAGGTATATACCGCGGGAAATGAAAACATATGTCCACACAAAGCCCTGTACACAGTGTTTATAGCAGCGTTATTCACAGTAGCTCAAAGGTGGACACAACCCAAATATCCCATCAACTGGATGAACACGTAAGCACTGTCCTACAACAGAATGTTATTCAGTTACAGAAATAAATAAGTACTCATACACACTGCAACCTGGATGAGCCTTGAAAACACTTATAAACGTTTGCATAGTGAAAGCAACCAGTCACAGAAAGCTACACAGTGTAGCTTCCATGGGTGGGAAATGTCCAGAACAGGCAAATCCACAGTGGTTCCCTGCACCTTGGGGGGGACAGTGCAGTGGGAAGTGGACCCTAATGGCTACAGAGTTTGGGGCGGCTGTGTTGACCTTTCTTTTTTCCCTTTGGCTGCACGTCACAGCATGCAGGGTTCCCCGATCAGAGATCAAACCCCTCCCCCTGCAGTGGAAGCTCAGCATCCTAACCACTGGACCACCAGGGAAACCCCGGTTTGGAGGTTTGGAATGTTCTGGAATTATATAGTGGTGATGGCTGCACCACTCTGTGACTATACTAAACATCTCTGAACCGAACACCTTAAATGGGTGAATATTATGGTGTGTAAATAACACCTCGATAATGTTTCTAAACAAAGAAATGAATAAACAGATGTGAGTTTGGTACAGCCCAGTGTAGAGAGAGACGAGACTCTGGACCGCTGGCCCTGAGACTCCAGGGAGCATGGTGAACACTATTTGTGAAAACACTTCCCTGAACCCAGGGAGACTCCCAAGGCAAACACAGTTCCCATGCTTGCTGCTTGGGAAAGACAAATATACACTCGTGGACGTCTGCGGTAGCTTGTGTAAGCAACTCCAGCCATGGGGGTGTGTTTTTGGCACCGCCCACCCCCGCACACACCATCCAGCTGCTGGGACCTCCTGGAAAACCCAGAAGCAGCTCTGGGTAGAGGCGTCTTCCTGGAGGAGAACCTCCTCCTCAGCCTGGCCCATGGGCTGCCCCTCCCACCACACGCCTGCCTGCCTGGCTCGTGTGCATCACAGTGAGTGTCTGCCTCAGGGCCCAGGCTCTCCACAAACATGACTTCTTGCTGCCGAGCCTTTGTGTTCAGGGAGCTTCCAGCAGCCACAGAAGGGAAGGTTTGTAGTGTTAACAAACTGGACCTTCGTGAGCCAAAGTACCCATGGGCCCGGCAGGATGCTCCCCATCCACACTCCAGCCCCTCGCTGGGTAAGGGTGTCAGCACACAGCCGAGAAGCCCTCGGCTTGGCTCCCGAGCCCTGCAGTGACCACAGGCTTCAGGGGCCGGACCGTCTCTGCACATGTGCTCAGTTGCGCTGTCTAGTGACTCTTGGCAACCCCATGGACTCTAGCCTGCCAGGCACCTCTTGCCTCCAGGCAAGAATACTGGAGTAGATTGCCATTCCCTTCTCCAGGGGATCTTCCAGTCCAGGGATCAAACCCCACCCCCATCCTCTGCATTGGCAGGTGGATTCTTTACCAATGAGCCACCTGGGAAGCCCTCTACTGCTTATTTACACGACTTCATTCCTGGAGCTGCAGTTGTGTCACGCCCGCACTCATGTATCATCAGCAGGTGCAAAGAAAAGCAGGCGTCCAGCCTTGGAGTTGACAGGCGTTCACATTCTAGGACGCTCCCAGGAGGTCTCTGGGTTACTGTGGCAACGTCCTGGGCCGGCATCCTGCACTCTCTGCATGGGGTCAAGAGAGGGAAGATGAAGGAATGCCCTCCCCCCACCCCCCCTCCAAGCTTCAGCTCAGGACAGCCTGCCCTGGGCACAGGCACAGCGAGGTTTCCTTGAGTGAGGAGAGGGCATCTGGTCTCTCCCCGGGGGGCTGAACAGGGAACGCCAGGAGGCAGAGTGTACATTCAGAAGCTGGAGGCTCAGATCAGAACCCCAGCCCGGCCACTTACTAGCCTGTGACCCTGGCTGAACATCTAGCCCAGGCTGGGTTCATCATCATTAGGCACCCCCTAGGCTGGGGGACCCCATCCTGACCTCCAACAGCCTGTGTGCATCGTGCAGGCCTGTGACTCCATACAGAGGATCAGAGCATGGGTCCTTTGAGTCTCTTTCTCTCACGGCCCCGTCTATGCGACCATGGTCTGCTTACGTGTGGTGCCCAGACTGACCCAATCTCCTGCCAGCAGTCACCAGCTCTGCTGTGAGATTGCTCCAGAGCATCTGCTGCTAGACAGACACATGCATCACCATTGGGCCCTTAGAGACCTACTGATAAATAAAAACACCCCTTGCCATGTGCTCAGGGGAACACAGAGGACCCTCCCTACAGCCCCCTGCCCCACTGCCCACATCCCTTTTCTGAGCTCCCCTTGGGAACCACCAGGAGGCCAGGGCTGGGTGGCTGGCATGGAGCACTGGCAGGCTCCCTACAAGCTGAGCCGGACAAACAACAATGGTGCATGTGCCTCGTGCCAAACCTGCGCTGGACCCAGAGCCTGGCATGGGGGCTCTTAGGGGGTGGGGACAGGTCACCTGAACCGTAGGCCTGCCCACCACTGTGGCCGGTGGCTCACTACCCCAGAAGAATGTGGGCAGGAGATGCCCAGGGCACAAGGAAGGAGGTGAGGTGGGAGGCACCAGGAATGGTGCCTCAGGGCTCTGCTTCTGGGCAAGTTCCCTCTCCTCTCTGAAACCTGTCTTCCTCTCAACCTGCTCTCAGGAGTCAAACGCTCACCACTGACTTCTCCGGCCTGGACACCTCTTCTTCCTTGAGGTTGTGAGGGAGCCCAGGTGTATGGAAGAGGTGGGGGTGCCTTGTGGGATGGGTAGGGTGGGCCCAGCTGCTGATGCAGGGGGCCCGGGGACCTCAACCTCCTTCCACCCTCCTTGTGTGCATGGTGGGCCCTGGTCCCTAACAACCCTTTCTATCACCCTTCTCAGGGAGGCTCTGAGCATGCAAGCAGATGGGGGTGACCCCGGATGAGGTGTTACGAGGATCCCTCCTGCTTGCTGGCCTGGTGCTCACACTTTCCATCCTCAGACCATGAGCCACAACCCAGTCCCCACTTTTCACTAGAATGCTGGAGTCGGAGAGGTTAGGAGAACACAGCCAGGTCTGCCTGACCGGCCCTGGGTGGTGAGGGTGGCTAAGGGCTCCTGGGATGTGCCCCCTTAGTCGTTCCTGGGCTCTTTTTTTTTTTTTCCAAGTTTGCTGTCTTTTTTTAGATTTATTTTTGGTTGCACTGAGTTTTCATTGCTTTGTGCGCGCTTTTTTTAGTTGCAGTGCACGAGGGCTTCTCTTGTGACCGAGAAGAGGCTCCAGGCACGCAGGCTTCAGCAGCTGTGCCGCACGAGCTTAGTTGCTCTGAGGCATGTTGAATCCTCTCAAACCAGGAATCAAATCCGTGTCCCCTGCACTGGCAGGTGGACTCCCAACCACTGGGCCACCAGGGAAGCCAGTTGATACTCAGGGACCAAGTGTCTGGGTCTGCCAGGGTCTCAACTCTGCTCACTGTCCCACCCAGCTGGACCTAGAAAGGCAGGCCAAGGCTGCTTAGCTAGGTCTGCTTCTTAACACATTATTTGGCTGCACTGGGTCTTAGCTGCAGCATGAGGGATCTTCAACCTTCACTGGGTTATGTGAACTCTAAGTTGCAACTTGTGGAATATAATTCCTTGACCAGGAATTGAACCTCTGCTTCCTGCATTGGGAGCACAGTGTCTTAGCCACTGGACCACAAGGGAAGTCCCCAAATACACTTCTGTTTACTCCCCACAGCATGCCTCATCACCAGGAGACTCAGCTGGGTAGGTGGTAGGCTGCGAGAGGAAGAGAGGAGATGGGGAAGGGGTGGGGGGAGGGAAGGAGAGGGAGATGGAAGAGGAAGGAAGGGATGAAGGAGAAGGGAAAGGAGGGCAGGGGACATCCAAAGATGAATGAACCTCAACCCACCAGAGCTCTGGGAGCCTCCAGGGAAAATAGTCCTGCAGGCCCCAGGGCAGGGAATGCACTTCCACTGGATTCACAGAGATGAGAACTTGAGGAGGACGCCTGGCTGTGCAGGATCAACCCTGCTCCTCTTGTCTTTACTCCCAGACCACAGAGGCCCTGAGCACACCTGTCCGAGGCTTCCCAACCCCTGGAAGACTGCCTGGAAGACTCCCAGTAAGACTGGAAAACTCCCAAAGCCAGCCCCCTGCCCCTGACCCAGTCCACCTAACTCCTCAGCCCCCTCCTGGCTCCTCACTCTCTCTGAGCAATGTCTCCCTCTCAGAGGGTGGACATCTACCCTTCCCATGCGTGCATATCAGGTCCTGGAGGAGAGGAGGGGACAGGCAAGGTCCTGCCTTGCTGGCACATTCCCAGCTTCAGACCATAGACTCGATTCCTGCTTTATCTGTGACCACCTATCTATTACTAAGAACTCATCTGTTCTGTTTTGCTGCTACTAAGCCATGTGCATGCGTGCTAAGTCACTTCAGTCCTATCTGACTCTGTGACTCCATGGACTGCTGCTCTCCAGGCTCCTTTGTCCATGGGATTCTCCAGGCAAGAATAATGGAGTGGGTTGTCATGACCTCCTCAGGGGAATCATCCCAACCAAGGATTGAACTTGTGTCTCCTGTGGCTTCTATATTGCAGGTAGCTTCTTTACCGCTGAGCCACCAGGGAAGCCCCTACTAAGCCATAATACCTGTGAGGTCAGTGGCCAGGCCAGGCATTCTTTTTCAGTTGCCTATCAGTCACAAAGTGGTTTTCTATGGCAACTTGCCCCTCACCTGCTGCAGGACACAGGCTACACAGGGTTCTGTGTAGCTTCACATTCGTCCTTAGTAAGGGACATGTGTGTGAGCATGCTGAGTTTCTTCAGTCGTGTCTGATTCTTTGCAACCCTATGGACTGTAGCCCATCAGGTTCCTCTGTCCATGGGATTCTCTAGGCAAGAATACTGGAGTGGGTTGCCACACCATTTTCCAGGGGATCTTCCTGACCCAGGGATCAAACCTGCATCTCTTGGGCATTGGCAGGCAGGTTCTTTACCACTAGCGCCACCTGGGAAGCCCTTAATAAGGGACGCTCTCCTCCAAACACCAGGGCTTAGTGTGTGGCTCGTGGGTGCAGTGGAAACCTAGCCAGCCGCTTCTGCAGAGCCCCAGCACCTATCAAAAGCCCATCACAAACATTATTTTCTGGGGTCCTCACATGCTCCCAGTGAGAGGAGCAGGACAGCTGTCATTTCCATCTGGCAAAAGGAGAAACTGAGGTAGGGAGTCCAATCCACCCAGAGTCTTCTGGGTTCTAAGCTCCTCTCTCTACATCCCAGGCTTCCCAGGTAGCCCAAGTGGTAAAGAACCCATCTGCCAATGCAGGAGACATGAGATGTGGATTCGATCCCTGGGTTGGGAAGATCCCCTGGAAGAGGAAACAGCAACCCACTCCAGTATTCCTGCCAGGAGAATCCCATGGACAGAGGAGCCTGGCAGGATACAGTCCACAGGGTCGCAAAGAGTCAGACACGACTGAAGTGACTTAGCACGCACTACATCCCCAGGCTTGGGAGCCTAAGGCTTGGTGATGACTGAGCAGGTGGGCACTGTGGACCACTATTTAGGGTGGTGGGGCTGGAGGGGTGTGTCATCACTTGAGAAACAGACCACACTAATAGACTTCTGAGATACGTGTAGGCCCCACACAACTGCTCCCCCTCTCAGTCCTTTTGCAAGTGCCCTCCACTGTGGGCAGGATGCCAAGGAATGAATGGCACAGCCAGCCTTCCTGGACCTGTGCGCCACGTGTATTTTTAGGCTCTGCCCTGCCATTTGCAGTGACTGACGTCCTCTGGGAACCAGCCGGCTGCACACTGGGAGCCCAGTTGTCTCTCTGAGGTCTCGGGCACTGCCCCTGCCCTGACCCTGGAGCTCATGACCTAGCCCCCTTTCCACGGCTGAGTCGGCTCCTGATGGTGAACGCAGCCCCCACCCCTCCGCACCACCACCCCCCCTCCAGCGGCCCTGCACACACACAGCTGTGGCGAGATGTGTGAGCCACAGAACCTGTGACCTGGGGCAAGTCATGTTCTGGACCTTGGATAGTGGCCGGGGGGGCATCAGCTGCACAGGGGACCCTAGGCTGTATGGTCACTGAGGTGCTCAGGAGACCTGGGGGCACTGTGGCACACAGGCACGCCCTGGGGAAGACTGTGCTGTGCTGAGGGAGCGCCCTGTGTCACGCCTTTGGGCAGATGCCTCGAGGCCTGGAGACCTTACTGGAGCTGGACTAGCCCAGGGGTCACTTCACCAGTGCACTTCCAGGAGCAGAGAAGCACAGCTAAATCTCAGCAGTTAAACTTTGAAGACTTCTTTATCTTGTCTTCTGTTTCCTCTCTGCTCCCTTTTCTCCAACCTAATACTGTTCTGTTGCGGGGTGCCTGTGGGACCAGGGGGTTCACAAGGGCAGGAGTCTGTGGCATCTGCAACCTGCGGGCCGCGTAGCCCTCCCATGCCGAGGCTCGGTTTCTTCTGTAATATGGGGAGTCAGAGCCGATGTGCACGGTTCACTGCGGTGGCTCTCACGTTTTCATTGGGCACTTACCGCAAGCAACGCACTTTACATCTTGGTCAAGTACCCACTTAGATACGTGTACCTGAAATAAACGGTTCCCAGGGCCAGAGCACTCTCCCTGAGATGCTCTCCGCCTCATTCTGTTTCGTTTTTATAAAATGCTGGTCACCACTCATTAAGCTTTTACACGACCCAATACTGGCCTCTGATTTGATGTCGAGACAGACCAAAAAAAAAAAAAAGCAAGTGCAGACGTAACCACCCATGGAGTACAGGGCTATGCAGGGAAGAGGGGTCTAACGAACAGGAGGGGCGACCCGTTCCCCAGTTCACTGAGACGCCTCCAGCCGGAGCTGGACAAGGCGGCAAGCAGGCCAGGTCAGGCGGGGCTCGGAGGCCCTGGTGGCGCGGCTGGGATTTATTTTAAGGGACACGGAACGCCACCGCAGGAGAGGGGGAGGGGCGGGATTAAAGGAGAAGATGCGCTCAGCATGTTATATTTAGCGGCCAACGCGCCGGAAGCGCTCGTTACCCGCAGTTACTACGGCGCCCCACGCGCGAGGGGCAGCCCCCACCCTAACCTCCTAGGCAGTGACCTTGATCCCCTGTCTTCTTCCGCCTAGGG